>NC_056751.1:539597747-539969167 GCF_019279795.1 Protopterus annectens | reverse complement strand
TGCTTAGCATCCTGTTTAGCATATGCAGCAGGTTCCCTTTTGTAGGTAATGCTCATGAACAGGTGATGCCCTGTGCACCACTCTGTCTCCCACTTGCTAATTGCATCCAGAACAGCTGTGTTGCCTTTCCATTAGCCAATGCTATGGCAACACAGTGCTATAATTAAGGACTTCATGTGGGTCTTGCACCTTTTCCTGACCTGTGAGGAGGAAATTATCGAGGTGTGGGAACTACAGCATCACAGAGGTAGGTGGAAATACTGTCCACTGTTTGGATTGATGTGTTATGTCCACAGTTTTGCATGCTACGTCTGCTTACCTCTCATCGTCAACCAAACAAGAAATCTGACCAAACCCCAATAAAATGGGGGGACAAGGGCCCAAAAATAGGGACAGATTTTAAATATTGTTCTTATAAACTTAGAAATTTGCTAGAATAACAGGGTTTGTTTTGACATACATTTACTGAAGGAATTGAAGTCTGAAACCCAAATGTATATCATTATTTAGTAACTTCATTCCTCATATCATCCCAGTGATTTGCCAGAAATCCACAAGTATTATGAGGAACAGGCCAAAAATATGAGCCAAACATCTGGACATTCTGTGGAAATCTGTACAGTTGAGAGGTATGCATGTCTGGCCATTGTTAACAGACTTTCAGATTCTGTAGCAGTGTACTGTGTAAATGTGTGTTGGGTGAGTAAGCAGACAGGCAGATGTGAGTGTCATAGATCCTTTTCTATCTGACTGTGCATGCTGCTACATTTGATGCTGGTCTATCAGCTGTGTATGTTTGTAGGGGCAGACTGAGACATGCCCCTTACCACCCCAACCATTTATGTTTGACTGTTGTGTGGATGCCCTACTGTAGGTGTTTGGGAGCAGTGTTAGGTCAGTAGCAGGTAGCTGGATATACTGCTGCATGTGTAGCAAGCCACAGCTGATGCATTCTGGTCAGGAGTCAGACTAGGGATTGTGAAGACATTGGGGAAAGCAACATGTTACTGTCAGTGAAGGTGCAGTGTCAGCTTTTGTGTCACAGTTTAGTGTTAGCACATGGCCTTGGCACCAATCATTTGGCTTTGTTAGCCCCTCCTGTAATATGAACATTGTCTGGGGACTCAATGATTACACCCAGTTTACAATCATCAGTGAACTTGATAAGCCACAGGATATATTCTTTCACCTGGGCTTCCAAGAAACAGATTCCAAACAGTAGCGGGCCCAGCACAAATCCTTGTAGTATGCCACTGGTAGCTGGTGTACTGTTAGAGGTGGAATCCCCAACTTTGACAGTATATGTTCTGTTGGTGAGCCATTTGGCTACCCATCTAATGATGTATGGATTAATCCCCAGATGGGAGAGCTTCTCAGTAATACCTGAGTGGGGGAATTATGTCAAAAGCCTTGGCTAAGTCATATGATAGACTTTATGTACTGTTTTGCCTTCATCCAGGGCTTTGGTGACATTTTCAAAAAAATCCACCAGGTTCAGTAAGCATGATCTACCCTTAATGAAGCCAAACTGGGTTTGATCAAGAGTTTGCAGGTTACCTATGTTCTTTTTGATAAGGTCCTTGATGGCTCTTTCCATGGCCTTGCAGATAAGGCTGGTTAGGCTTACAAGTCTATTTTTGCCTGGGTCAGTTTGTGCATGGGGATTAGTGTTGCTGTTCTCCATTCTGCTAGAACAAAGCCAGTGCTCAGGCTGAGGTTAAAGAGAGTGCCATGTGGTTCCAATAGGTCTTGTTTTAGATTGTTTAGTATGCAGCATGGGATGTTATCTGGTCCCACAGAGGCTGTGTCTTTGGCCATGAAGAGTGTGGATATGACCTGCTCTTTGGTTTTACTAGATAGAGGATTGGTATCAATTATGCTTTGGGGTATGGCTGGTAGGTACAGGGGTGTGAAGTTTGTGTCAAATCTGTCAGCTAGCAGGTTGGAAATTTCCTCAGGTTCAATATGAGAGGTACCGTGCGCTATAAGTTGGACACATAGTTGGGCATTCCCTTTTAAATTTCAGAAGAAACTAAAGAATGCCTTATGATTATCCCTAGCTAGGGATGCTAATTTAGATTCATAAATAGCTTTAGAGGACTTTACAAGACATCTGAGTTACTTGTTCAAGCTGTGGAGGGCATTCTTCTTCTGCTGAGT
Organism: Protopterus annectens; assembly: GCF_019279795.1. Lineage (NCBI taxonomy): Eukaryota > Metazoa > Chordata > Ceratodontiformes > Protopteridae > Protopterus > Protopterus annectens. The sequence goes on along the minus strand of NC_056751.1, from coordinate 539,967,007 downwards.
AACTTCCCTCTTGTTCTTAGACATCAGTTTCTTCCTTTTGGTATATAAACTATTTATACTTGAGGCCTGTTTTTTTGGGAGGACCTAGTTTTGATCTGGTCAGGTACAGCCAAGTCTATACAGTTGTTTAGGTAGTTTTACAGGACATTTGTGTACTCTGCATTGGAGTCATCGCTGGCTGTGTTACCAGGAGGTTTGAAACTTTTTATATCATCGTCTAATAGGCTGTAGTTTGCTTTGGAGAAGGTTTTAAGTTTTTTTGCTCCTGTGGGGGTATCAGAACTGATCATTAATTCAAATGAGACATATTTATGGTTTGACCTTACAAGGATGGTAACTCACAGGGAGTAGTGCAATGAACACCCATGTTGGTGAGTACTATGTCTAGGACATTTGAGCCCCTTGTGGAGGTGCAGATTAGCTGTTCCTGAGCATTTGCACTGACAAAGTCCAGGAACCTCAGGGTGAGCATGTTTGTCCACATGTATGTTTCCTAATTGATGGAAGGATAGTTATAAATCTCCCATAACCAAAGTGTCTGGCTGTATAGTGAATAGTGTAATATTGGTGATGTTCTTAATTACCATTTCAAGGAGTGCAGTGACTTTGACATTCTGTGATGCAGGTCTTCTTACTGTTACTTGGTAAGTCAAGCTGCATTGGCAGGCAGTGCAAACATGTTATGAGGAAGTGCTAAAAGGTTTTAAGCCCGACCAAAAAGGGAATGGTGACTAAGACAGTAATTAAATCAAAAGGTGCTTCAACAAAGTAATAGTTTAAGGGTGTGCACACACAACATAGTATTAGTTTATGGGTGTGCACAATTATGCCACCAGCGTATTGTACTTTTTAAATTTTTTATTGTTTTCCCCTAAGAGATTTGTTTGTTTTTCAATTGAATTGCACAGGGTATAGGTCTCATTAATGGTGGGAAAAGTTTTGAAATGATTTATTGTGGTCTCATTTTTTTATATCACAAAAACCTGGCTTTTTAACAGGGGTGTGTAAACTTTTTATATCCATTGTACATTACACATGTAGTGACTATTCTGTAAAATTACAGTACATGAAAGGTATACCGTAATACTGTTATGAAGCCCTAAACTGGGAATACATAGTGCTTAGGTAACTGACATTATAGCTATGTTGCAAAGACTTCTGGGTAATATGAAAATTAATAGTAGTTATATCACTTAGCTGTGTACAGGTAGAAAAAAACAATACATCAGTCTGTCTCTTTTTGAGCTTAATTAATACTAAAAATGGTGGGTCAAGCAAACATGAAATACACACAAAAAATATATATATACCAACTCCATGGTTGCAGTACAGTGGAGAAAAGGGGAAATTCCCTGTACTGCTGACTTGCACAATACATACATTCAGCAGAACACAAGAGAAAGGCTTACAGAAAAAAAAAATCCTGCCCAAGAAAAAAAAATGTCAGCCAGGTAGGACAGCAAGAGAATTTCAGAATACAGACAGAAACGGGAGTACCCACCAGCCAGGCCTCTATTAATATACAGAAGAACAAAATCTGGAATCATTCCAGTCACCATTTGCAGATGCAGGGACAAAGTACTGGAAAATAAATTACCTGTATTCCACATAATAGAAGCAACCTTAACCAGAGTTTAAGCTTGAAATTTACCTGCCTCTAATAACAGACCCCTCCCAACTGTCTTCATGCTAGGGAGCATCTAATCCTAGAATATATATTGTATCTATATCTATCTATTTATCTATTTATTTATCTATCTAAATATATATATATATATATATATATATATATATATATATATATATATATGTGTGTGTGTGTGTGTACACATACACACACACACACATATATATATATATATATATATATATATACATATATATATATATATATATATATATGGCGTCTCATGAATTACCTATAATATTATATATAAATACTTAATCATTTGATGGCAAACTTTCAGGAATACAGTGGCAGTTGCTATATTGACTCAGACACCGAGAACATATCGCATTCCATTAAGATGCACCTGCCCAATCTTGTGGGTTTTTTTATACATCTGTGCACACTATTACTGTCATTATTATTATCAAGCTCCCTTAGAACTACATTGCTTATACAAAATATCTGACCCTCAGGCACACAGAGGTTACCGTAGCAGTTCACCATGCAGGGTATATTTTTTCAACAAAAAAAATTTGTAGTTTCACTGTCATCTGTTTGTTACATATTATATTCAGGTAACAAAACTGCAAGACTAGATGTTTAGCTTGTTATCTAGCATTATACCTAGCATTCTGATCCACAGCCAGATGTGCAATGACTTTGCAAATCTAAAAACAACAGTCACAGTAAAGATGCAAACGATGTATGTACCACTGTTCCATCGATGTCTGTGCGGTAACAGAGACCTGATTCAAGGCTCCAGAGAGCACCCCAGTACTACCAGGTTATACTTCATACCATGCGTTCCGGCCACAAAGCTTGGACCGAACCACAAAAGGAGGGGGAGTATCCATATATATCAAAAATACCCACACCTTCAGGTTAGTAGCACTGCATGAAGCAACGGAAACCATCCACGTGCAACTAACAGTGGGCAAAATTGCATTTCAGCTTATAGCCTGCTACAGACCACCCTCCCAAACTCAAGAACCCCACTCGGCCTTCCTGAAAACACCGCAGAACATGAATGTCTCTCCAAACACCATCATATTGGGTGACTTCAACTACCCAAACATTGACTGGGTAAAGCCCACACACCCTTGCCCAAAGGTTCCTAGAGTTTATAAACTCAGATGCTATGGAACAACTGGTCAATATCCCCACAAGAGGGGATAACATATTGGATCTGGTCATCACAAACATAGGGACGCTATGTTCCACACCAGAGGTATACCCCTCACTGGTAAAATCAGACCACAAATTACTCTCACTGGACATCCACATCCCGTCCCCACCCCCAGCCAAGGTAACCACGGTGAAGAACTTCTCAAAAGCAAACTTCACACTTCTCAAAACTGAGGTGGAAACCTTCAAAGCCCCTGGGACAGTGGAAAACATGGCTCAAAACGCAGAATCCTTCGCAAATGCATTCTATGGACACCTACAGGAATGCATGGGTCGTGCCATCCCAGATAAAACCAAGACTCACTCCTCCAAGGGCAGGAGACCTATCTGGTGGACCCCAGCCATAAATAAGCTGTACAACAAAAGGAGGAAGATACTACATGATAGAGCAAGATCCCAAAAAGGGAAGGCAACTCTGATCAGTACCAGCAAGAAGCTATGATCCCTCATAAAATCATCTAAGGCCAGTTTTGAAAGAAAAATTGCACAAGATACTAAGGACAGCCACAAGGCATTCTTTAGTTATGTCAGGAACCTGGGCGGCAACTCCCAGGTATGCTCCGAGTTAGTGCAAAATGACAAAAAATACACTGAACCAACAGACATTGCCAACATCCTGGCAGACGGATTCAGTGCAAATTTCACCCCCCCATCCCCCCCAAAAGAGCACATCTCCATCCCAACAGAGTGTAACCTCCCAGACATCACAGATGATCAGGTGAGAGCTGCCCTTTCCAAAGCAAAAAACACAGCATCAATGGGACCAGACGGTGTCCCGGGATGCGTCCTACACAAGCTACAAGATGAGCTAAACCCTCACCTAAAGTCCCTGTTCAACCTCAGCCTTACCACAGGACATGTACCCAAGGAATGGCGTACAGCAATGGTGGTCCCGCTCCACAAGGGAGGTGCCACAATGGACCCCGGTAACTATCGCCCTATAAACCTGACTAGCCTGGTCTGCAAAGCTATGGAGCGTATCATCATGGAACTCATAAACAATGATATCGGTAACCTTCAGACACTGGAATCCTACCCAGTTTGGCTTTGTTAAGGGCAGGTCTTGCCTCTTGAACCTGGTTGACTTCTTTGAAACAGTTACCAGGGCCATAGACGAAGGGAAAGTGGTCCACACAGCCTACCTGGACCTCTCAAAAGCCTTCAACACAATACCCCATCATAAATAAGCTCACTAGCTTAAATATCAACCCCTATGTCACAAGATGGGTTGCAAACTGGCTCAGGGATAGAACCCATGCAGTCAGAATTGCAGGAGCTTTGTCAGACTCTAAACCAGTTACAAGTGGAGTTCCACAAGGCTCAGTCCTGGGACCTCTCTTGTTCAGTATTTACTTCTCTGAGGTACAGGCAAACACGGGAAGACTATGGCTGACGAAGTTCGCAGATGACTGCAAACTAGGTGCCATAATAGACTCCCAGGCTGACACAAGCATTCTCCAAAAGGGTCTCACTGAGACAGATAACTGGTGCCAGAGTCATGGCCTAAAGCTAAATGCAAAAAAATGCATTGTCATCCCTTTTGGGAAAAACAAAGTGGCCACAGACTACCACATAGGAGGTAACACACTAAGCATGGAGGAAGTAATTAGGGACTTGGGGACCCAAGTAGATAGTAATCTCTCCTTTGACAACCGCATTGCCAAAGTGGTCAGAAAGACCTTCTATATAGCCCACCTCATAACGAAAGGTTTCACATCTTGATCAAGTGAGGTCATTGTACCACTCTATTCATCACTCATCAGGTCCATAATTGAATACAATGCCCCATTTGGGCTGTACCTTACCCAACATCTGCAGCAACTGGAAAGACCCCAAAAGTACCTCACCAAGAGGATAAAGGGACTCAAACAGATGCCCTATGCAATCAAGCTAAAGAAACTCCGGCTCTACTCAGTTGCTTACCGCCTACTCAGGGGCGACCTGTGCCTGACTTATAAAGCCATGTCCAACCCAGAGTTAATGGACATGCTCCATTTCAAGAAATCCAAATCCCTTAGAGCTACACGTTCTAAAGACTTAAACCTGAGAACAAAAATAAATAGGACATGCTGGAGGGACAGATTCATATCCCAGAGACTCCCATCACTCTGGAACAAAATCCCAGTCCAGGTTAGGCAGAGCCCCTCAATGACCCTCTTCAAGAGAAATCTTGACGAGTGGATGGGGGACCGTAAGTATACCCCCGGGATCACTTCTGGGTCCCTGCTAGACAGAGGCACAATAAATTAGCATTCTGTGACCTACTATTCATAGGCACAGTCTACAAATCTAAAAGGGTGACGAAAGCCAAACACAATCTGGCTAGGCTTGTAAATGCCCTAGGGCAGATAGCCTAGTATCAACCTATGAACTATTACTAATGCCATTTGTTTAAGTGTACTTGGATTAAAGCCTTTGCTATACTTTACATGACTTTTCATTTTTAATATAGAAAGTTATTGCTTGTTACTGTTATATATAACTTAGATACTGTTGTAAGAATACATCTTATAAAAATACAATTTTCTTACATATAGTTTTGTCAGAATAAATCCTAAAGAAATACAGTATTCTTTTTGCATAGTCTTGGAAATGTAGCCAGTTTAAAGTGGGCCTATATTTTCAGTTTATATTTCACATTTTACATGCACCTTTAGTAAATGCAATTTCAGTGAAGGATACAAATGTGCTGTTTCAGTGAATAATCTTTAGGCCAAAACACTGATAAAGCCATGCAAGGCTCATAGATTCTTAAGAGAACATTTTCTTTTGTGTCAGAAAGACTTTACACAGACAGAAACAGACAGAAGACATCTGCTGATTAGGTACCTTAAATAATAAGTCTTACTTAAGTGGTATAAGGCTTAACAACCAAGGTTAAGGAGGGATGTAAAATTGACAGAGGAATTTTACAGAGTGCTGGTATTAAAAGATGGATATTTTCACGACAGAAGTCAATTACAGAACTCCCTCCCCCAGTACAGATGGGTGTGGTGCTAATTTGCCTGAAGAAGACAGCTGAACAACCAAAGAAAACATGCTTGTCTCTCAGTCCTCAGCATCTTCTGAAGTAACACCAGCAGAAGGCCTGAGTGAAAAAGATGAGCAGTCCAAGGTACCAGAAATGGTTACAGCAAAGTCATTCATCAGTGGCTGAGGTGAAGAGGAAGCCAGCCTGAAGACCAAAAACTCTCTTACAACTTTCTTATTTTTGGGAAGAATCAAAAGCCCAAAGCCTGGGCCACATATATGCTGAAAAAAGTGTTTGACAAGTAGGTAATAGAGCTTCGGTCATTAATGCAACCTGATATAACAAATTAAGTATTGAGGTAATGCAGTATAGTATAGTACATTTCAGTTCATTTGAATTCAGACTTCAAAGTTATTAAGTATTCAGTTTGCAGTCTTTAGTTATAGAGGTTTCAGTTTGATTTGGTTTGTCAGCAGTCATTTGAGACAGTTAGGATAATATATTGCTTTAGCTATGCTGCTATCTCCATTGTATTTTGCTGCTCGCTACATGCATCCTATTTATTACATAATACATGCGTGAATGGGCATTCCTTCATTGAAGGTTGTGCGTTAGGCCCGGCAAGCCAGCATGTAAAAATCTACTGCCAATCATTAGCGGACCGGAGTTCCGCTGTGGTGACCCCCTAACCGGGAAAAGCCGAAAGACACAAAAGGCATTACTCAGACCACTAGATTATATTGTGACTTTTATTCTGAAAAGTGCATCAAATAGAGAAGCTGTGAGATCTGACACTTTTTTAGTACAGTTCCAAAAAGTTCTTTCTTTTCTTAACACACTGATGAAGTTCTGACTAGGGTGAAAGTACTTGTCTCCTTTTTAACTTAATAAACTGTGTCTTAAACAAGCGATACCAGCTTGAATCCTCTTTTTGTTATTATTTAATACATATGCAAAGTGTTCTGTGTCATGGATCTTACATAAGAAGTTTTGACAACAGTGAGAGTGTTCATTCCTGTACAGTTTGTTTTCCCCTTTTGTGTTTTGTTTTATTAATACATATAGAGAGAGAGTTCAGAGGTGTAGGAACTTTCTTCCATGTTGAAGGTTAAGGAAATAGCTTTCTGTTTACAAAAAACATGTTTTTGTGTTTTTCAGTGTTTTTCAGTATCTGGTGTCCTCCCAAGATTTTACATGGGTTTGGAGTGAATAATTACTGATTAAGCAAGACATGATTATTCATAATGAACCCATTAGTGTACAATTTTATGCCTTGAAAACAAGCATGTGTATCTCATACTATCTTATAATGTAGCATGAGCAGTAACTTCCTAAAATCCTACCTATCTCCTTGACCCAGAAAAAGAAAAACTGAATAACATCCTAGCTATTTAGTGACTGTTCTCTATCTGTGTGTGTGTGTGTGTGTGTGTGTGTGTGTGTGTGTATAAATATATACGTATATGCATATATGTATGTATGTATATATATATATATATATATATATATATATATATATATATATGTACACACATACACACACACATAGATTTATAGATTTTATAGATACAGATATGGATATGCTTATATATGTTATAAAAAACTTGAATAATCACTTGATACTTAAAGTATAAAATTTTACAATGTCAATCATTCCTACTTTTAATTTATCTGATTTCTACTTATGACCAAATGAGACATATTTTTTACACAGATGTCATTGAAACATGTTCATTTTAAGATAAAAAGAAAAGTAATTCAATTAAAAGTCAAACTTAGCTTTTAAAATACAATTACACTTCAGCATCTCTGAAATAATTGTATTTATTCTTAAATGTGATTCCTAACATATAACACATAAAAGTATATATTATTACTAATTATCTGTTATGTTGCACACTTTCCACCTGTTCAAAGTCATATTGTAAGTTTCCTAAATATACTTATAACCTTAACCTGGTAATGTATACTAATCTTCTTCTTTCGGCTGCTCCCGTCAGGGGTCGCCACAGCAGATCAACTGTTTCCATTTCTTCCTGTCCTCTGCATCTTGCTCTGTCATACCCATCACCTGCATGTCCTCTCTTACCACATCCATAAACAATATCTTAGGCCTTCCTCTTTTCCTGTTACCTGGCAGCTTCATCCTTAGCATCTTTTTCCCAATATACTCTGCATCCCTCCTCAACACATGTCCAAACCAATGTAATCTTGCCTCTCTGGCTTTGTCTCCAAACCTTCCAACCTGGGCTGACCCTCTAATATACTTATTCCTAATCTTGTCCATCCTCGCCACACCCAGTGCAAATCTTAACATCTTCAACTCTGCCACTTCAAGCTCTGACTCCTGCCTTTTTGTCAATGCCACTGTCTCCAACCCATGTAACATAGCTGCTAATGACATACTGATATTACAATCCAGTACAAGCCATTCCAAATTACATAAGTAATTACAGGATAACTTTGCGCAACAATGCAAATGGTCATTCTCTAACAAGCATATAATTAACCCCAACAAAACCAATATAATATTAATTATTCCATCTAGTCTGTTAAAAAATCACAGTGAAAATACCATCCCCATTGTCACTGAACAGAAATATCTAGGTACTGAACAGAAATATCTAGGCCTCATAGTTGACTCAGCTCTCACTTTTATCACACACATAGACGGGATTACTAATAAAGACCTGGCTCAACTCAAACTATGTTAAAATATCATTCATGTTCTCTCTCCAGCTACCCATTTAGTTATTGCCAAAAACATATGAATACCCAGACTTGGATATGGTCTGTCATTGCTAGTACTGCATTCAGCCAACAATACCCATAGAATTTAGATTACTGATGATAAAAACTGCAGGTATGTTATACTATTAAACCCCTTGCTGCACCTTTGCAGCTTAGTTGAGAAAACGGGTCTATATTAAAATTGCGAAACCTCACTTACGTGAACACTGAAACGTTGACACATATATAGCGAATCGCAAAAACACCGAATGTCTTGAACCACGAAATTCGAAATATCAAATCGTCATAGTTGGCCCTTATCCGGTATAGCTCCCTAACGTAAGTGTGCAATAGTTACGGACCTTAGGGTTATAGTAATACATGCAACCTTTACTTTAGGGTTAGAAGTAGGGTTATGTTAAGTGTATGTATAGTAATATAGTTGTGTAGCTGAATGTATACGTAAACTATACTTTTCCTGTAGTTGGGTGTTGTTTGTTTACAGTTAGGTACATTTGTGTGTGGTGAATGTTTGATTAGGATATGGAATATATGGGTGAAGTGTAGATATGGGGAAGTGTGGATTATTTATTTTGTTTGTGTAGGTAGTGCTTAGTGGCCGGTGGGGTTGGCCAACTATGACAATTCGATATTTCAAATTTCGCTCTTCAGGACATTCGGTGTGTTTACGGTTCGCTATTTATGTGTCAACGTCTTGGTATTCGCGTATGTGAGGTTTCGTGATTTTAATATAGACCCGAGAAAACTAATTAGTTGTCTGTACATAACAGGAGAATACTTATTCTCAATACACTGATCTTCAAGTTATTAAATAAAGGTTACTACCTCCTTTTAAAGTTAACGCTAGAAAACAGATATGGACTTAGAAGCTCTCAAGCAGAAGTTTTCCTTGCATGAACTCTTTTTAAATCCAGTGTTAGGTGAAGGAGCCTTTGCCTTTTCTAGACTGGTACCTGTCATCTGAAACAACTTGCCTAGTTAAGTTAAAAATCAAGAAACTGTTACAGGATTTAAAGAACATCTCTTGACCGAATCTACCTACAGCTGCTGCTATGACTATGGGTAATCTCATAATGTTTCATCTCACATAGCACTCTACTTGTTAGATCAATGCAAACTCTGTGTTGATATTGCCAGAATTATAATATATATTTTGTGTATGTGTGTGTGTGTGTGTGTGTTGATGGAGAAGTACAGAGAATGTCAGGAGTAGTTGCATTGTGCTTTTGTAGACTTAGAGAAAGCATATGATAGGGTGCCTAGAGAGGAGTTGTGGTATTATATGAGGAAGTCAGGAGTTTCAGAGAAGTATGTAAGAGTGGCACAGGATATGTACGAGGGTAGTGTGACAGTGGTTAGGTCTGCGGTGGGAGTGACAGATGCGTTTAAGGTGGAGGTGGGGTTACATCAAGGATCAGCTCTGAGCCCTTTCTTATTTGCAATGTTGATGGACAAGTTGACAGATGAGATCAGACAGGAGTCCCTGTGGACTATGATGTTTGCAGATGACATTGCGATCTGTAGTGAGAGTAGGGAACAGGTGGAGGAGACCCTGGAGAGATGGAGATATGCTCTAGAGAGGAGAAGAAGAATGAAAGTCAGCAGGACTAAGACAGAATATATGTGTGTGAATGAGAGGGAGGATAGAGGAATGGTGAGGATGCAAGGAGTAGAGGTGGCGAAGGTGGATGAGTTTAAATACTTGGGGTCAGTAGTTCAGAGTAACGGTGAGTGTGGAAGAGAGGTGAAGAAGAGAGTACAGGCAGGATGGAGTGGGTGGAGAAGAGCGTCAGGAGTGATTTGTGACAGACACGTACCTGCAAGAGTGAAAGGGAAGGTCTACAAGAGGGTAGTGAGGCCAGCTATGTTATATGGCTTGGAGACAGTGGCATTAACAAAAAGGCAGGAGTTTGAGCTGGATGTGGCAGAGTTAAAGATGTTAAGATTTGCACTGGGTGTGACGAAGGTGGATAGGATTAGGAATAAGTATATTAGTGGGTCAGCCCAGGTTGGAAGGTTTGGAGACAAAGCCAGAGAGGCAAGATTATGTTGGTTTGGACATGTGCTTAGGAGGGATGCTGAGTATATTGGGAAAATGATGCTAAGGATGAAGCTACCAGGTAACAGTAAAAGAGGAAGGCCTAAGATTAGGTTTATGGATGTAGTGAGAGAGGACATGCAGGTGGTTGGTGTGACAGAGCAAGATGCAGAGGACAGGAAGAAATGGAAACAGGTGATCCGCTGTGGCGACCCCTAACGGGAACAGCCGAAAGAAGATGATGATGACGTGTGTGTGTGTGTGTGTGTATGTGTGTGTGTGTGTGTGTGTGTGTGTGTGTGTGTGTGTGTGTGTGTGTGTGTGTGTGTGTGTATATATGTACATATATATTTATATAAAATGTGTGTGTATTTACCAATTTTACTTAGACTATACTGACTAGTAGCTGATTCCATGTTGTATTTTAAATGTTTATTAAAGTTGTACATTGGGATACATTTTGTATTTCTGCTTCTGGAGCTAGTGCCATGGCTAAAAAAAGTCAGTAGATTATCCCACCCATCTGGTTATCAAATAATAAATAAATATCATCTCCTATCTTTTTAATCTAGATAAAAGTAACCTTTTTACTATAAGTAGTATTGACAGTCTTTCTGTGAAATATTGTAGTAACAGTACAAAAGCAATATACTTATTGATTTTAACTGAATCCTTTCGTTAAACACTTCAGTCACATATCAAAATGACAAATTGTGGAAGGGTTACTTATTTGACATTTTTTTTATTGTATTTATTTTCCCATGCTCAAAAAAGACTGATATTCTGCTGTCAAAATATTAGCCGTCTCTTTGAAGTGATTAGCATGACATGGATGCAAACTAAATCACAAGCATTATAGTATACAAGGAATTAAACATTGCACAAAATGTCTAAGTGCAATGATTAGCCTGCAAACAACATTTTTTTCACAAGTGTAAATAACAGGATCCATCTATTGATTCGGCAGCACTTAGTATAGTCTCAAAACAATGAAGCTGAATAATTGAAACAAATTTTATTGAAATCTAATGTCATTGAGTTACAATTACTATAAAACATCATACAGTGAAATATATCTTTAGACAATAACTGAAGGTATAGTCTGTGTTTGTGATGCACTGTGTGTGGTCTTTTGTTTTTTCTCTATGGTTGTACAATCATGGAGTAAGTATATACTTAATGGAGGTAGGGTTCAGCGCTGAGGATATTGAGGGGACTTTCTCCAGCTGACATGTACTGCACAGTGGGATATGAGACAGATGATGAGGCAGGGGTAGAAATAACAACAGGATAAGGTGCAAAGTAGCCTAAACAGCAAGTGACTGGTTTTCCCGCATAAAAGTTGCACAGTTTTTTTACTTAAGTTTAGATAATGCCATTATTAATGCTTCTAATTTAATCCTGATATTTGTGCCTTCTCCTTCTCAAGTAATGCATAAAGTATACTTGTGGGCTTGTTTAACCATGTTATTGAAATTAAATTACCTTTTTTTCAAAACCTGTCAGTTTATGATATTCCGTCAGCTTTATGTAGTGAAACTCCTGAGGATATACAAGGTGATGATAAAAATGATTTTTTTTAATCATATGAAAGTAGTTCATTTGTTTGTAATTTGTAACACGTGCATTTACAAGTGTCGCATATAAATCCCAGAAGAATTTCCTATACCTAATATACATAATGATGTTATTAATGGTTTTGAAAGGCACTTTCATCAGGAAATAAGCAAAGGTTTTTCTGGAATATCTGAAGAACCATAGGTATTTTAATAATGCAAAAGGTAAACAGCAAACACTATAGAAATTAAGTCAATGAAAGAACAGGTATGTGACAGATCCAGCAAATAAGGGTGGCAACACTGTCATCCTTACTAGACAAGCATATGACAGGATGTGACAAACTACCCTTAAAAACTAGTAAGTATGAAAGGCTAACAGAGACCTGATGGAGTTTTAACCATTAATTGTTTTCCCTTTTTTCTTGAGAGATTGAACTGTGTTTTTATAAAAGGAAAGATATTAAGAAACAATGCTGCCCCTGTCCATTAGGGCTTTGTTTTATTCTTTGCCTAAAGTCCATAAAGATTGGATGTACCCCACACCCAGGAAAGTAGTCTCAGGGCTGGGATCTTATCAGCATAATGTGGCATTCATTCAGCTTGTGAAAAGTACAGAAATAAAAATCCATCATATACAAAAGACGCCACAGATGTGTTATTTAAACTGACAAAGATTTTATGGCAAAACGAGTATGTCTGAGCATTGATGGAATGTTTCTTGCTTGTTTATTCCTCCATTGTTCATGTGAAGGTCAAATAGGCAGTAGCTTCTGCTATGGTGGAGGGTCCATAATCCTTTTTCTTTTGATCGTTACTTTTTCTGTCTTACTCAGAATGTTTTTACGTACAATAATAGTTAGTACTGGAAGGTGAGAGCCACTCTGATGGGGTTTTTTTTGTCCTCCCATACGTGAACATTCACATGGCCACATTTAAATATGAATTTATTTACAGTTTCCCCTATTTCAGAGAATGTCGTCATATATTTGCATTATGTAACTGACTTGTAATTCATCAATAAATGAGATGTGAGGTATTTTTATGATATTTGTGAGTGCATAAAACAAAACCTTCGGGGGCTCAGGTTTACATGAGGGAATTTGTCATAGAGAAGTTAATGTTTTGGGTGGTAAATTAATAATTTGGAAAACTACTATGATGAATACTTTCTTACACCTTAAAAGAAAATTACAGGAAGTTAGACTGAGGGCTGGGCCTTTTCACGGGAGAAATAGGGTATTTATTTATTTATTTTGAATTTGTTGACTGGAGTAGAGCACTGATTCCACTTGGCCTATTTCAGTCTTATTTTGAGATAAATTCAACAGGCAAATGACATTATACACAGAGAAGAAATGGACTATGTCATCAGTATAAAGCAGGACAGAAAGATGAGGTAAGGCAAAAGGTAGTTAGTTAATGTAGACAGAAAACAGGAGAGGTGCCAGAATAGATCTTTTGGAGGGGGACACCTTTCTGCTGAGAGACTGATGAAGAGGTTGTTGAGTTGAAATTTAGCCAGGGCAGTGAGTCATTGCTAATGCCTATTTTAGTGAGATGGACTAGGAGAACTGAGTGTTCATCAAGACCAATGGCTATGGTGAGGTCAATAAAATGGCTCCAGTAAGAAGCCTTTGTTCCTTCCATAAAGAATCCAGATAGCCGTAAATGTCCTGTGACCAGCCCAAAGGACTGTGAAACAATGTGCTGACTTTCTACTCACCTTGCAACTATTTACACCTGTCTCCACCTGTCTTTTTTGTAACTTCAGCATGGCTGTAAGGCAAATAATATGACCCAGTTAACTGGTTTTATTAGTAGATGCAGAATTATGTAAATTACCTAAAAAAATTAAAAAGCACTGTAGAAGTAAAGGAAACTTTATTTTGTCTGACAGCAAGAAGTTCTGCGGTTCGATTCTCGGTTGGAGTGCTTTCTGTGTGGAGTCTGCATGTCCTCCTCATGGTTGAGTGAACATTAAAGACATGCAGGTAGGTGCATGCATGTGTGGGTGCTCTTTCTTTGAAGGTTGGGCACCAGACTGGCAATTCGACACAGTAAAAATCCACTGCCAATCAGTAGAGGACTGGTGATCCACTGTGGCAACCCCTAACTGGGAAAAACCAAAAGATTTTTTATATCCATATTAAAAAGGAACTAGTGCCTCAGCTTGGAGCCTTCAAGGTTGCACTTTATGTAATGTATGCAAAGTGTTTCAGAGAGGTCTGAATTTTTCTTGATGGAATGTGTAAAATTAATGAAAATTTGTGTTTTAAAGTTGGCTGTACAAAGCCCATTTGTTTTTGTTTTTTCCAGAACAGGGACATTTTCTTGTTTAAATGAAGTGTTTTTAAATAGTATGTAAGGGCTGTGAGACAATGACTAACAAGAAATGTTTTATGGTCAGAGAAACTTTTGCTTGTACCGGTTTATTTGTAACTTATGGTATCTTTTGCAGTTGCCTTAAGTAAAAGTGGTACATATGCATATGATTAGGTTAAGGATGCAGGAACATGTACATGCCATTAAGAAGAGGAAAAGTGCTCACCAACGCTGCATGACAGAATGTCATGAAAGAAATGTTACAGGATTTAGATTTTATGCATTAGATATCCATACTTAAGGATAGGGGGAACATAAAATGTGCACTAAACAGATTAGAATCACTGTATATTCTCAAGTGTGTAATACTTTATATCCAGTTGTTTTAAAATATGTTGACCTGGCTGATTTTGTAACATTGTTGCCACTACACTCGTAGAATGTGTCTTGAAGCATCCTCAGTAACTACAAATACTAGTCATACCTCCCAACCATCCAGATGTTAGCAGAATATTAATGTTTTTGTCTCAAATTTTTGGTCTGTTCTCATAAAATGTTTGGCTTTCTGGAAAAACACTAGGATGACCTGAGGAATGAAATAAGCAAATAATGTCATAGATTTGAGTTTTAGATTTAATATCCTTTAGAAAATGCATTTTAATACATACATGTTATTCTAGCAACTTTCTACGTTTATAAGAGCAATATTCAAATTCTATCCCTGTTTTGGGCCTTTGTACCCCCATTTGACATTAACAAATGTCAAATAAATAAAATAATAAATAAATTATGTGAGGCTATGTCCAGATTTCTTGGGCTAAGAGGTTGAACAGCATGATCCTAGTAGAGAATCCTTTTTTATCCCAATATGCTGAATATGAACTGTACTGCAGTCTTTCTGTCTGTCTGTGTGTGTCTCTCTCTCTCTCTTAGACCAAATTGAGTAGTGATTTTACAGTCTTTTTAACTTTTGCAGCACAAAATTTCTTTAAATTAGTTGTAAATTTCAATTAAAAAAATTATCTTGCTTAAAAAGACAACTAAGTCTGGTACCTCAGACTTCATCAGAAAAATTATCCAAATCCACTAAAGCAACATGCATGTAGACACACATTTTTTTCTTGGGGAAACTGAACTACTAAATTCTGCATATGGAAACACCATCAGTCTGCTCCTCACTTTTTTGAACTTCCAGTATGAGTGGATGAAAGCAAATGCACTAAGGACTAGAATCCTGAACCTGCATTCGCTGATAAGTTCTTGTTGAAAAACACTTTTTAAAGTATTTTTGCAGCAAGCGCCCCATCCCCCTAAACTTATATATACCAATTCTGTGGTCACAATTACTAGTAGAAGGGGGAAATTCTCCCAAAAAGGGAATCCCATCTTGAACAACTTGGTAACAGTGATTTGCTATAGAACATGTCCAATTGTGGGCATATTGGGGATTGGGAAGTCTAAGCTTGAGAGGTCAAGCTTCATTCACTAGTAGGATAACCATTTTCTGCTGTACTCGTGGTTCTGTTTCATTATAAAACAGGATAGCTAAGTGCTGCTTGTATAATTAGGTTGTGGAATTCTGTAAACTACAGTGAAGAGTGATGCTTTTATAAGAAAAGTCTGAGGAACGAATAAAAAGGTGAGCAGGGATAATTTAATGAGTGAGATGATAAAATAAATACAACATATGAAGCACATTTGTAATATGTTTCTGAGGTCTTATTAAAAATAAGCTATGCTGTTAAAATTAGTTAAATTCATAGTACAGGTTTACATAAATTATACATGAATGTAAAAATAACTGTACTTAAAGTATATTAAAAATCAGGATGTCATGTTGTCATATCTTGCCTTTATTCTGTACTGGTTGGGTTCAGAACTGATCATCGGTTCCAACTCGCCTATACAAAAGCTTAAGGACTTCCACCGGCTCATGGCTGTAGCCCTATCCTATCATGCTTAGGGAAGATTAATCAATTAAACAATATCAGGTGCTTCCATTCAGGCTCTGGAAATATTTTCTCTAACTAATTGTTTGAAATTATTAAAATTGTTCTCTTTACTGTTCTTGAAAACCTTTTAGAGTGTTAATAGTTTAGTTTTAGCTCAGTAAGTGTTGGCTTTATTGTTGGCTGTTTCATTTCTACCTCTAGGCTTTTTTTCTTTCTCTAACCTTCCTATCCCAGATATCCTTTCTCAAATTATTATCCAAGCTTATTTAAGTTAGACAGCTTGGAGAAAAGTCTTGATTCTTGTTTTAACTCAACTGCTGTTTCCCCTGATAGCTTGTTTTATTTAGAGGGCTGCCATTGGCCCATTTAACTTAGAGGGCCTTCCTTCTCTTCTTATATTTCTTCTTTCTCTAGTTAGAGGCAAATTTATTTAACTTAGAGAACTACCCCTCCTTGTTTCTGTTTCATATTAAAACTTTGGGTTGCTGTTATGGTCTACTAGTGTTGTTATTAGTGGTTGATTGTTGATTAATATATAATGTCCAAGGATCCAAAAGAATCTAGACGAAAAGAATCTAAGATCCAAAAGAATCTAAACCCTCTGGGTTTAAGAAATATGATAAATGTAGCAAGAACATGTAATTGACTGATAACCATATTAGTTGTGTTCATTGTTTAGGTGCAGTCCACCTTCAGGAGTCATTTGCCTTTTTGTCATGCTTTCAGTTTGCTTGTGAGAAAGAACAAGCTTATATTAAGAGAATTATTAAAGGCCCCTTTCGCAGAGGCTATGAAGAAGACTCCAAGTACATCTAAAACACCAAAATCTCTGTCTTTCAGATCAGAGAAGTTGGGAAAGAGAGCATTAACTTCTATTTCTCATTCAGAACTGACCAAAAAAGTAGCAAAAGAGCCATCCTTTGACCTGAAGGCTTTTGAGCCTAAAAAACCTTCCTCCTTGGCTCCTACTGTGGCTTCGGGACCGATGGAGTTTAAAATTTGGAGTCGGTCCCCAGTTCTGGAACCAGTCTTCCCAACTCTTAGATCTGCTTTGCTGCAACCAGTGTGGTATCCTACCCCCTCCTCTCAATCCTCCAGGAGCCTCTCTGACGACTATGTGGATCGTGTGGTGATGAGACTTTTATGGACACCAGAGCTGGCCAAGATACTGTCGACTCCAACCCAGAGGGATTCAGAGCCGACGGAGACTACCTTCCCTTCATTGATTCCTCCTCCGACCCAATCTGGGGACTTCGGATCCAGAATGCCTGGACCCAATTGAAGTGGAACCATCAGTACCGAGACCTGCACCAGGATCTTCAGGCCTGACTACCGCTCCAACTGCCTCAGATCCATTGGAATTTGAGGAGTTTAGGAGCCGTCGTTCTCAGGTCGGGTCCGGTGAAGGGACAGCTGTCTGATCTGAACTTGCCTCTCGGGGCTTTGGAGCGGGTGAGCTCGGCTCCTACATTGGCCTAGGAGCCCACTGCCTTGGTTCCTGTGATGCCTTCTGTTCTTTGAAGCCAAAGGCTTCTTTGGATCAGGGTCGTGGGGCTTTCATGCTGTCACCATGGGCAGCTCCGCTCTCAGATTCGGGAATTCTTCTCCCTAAGGTGCCAGTGTCTACCTCAGTGCCATCATATCCACACAGACATGGAGACCCAAAGCCTCAGGTTGCCCCATTGGGTGAAGCTCCCTCTTCCAAAACCTCTCTGGATTACCCTTCTGAAGAGGTCCCTCAAAAGAGATTATGCAAGAGGAAGCATTTAAACTCGCCAGAGGAGTCCATTACATCAGATATGGACTTCGATGAGTCACCATCTGAGGATGTCATGTATTAGGACATCCAGGAAATACTTAGGTGTCTGGAAGCCCAACACCCCTTCTGAGGATGAGTTTGTATACCTGGAGGCGTGCAGTTCTCGCCCTTCCACCTCTTGGGTGTCCCCACCTTTTGACTAGCTCATGAATGTAGTTTGTCAAAAGGAGTGTGAGTCTCCAGACTCGATGGAATCTGTTCCTAAGAGGCGAAATAAGTTCTTTACTGCACCTTTGGACAAGGAGTTCCTTAGCAAGGATGTCCCAGGAGATGCTATGGTGATGGCAGCCACCAAAAAGGAGCTTTAAGAGACATCCTCGTCTGTCCATCTGCCGAACAGAGAGTCTGGTACAATGGACAGCTATGGAAAGAACACCTTTTCTTCAGCATCATTTGCTCTCAGGTCACTGAATTACCTGGCCCATTTTACTAGGCTTCAGTGGGATCTCCTGAAGGAGCTAAGAGATACCCTCCAATGTTCTGATAGCTATG
The DNA here is from genome assembly GCF_019279795.1 of Protopterus annectens. Lineage (NCBI taxonomy): Eukaryota > Metazoa > Chordata > Ceratodontiformes > Protopteridae > Protopterus > Protopterus annectens. Next base: position 539,948,249 of record NC_056751.1, on the reverse strand, counting down.
GGGGTTTCAGATAAAGTTTCCTGTCAACTCTCCACCTTAAATTCAGTGGTAAACTCCTCCATGATGCTCATTTCTTATGCAGCTGATGGTGCAAGTAGGGCAGCAGGTACAGGAATTTCCTTAAGGAGACATTCATAGATGCGCTTATGTGATTTCATGGATCCATTTAAGTCTTCCTTTATTAATGCCCTTTTAATGGCTTGTCCTTGTTTGGGCCAAAAGTTAAAGACACACTAACCATGTGTGAACAGGAAGGAGACTCTCTCTGCCATTGGAGTTCATTTCTCCCTACCTACCAGACCTTACCCTAAAGGTCAGAAGGGGGGAAATGTGGTTTCAAAAATTGCAGAGAGCTTTCTAGGACACACACAGTGATCCTTTCCCCAGTGGCAGAGGGGGGAGTAACAATAGAAGATGCTGACCATGCAGCAGAGGGGGTCGGCAGAACCAGGGTGACAGGGACTCCTTCCTTGGTAAGCCCTTTAAGCATTCCTGAAAGGAGGCCCATCTGTCCATCTCTGGAGGCAGTTGGGGGTCGTTTATCTTTGTATCCAAGCACCTGGCTAGAAATAAAATACAAAGGGGTACAAGTGATCCCATCCAGAGGTTTTTACATTCCCTTTTCCCCTTAAAAACAAAATCCATGCCAGATGTTCTACCAAGTCAAAGGGATCACACAGCTCTAGAAATACAAACATTGCTAGACAAAAGAGTCATCCAATCTGTCCCCGCAGATCAAATTGGATATAAAGCTTACTCAAGGTTCTTTTTAGTTCCAAAAAAGACAGGGGACTGGAGACCGGTTTTGGATTTCAGCAGACTAAACAAGTCCGTGAAGAAATCAAAGTTTCATATGGTGACACTACAGTTGATATTTCCCTTCCTGGGAAAAGATGATTGGGTGTGCTTGACAGACCTCCAGGATGCTTAATACCACATCAGAATGGACAGGTGATCCAGGAGTCATTTGCACTTTTGGGTGGGAGCCAGTCCCTACCAGTTTCAAGCTCTGCCTTTTGGTCTCAGTACAGCCTCCAGAGAGTTCACCAAATGCATGGCAGTAGCCATGGCTCACTTAAGGTGCCTAAGATTCCGAGTTTTTCCATACCTAGACGATTTGCTCCTAACTGCCACCACCAAGCATCTACTAACAAGAGTGAGAGACACCACCATACAGCTTTGCTCTCACCTAGGAATCACAGTAAATTACGATATATCTGCCTTGCTACCATCTCAGCATGTCATCTTTATAGGAGCAGATCTAGATACGAAACAACAGTTGGCCAAGCTTCCCCCTGAAAGAGTTAAAGTTCTACATCATCAAGTCAAAAATCTACTGTCCAAGAAAATAGTGCAAGCAAGGACTGTCCTGCAAGTTTTGGGTACCATGGCAGCAGCAATAACTTTGATACCATTAGCTCACCTGCACATGAAAACTTTGCAGTGGCTGCTGTTCACTCAGTGGTCCATGCAGGAGCTACCTATGTCTCACCAAATTATTATTACAGAATCTTGCAAAAAAGACCTTTGTTGGTGGCTTCATTCCACTCAGGTGACCCTATGCCGACCATTTGTTTTTCCATAGCCATTAGTCACAGTGACCATGGGCACTTCCCAGATAGGGTGGGGGGGGGGTTATCTGGGAAAGACAGTCCAGGGCAGTTGGCAGGATCATGAGACCCACTTGCATATCAACATCCTAGAATTGAGAATTGTGCTTCTAACTTTGCAAGCATTGCAAGACTCCCTCTAGGAATGATCGGGATACAGACAGACAACATTTTAGTTGTGTGGTACATAAACAAACAAGGAGGAACCAAGTCTTACTCCCTCTGTCAAGAGGCCCAAAGAGTATGGAGGTGGGCAGTCTTTTCCAAATGTTTTCTGACAGCAATGCACATCCTGGGGAAATCCAATGTGATATTACACAAACTCAGCAGAGCTATTATGATGCCTCAGGAGTGGTCCCTAAAACAGGAAGTTGCGGAAAAGGTTTAATGCAAGTGGGGCCAGCCTTGCTGAAATCTCTTGCCACATCCATGAATGCCAAGTGCAGCAGCTACTTTGCCCTAATCCCCCCCTCCCAGGGGAGTCAGCAAGGGATGCAGTCATACATGATTGGCCCCGGGTCTCCTTTATGCCTTTTCCTCCTTTGCTTTGATTCCAAAAGTCCTTCAGAAAGCCAGCTCGTTGGGAATACTAGTCATTCCATACTGGCCACATCAAATATGGTTCCCCTTTCTTTGGCCCCATCTTTAGGAGGAGTCGTTGATTCTGGTCCCAGTTCCAGACCTCCTGACTCATTCCTCAGGGAAGCTCCATCCATTGGTTCAAACCCTCAAGTTGACAGCTTGGCTACTCCAGTTCCACACATAGCCAGGCTTTCTAACATTTCCCCTTTGGTGAAACATATCTTGATTTCATCTCATAAGGCTTCAACCAGGAAGTTATACTAAAGTAAGTAGAAACATTTTCCTGTTGGGCCTTAAATAATCACATTGACCCTTTCACTGCCCCTATAATGTCTGTATTAGACTTCTTGTCAAAGTTTTTTTAATGAGGGTGCAGCTATGGCTACTAGTCGAGTTCAACTAGCAGCTATATCCAACTATCATATAGGATAAATGGGACTAAAACTAATGTCCCACTGACTTTGCAAAGCTTTCCTGAAGGGTACCTTTTTACTCATGTCTCCCATCAGACCCCACAGTGCCATAGGACCTAAACTTTGTTTTATCCAGTTTGATTCTTCCCCCCTTTGATCCTACATCATCCTGTGACCTAAAGTTCTTAACATGGAAGACAACCCTTTTGGTAGCCATCACTTCTACTAGAAGGGTATCAGAAATACAAGCATTGTCAATAAGCCCCCCCCACATGATTTTCCACAAGGACTGAATATCTCTGTGAACAAACCTGTCCTTCCTACCCAAAGTGTACTCAGAATCTAATTTGAATCAATCCATAAACTTATCTGTGTTTTTTCCCCAAATATGGCAACAGGGCAGAGTATAAATTACACCATCTAGATGTGCATAGGCAATTATGTTTCTACCTAAATAGAAAAAACGATTACAGGAAATCTGACCAGTTATTTGTATCATTTTCAGAAAAAAAAGGGTGTTCCCATATCAAAGGTCACGCTTTCAAAATGACTTACAGATTGCATTACCTTTACTTACAAATCTCAAAACAGAGAACTTCCAGGAAAGGTAAAATGTCATTCTACAAGGGCTATAGCAACCTCATCTGCCTTTCAGGTGAGGCAACCTATGGATACTATTTGTGCCACAGCAACACAGGTAAAGCCTCATATCTTTATCACTCATTACAAAGTGGATTTGGCCTCCAGGAACAGGGCCTCCTTTGGGTCCACTATTCTGAAGAGTATTCTCCCTTGAGCCACCCAAGAAAGATGGTGCTAGGGACACTGTCCCAACCAGCAAAGAATGAAAGTGAGATAGAGCAACATAACATAAAGAAGTTATGTACTCACCATAACGTTCCATGCATGTTGAGCATCTCACCTTCATTCTTATGCCCAACCCTCCATCCCCCAGCCTTTCACTCCTGGAGGACCGAGCAATTGTGATTGGAATATAATGTCTGACTCTCTTCATTGGTCTGTTACATATGTCAATAGTTTCTTCGCATTAGTTTTAAATATCTGCAAAGAAGATCTGGGTAATCTTCCCTAAGCATGATAGGATAGGGCTACAGCCACAAGCCGGTGGAAGTCTTCGAACTTTTGTATAATCCGAGTCGGAACCGATCATTGGTTCCAAACCCAACTAGTACAGAATAAAGGCGAGATGGATAACACACATGGAATGCTGTGGTGAGTACATAACTTCTTTTTTCGGATCATAACCAAGTTTATTTTTTCAGTAAATGGTGTCAAGAGATTCACCTAAACTGTATAGTGAAGCAGCTCACGAGGTGACTATTAACATTCATTTTGAAAACTAAGAACTTGGTTGTGATCAAAAAGACTGGCTTACAATTCTTTGTAATATACAATCTATCTTCTGTGCACTGACAGAGAGAGAGAGGATGTCAGAGAGCTAAATATGTCACAGTTTCGAAAGTTGTAACACATTAGTGCAGTCATAAACGTCTTTTGTAGTATATGAAGCTTTAGTATACGGTAAGACAGAAAAAAGGAAGAAACTGTAGTAGTATAAAGTAAGTGAATCATTGCTGGCAGAAAATTAGAAATCATACCATCAATTACTTCTTGTGGGAAAATGCCATTCACCAATTTCTTTTCTGTGGACTACTAACCTTTGAGCAATTTCACATCATGTATGTGTAGGGAAGTCATTCTGTGATGGCTGATGTTTTACATGAGACCAGAGCTGAACAGCACCTTTCTTACATTGCAATTTTAAGTTTCTTTCTTATTCAGAATGGTGTGCAACAGGCATTCCAAAATGGTGGACAGCCTGTAAGCACACTAACAGTGCAGCTCCTGCAACCTAAACTCTAATCTGACCTTTTTGCTGAAATTCCGCATGGTGTGGATCCTTCCGGATTAACAGGCCTAACACAAAAATTAAGGAGAAAGCATCTCTCAGAACACAACTTATTACTAAAAAATTCTGCAATATTTGAAAGCATCTAACTTTCTTTTTGAAGGAAAATATCTACTTGATGGAAGTTGAGCCCTGAACCGCATGGTGTGGATTCTTCCAGATTAACAGGCCTAACACAAAAAAAGGAGAAAGTATCTCTCAGAACAGGATTTACTACTAAAAAATTCTGCACTATCACCAAGCATCTAAGTTTGGAAGTCGAATGGAGAATCAACCAGATAAAATGGAAATTTTAATCACAAAAACTAAACTATCTATGATTACTACTCCTGAGAAAGACGTCACTCCCAAAAGGCAAAAAACTAACAAGCTGCAACAAGAAGCTGCTAAGATGTCTCTAAGATCAAAACAGGAACAATCTTTAACATTGGAATGCCTTAAAAATGCTCTGCAACCATTAAAAGTGCAAAGTTTTGCAAATAAACTGCATTTGGCTCTACTCTGGACCAAATTATGCTTAGACTAGAGCAAAGTGAAGCCAAAGTTATGGAAAATGAACTAAAAATAAATTAACTTCAGCAAAGGTTTCAGACCAGCAACAACACAATTAAAGAATTACAACAAAAAATGTTAGATCTTGAAGCCAGAAGCAGGCATAATAACTTTATCATAAGAGGAATTCCAGAGAGCTTTGACAATACACAACTTAATTCAGTAATAAAATAAATACTAAGCTCTCTTTTGAAAAATAAAGAACTCTTGGATGATATAGTAATGGAAAGAGCCCATATATATATATATATATATATATATATATAAAAGGCATGCACAAACAAGTGACTCTCTGAGGCAAATATATGTCAGACTGCATAATACAGCACATGTTCAACAAATACTAGCAGCATGCAAAGCTAAAAAGAACTTTACATGGAGAGCACATAAAATAACAATAACTTAAGATCTCCCTTTGGAAATTAAACAAAACAGACAATAACGTAGTACATATTGTGCTTACCTTATTGAAAACAAGATTAGTTTTCAAATGAAATACACTGCATCTTTAATTTTCTACCACAAAGAAGAAACAATATCCATTGAAACCCCTGAGCAAGCAAAATCCACCTTTCTGCATCTCTTCAAAGTTAATCCTGCTTGAAACAACCCAATTCATCTTCTCTGAACTCAAAACATTTGGAGGGCTTCAGCAAGGTATTCTGCATGTTTCTATTTTAAAATAAGCTAAAAATAAAACCATTTTTTATTTTTACAGCCCTGGAGGTCCATTTTAGCATTTCAGCATTCTGTTTCCCATAATCCTCTTCAAATCAGGAAGCTGTATGATCCTTTCACCTTTCAACTTTAATGACGTCTTTAATGACTTGTTTCCAGCCCCAGTGCATCTCTGGGAATGGGAAAAACACTAAATCAAGTCGGGAAAGCTCTACAACAATGAATATTCAACTTTTAACCAAACTTTGCTTTTCTCATCAAAGAAACCTCAATTTGTATGTTTCAAGCCTCTGCACTGCTGTAATTATAAAGAAGAATGTAATAGAAGAAAATGCTAGTCGTTTGAAAAATTCTAGAAAAGAAAAGGATGTAGTTGCTTTTAAATATTTCAGCCTCCCTTCCTGCAGTATTACAAAACCTTGTGCTACACTGGATAAACAAAGGTACTGTCTCTTAGTAACTGCCTTTCATTTATAAATTCTTAAAAGCTACCTAAGTATGGCTGCCTAAGGAAATGACTTAAAGGTGCTTTTCTTTAAGTCACTGCAGATGTCAAGAAACAAGGATTGTTAAATGACATCTGGATCAATGGGTTTCTTATAAACCTTTAAATATTAAACACTCCCAAATGAGTACAGCTATGCTTTCTTGTATAATATTATACAACTATATAGGTGAAATGCTCTAACTAATCCTGGGGGGCAGGGAAATACTCTTCTTTTCTGAATAATGCTTTTGAAACAGGGTGATGCAATTTGGGTTGTGACTTTTGTTTTATAATAGCCTAAATTAGTATATTACTTTGACATTAGTAAGTTCCTATATATTGCTTAATAACTATCCTAATAGCATGTTCACTGGTTTGTATTTGAATGAGTTTATGACTAAATGATAAATAGAGTCTTTTCTTGCATGCATATGTGAGAAGGTGACACTGACTAGTTGAAAACAAATGAGTGGATATGGATGCGATCTATCTCAAGTTTTGGATTATGGTGTCATATTTTTATTTTTTGTATATTTGGATAACAAAGACAGATGCTGTTGCATGTATATTGCCAGTATAGATATAAATGAAATTTCCAGTAGCTTTAAAGAATATAGTTAGTTGCTTATAAAATGATTACTCTAACTGTTTTAGAACTTCAAAGTGCTGCCTTTTCTTTTAAGCTTCTTTTAGATTTGTTCTATATAAAATGTTGTTTAGTAAACTTTTTAATAACTTTTGAAATATTAAGAACTAGAACATATTATTGCCTCTTATTATAAATATTTTCTAAGAATTTACTTTCTGTTACTATACACACACCATTTAATTGAATAACTAACATATTATTTTAAGAGGTCAGAAAATCATTATACTATAAATAACAAGTAAAAGGCGCAGGCTGTGCTCAGTCTGTAGCTGATGATTGTTCACGTTTGGAACATTCTAGGTACTTTTGACATCCCTCTGCTAAATGTATATATAACTCTAATTCAAATAATAATTTTCTTTGCTTTTCAACTCATGCACAATTACCAGTACAGAGGGATGGGTGGATAGGCACCTATTTGGGGTATAGGAGTTTAGAAGTCACTGCATCAATTTTAAAGCTTAACACACTAACAGACACGTTTTATTACTATTTCTCTGCTTATCAGGCAATGAACATCATGATAAGTAAATTAAGACATGGTATCAATAGACTCATGGAATGTTAAAGGTATAGTGGATAAAGAAAGAGATTTAAACATGCATCTCACATACCAAAGCAAGGCTAATGTAACCTTCCTGCAAGAAACTCACTTGGATGAAAAACTGTGGGATCGGGAAAGGAAAAGGAAATGGGTTAAGCAAATATTAGCTGCAGGCCATAAGTCTTTATCTGGGGGGGGGGGGGGGGGTAGCCATTATAATAAATAAATCTTTCCAAGGAGAAATTACTTCTTTTAAAGCTGATTCTAATGGAAGATGGATATTATTTACTAGCGAATATCATACTCTAAATAAACCTTTACTCAATATATATAGCCCCTGCTCTAATCAACATCTCTTCATTTATGAAATCTTTAATATACTAGCTAACCACCCAAATCATTTGTATATCATCAGTGGGGACTGGAATGCTTTATTAAATCTAGACAAAGATAGATCACATAATGAAAATGTTTCTTAATAAATTTTCAAACATATAAACAAAGTGTTCCCTATTTCAGTAATTGGACATTAAATCCTAAAATCATTCAAAACCAAGAAACAGCACAAGAAATCTAGAATGTCATAGCCCAACTTCAAAATGACTTTATATCTACTCAAATTCCTTATGATATACAATGAGCGGCTTCCAAAGCAGTCGTTAGGGGTATAATTATCCAAAAATCTGCATGGTTCAAAAAAAAGTACAATAACTTTAAAAAGGAACTAGAAACTCAAATAAATATTGCTGAATTAGAACTTCAGGAAAAAAAACTCTAAAGACCTGGAGGAAAAAGTAATAGACTGGCAAAAGCAATTACACAAACACTATTTAGAAAATATCTCCCTGTTAGAATTAAGGTCAATAAATCATTATTCAGAATGGGTACAAACACCTTCAAAATTCCTAGCTAGACTAATTAACATAAAAAAATGGCCCACCGAGAATTAAAGAAATAGTGTGTGAAGGACTGGTGAAGCACAAGGACCAAGATATTGTAGATGCTTTTGAAGACATATATAAGAAACTATACAATATACCCTTATCACCATCTACAGACAATTTTGGTGATTTTATACATAATATAAAATTTCCACAACTTATGGAAGATAAAAAAAGACTCCTAAAAACACCCCTGCAACTAAATGAGATAAAAGCTGCAATAAACAAACTCAAAGCGGGTAAATCCCCTGGGCCTGACGGCTATACCTCTGCATTTTATAAACTATTCATGGAACCTATTTCCAAAGTATTATTAAAAGTTTTCAACTTTATAATACAACATGGAATAACAGATAATTATTTAAATTACTCCAAAACAGTGCTAATTTTAAAACCAAATTCTGAGCCAACAGATCAGCAAACTATAGACGAATAGCCCTGATAAATACTGACCTTAAGATCCTAGCTCATGTTATAGCAAATAGACTTAAAAATGTACTCCCCTCTATCATTTCACAAGAACAAATGGGCTTTATGATAAACAGGCAAACAAGTGATAACACTCTCCTTTTAGATACCATTATCAGACTTCTTAACAGTGACAAATGCCCCAGATATGTCCTCACAGCGGATGCAACCAAAGCTTTTGATAGAGTTAATTTACATTTCCTATTTACTATATTGCTTTTATATGGTTTTCCTCAGGAATTCATAAGGATAATTAAGGTTCTATATCAGAAAGTTTCTACCATTATTCAGATAAATAAGCTTACAACTAACCCTATACTGTTATCCAATGGTACAAGACAAGGTTGCCCTCTTTCCCCATACCTCTTTAATCTTTATCTAGAACCTCTCCTTCTGTTTATTTCACAAAAAACCTTCCATCACATACCTAGAATCTTTAATACAAATCTTATATTCTCTGCTTTTGCTGATGACTTAAATATATATTTTCAACGTCCCACTACTGATCTCCCAAAAATACTTAAAGCTATAGATGAGTTCTCTGAAATCTCTAACTATAATTTAAATCTAAACAAATCCCACATATTTCCCATGAATCTTATAGGTCATAAGGAATTTTACTTTCCCATGAGTGAGATCAAGATAAGTTACCAGATAAAATACCTAGGAATAATATTTACTCCTGGCTTTAAGGATATGATAAAGAATAACCTATTTTGTACATGGACGAGTATTGAAAGTGATATCAATAGGTGGAAGAATATTAATATGTCATTACTCTCAAAACCTAGTGTTGTTAAGATGAACCTTTTACCGCGAATACTCTTTCAGCTAAATGTTACTTTATCAAATATTCCCCAAAAATTCTTCCTTGATATAGAAAAAGCTATATCAAGATTCTTATGGTACCCCAAATCCACTAGAATTAAATATGACAAACTTGTACTTACCAAAGATAAAGGGGGGATTGAGGTTACTTGATTTCAAACTCTATTATAGTATAATTACTGCCTACAAACTAATACAGATAATAAGCCATGACCCATATGTAAATACCTGGACACCCCAATGGACCAAAATCTAGTCTGAACAACTGAAGTCCCTTGAGTATAACAGAAAATCCCTACCATTTTTAAACGTACATCAAAATGGCATATCCACGAAGAATATACACCCACTAATTAAATACATGATTCTTACTACATAGAAATTATTTAAATCATTGCAATTATTAGATGCTCTTGCCTTTATACAACCACTCCACGTAAATCTCAACCTACTAATAAATAATAAACCCTTAAATCTAACAAATTACCCTCTGATAAAAGATCTCACAGTATGGGAAATATACCAATGGAGAGAATCCAATATACAACAAATAAGACTCCAAATAAATTTTACTAAGAAATAGACTGTTATTCTTACCCAAATCCATTATTTCATAAATGCTAAATTATCACAAACACAAGTTGACTTGCAGGATATTAACTTAGAAACTAATACTAGAAAACCTTGAGATGAAAGGGAAAAAATTTCTAGGGCATATAAACTTGTAATGAAAATAAAACACCGGAATTCTCTATTATTTTCAAACTATTGGCAAAAAAAAAACAATCTCTGACAGACGAAAATAAGAGACTGGCCATTGAGAATATGATAAAATCCATTCCTTTTAAGAAGCTGCTATATACACAAATTATGATAAATAACAATGTATACTATACCCCATCAAAACTAAATAAGTTCAATTCCAGCTTCTCGCCTGTATGTCCTCACTGCCCAAACCAAACTGCAAATATTCTCCATGTCAATTGGAAATGTAGCAAGGTACACAACCTATGGTGCTCTTTAAGAGCTAGGTTAGAGAAGATGGGATATGAAAAATCAACCATGTCATGGGAAACAGCTATACTTCCTATTAACATGACTCAACTTCCAAAAATAAAAAAAAACATGTCCTTATCACGTGTGCCCTTATTAAATTTTACATGACTAAAAATTGGAATGCCACATCTTCAATTATATGGGAAGGCTTTAGTAACCTTGCTATTAAATATATCTCATCTCACAAACTACTTTCTGCAAAAACAAAAAAGAAACACTATTATCAGAAATATTGGGGGTTACTTACTAGATGTAATTCTTAAAAAAAGATAGTCTGTACACTGACATGATAAGACAAATTTATATTATGCAATAACTGCATTATAACCAGTTTTTATTTTTTTCTTTTTCTTTTATTTTTTTTTTCTCTTCTTTCCTTTTTTCTTCTTTATATATCTAATTGTATTCCCTAATTACATTAAGTATAATAAGTGGATGAATTTCTATATTATCTCCTTCATAAAATATGTCCCTTATACTATCCCTCACTTTCTTAAGTGATGTTAAAAAACCTTTTATACTCCATTTGATGTAGTGACTTCTATTGTATATAGTGTATATATATTTCTTGTGTTGTTAGTTTCTTGAATGTTTCCTTTTTGTATGTACTGTTTGTTTTGTGTGTTTGATTGGATGTATCGCTGTTAATATCTGAAAATTCAACTAAAGAGATTTTGGAAAAAAATAAAGTATATCATTGCTAAAAAAAACAGAATGGTGTGCAACAAAGTTGTTTGTTCAAATTCAGATTCAGAATATAATTGTAGTGTTCCATGTAAGACAATGAAGTCTGCTGTATATTTACATTTTTCATTTTTTGTTCCTCAGCTAATACGATCAGAACTACAGCTATACCACAGCCATCACCTACAAGTAAGAGAGCAGTTTATCTTAACTAAACATAACCTTTTTACTTAGAATGTATCCATTGTGTGTTTTAACCTTGTAAATATTTTACAATGAAAAGGAAAGTATTTTACCATTGAAGAAATGGTATCAGCATTTTTATTTTCAGTTATCTGTTTTTGATATTAATATTCACAATTATTTCAAGCATAATTATAAAGGTTTGCCTTCCTTTCAACTCTATGTGAATGTCATAGTAACTTAAAGTAAAAGAGAAACATATATTAAAAGCCTCTGTTACAATTTTATTTATTTATTTATTTAGCATTTGTTTATCGGAATGGTCCGAGTGGACAACAGTGTCCATTTTCAGCAGAGGCCCGAGGAGAAAATCTCCAGCAATGTACATTTTTACTAATACATGTCTAGTACAACAAAGAAAAATTTACTATACAGCTTATATGCTTCTACTTACAATCTAGCAGAGAATAGTAAAGCAATTTATATAAATAGGAGATTAATCAACAAAAATATATACAAGAAAGATGAGATTAACACACAAAGTACAAATACAGTACAGCATGTCTTACATTTTCTTAAGCTTGTATAGTACATTTAGTATGTTATCTGACAGAATACAGTTTGCAACTGCGAGGAAGACAAGGGGATGTAGGTAAGGGAGAAGTAGGTTACAGGAGTTATACTGGATAGAAGTGTAGGTTGAGGTTATATCTGAGTGAGGGAAAGTTATCCAGGATTAGTACATGAGCAGAGCCAGGTAGATGTTAGGTGATCTTTTAGTAGTTTCTTAAACTTGGTGGCGCTGGAGGTGGATCTAATATCGATGAGTAGGGAGCTCCAGATTTTGGCAATGCTGTTTAAGTATAGCGAGTCACCAGTATTATTGCTACTTTTAGTGATGTTTACTAGGTTTTTGTTACTGGAGCGCAGGGTCCGGTTATTGGAATAGTGAGTAAGTAGGCGGGTCTTTTTTCAGGTTGGTTGAGTATTTGGTGGGCCATGGAGAGCTGGTTAAACATTAGTAGATTGGGGGAATTCTAGCCAAGAGAGTTCTTTGAGAGCGTGGCAGTGATGGGATGTGTAGCTGGCATCTGTAGTGAACTTTGCTATTTTAGTATAGCAGTTATCTAGTTTGTTTATGCAAGTTTTCTTGAGGTTAATAATAATGGGAGATGTATATAGGTGTGTGGAGAGAAGGAAGGTTCTGGCAATGGAGATTCTGGATTTTATGTGAGGAGAAGTTTGTTTCTGTGCAAGCTAACTATTTTTTGTGGACTTTTTTTTGATTGTTTGATTAATGTGGAGATCAAAGTTCATGTTTTGGTCTATTACTAATCTCAGGAGTTTGGTGTGGGAGACTGGGGTAATGATGGTATTGTTTGCTGAGGTGATTTTGAATAGCTAAGAGGGGTCTGGAGATCTTGTATCATGAAACAGTTTTGTTGGGATTGTGTATTAACTGGGCATTGGTTAGCCAGGTTTCTACTTTAGAAAAGGCATGCTTTGTTATTTCCTGAAGATGGAGGAGTGTGGGGGCTGTACAAATGAAGATATAGTCATCGGCACATTGTATTAACATGGCTTCATTAGTGGCGCTAAGGTGACTGACAGCAGTGGGCAGAGGGAGTTACCTCATTTGACTGCTTACTGCCTCCCACTAAGATAACTCTGGAACCAGGTGAGTGTGGATTGGCTGGTTTTAAATTCTGATAGTGTGTTTAACAGTTTGGAGTGTAAGACCATGTCAAATGCTTTTGAGAGGTCCAGAATGATAATTGAGAAAAGGTTACCTTCATTTCTGAGAAGTCAATGTTAAATGTTAACCAGCATGTCACAAAGACAGACCAAAAAAGCTATTATTCAAAATCTATATGTGTGCGTGTGTGTGTATCTGTATGTGTGTGTGTGTGTGTGTGTATCTGTATGTGTGTGTGTGTGTATCTGTGTGTGTGTGTGCGTGTATCTGTGTGTGTGTGTGTGTGTATATCTGTGTGTGTGTATCTGTGTGCATGCGTGTGTATATGTGTGTGTGTATGTTCATGCATGTATGTGTGTGTGTGTGTGTATATTTGTGTGTGTGTGTTTGTGTATCTGTGTTGCGTGCGCATGTGTTTGCGTGTTTTGTGTGTGTGTGTGTGTGTGTGTGTGTGTGTGTGTGCGCATAAAATTCATTCCTTTTAAGAAGCTGCTATATACACAAATTATGATAAATAACAATGTATACTATACCCCATCAAAACTAAATAAGTTCAATTCCAGCCTCTCGCCTGTATGTCCTCACTGCCCAAACCAAGCCTCACTGTCCCAACAGAAATAGGAAGACATTTTCAGTGAATATTATGTGGCAGACTTGTAGATGTTTGCCATTTGACCTTATTAAATGAAAGACAGTTGATTCTCAGTTCCTATTTCCATTCACCACAGTTAGGGATAGTAGATTGTCTCCTGACTGAAGTAATAACTTCACATCAGATAATGTAATACTATTAACTGTATCTAATGTCCTTGGCAATTCCAGACTGAAATATTTCTAGTAAAACTGAGCCTCAAGTCACATAACTGAACAGCGATCTATACAGGGGATATAAAAAGTTTACCCACCCCTGTTAAAATGCCAGGTTTTTGTGATATAAAAAATGGGACCACAGTAAATCATTTCAAAACTTTTCCAACCTTTAATGTGACCTATAACTTGTACAGTTCAATTGAAAAACAAACAAATTTGTTAGGGGAAAAAATATAAAGAATACAAAATGCACAATATGATGGTTGCATAAGTGTGCACACCCTTAAACTAATACTTTGTTGTGTGTGCACACCCTTAAACAAATACTTTGTTGAAGCACCTTTTGATTTAATTGCAGCATTCACTCTTCTTGAGTACACACCTGCCGTCAATTAAAGAGATTTTGATGAACCCCAAATAAAGTTCAACTGTCCTAGTAGGATTTTTCTGACATTTACTCATTTGCCTGCTATAGCAAAAGCCATGGTTCGCAGAGAGCTTACAAAGCATCAAAGGGATCTCAATGCTGAAAAGTATCAGTCAGGAGAAGGGTAAAAAAAAATGTCCACAGCATTGGATATACCATGGAACACAGTGAAGACAGTTATGAAAAAGTAGAGAAAATATGGGATCGCAGTGATGTTGCAAAGAACTGGATGCCCCCCCAAAATTGATGAAAAGACGAGACGAAAACTGGTTAGGGAAGCTGCCAAGAGACCTACAGCAACACTGAAGGAGCTGCAGGAATTTCTGGCAAGTACTGGTTGTGTACTACATGTGACAATAATCTCCTGTATTCTCCACATGTCTGGACTGTGGGGTAGAGTTGTAAGACGGAAGCCTTTTCTTACACAGAAAAACATCCAGGCCAAGCTAAAATTTGCAAAATGGTACATCAAGTCTCCCAAAAGTATGTGGGAAAATGTGTTATGGTCTGATGAGACCAAGATTGAATTTTTTGGCCACAATTCCAAAAGGTACGTTTGGTGCAAAAACAATACTTCCCATCACCAAAAGAACACCATCCCCACGGTAAAGCATGGTGGTGGCATGGTACTGCAATTAAATCAAAAGGTGCTTCAACAAAGTATTAGTTTAAGGGTGTGCACATACAACAAAGTATTAGTTTAAGGGTGTTCACACTTATGCAACCAGCATATTGCATGTTTTTTATTTTTTATATTTTTCCCCTAACAGATTTGTTTGTTTTTCAGTTGAATTGTACAGGTTATAGGTCACATTAAATGTGGGGAAAATTTTTGAAATGATTTATTGTGGTCTCATTTTTTATATCACAAAAGCCTGGCATTTTAACAGGGGTGTGTAAATGTTTTATATCCACTGTGTATTTTCAACCTCTCGCCAAAATGACAAAACAATTTTATACATAACTGCTACCTGTGCAATCCACTAAGTTGCACATGTGCTTTCTCTTTAGTAACTTCAACCTCTGTAAAATCTTAGAATGTATAAATGTAACTACTGTTTGTGTATAAATGTAAATAGAAATGTAACTACACTGTATTTGACTAGAGCTTCGTATAATACAATATAAGCAATTGGAGATTTTCTGCCCAGGCCTCCATTGAAAATGGGTATTACCCATTTGGATTTTCCCAGTAAAAAAAGACAAATAAATAAAAAAATAAAAATATACCAGTGTTCAGGCCCTAAGGCCATCTAGGAACACTGCCTCATTAAACACATCATTATAAACATTACCTCCAATCCAAAAATCAATTTTTTAAAAAACAGTTAAGATTCAAAGCCATATCCTTGGAATGGTTTGAGTCAGAAATTTACTTCTTAATGCTATCTTATGTGGATTTACTAAGAAGTTCAATTTATCATATCTATGACCTCTTGTGTTGTTAGTTAAAATAATATTTAAGTAGTTTGTAATATCTCATCACAAAATATACTGTATGCATGAATTATTGAACCTCTAAAATATCTATAAATTAAAGAGTAAAGATTCAACTTCCTACATCTGTCAGTATACTCCAGATGACAATCTAATGGCATTCTTTTAGCAAATTGTCTTTGACTTCCAATAAATTAAGATTTTTTTTTAATATATATATATATATATATATATATATATATATATATATATATATATAAAACATATTTTTCTATTCCAATACAGGTCAAATATAAATTTTGTAAAGCTGAGTTAGACTGTTTTCCTATCTTAAAAAGATTGTACTAAACAACCTTCCAACTAAAAACTGCATATTTTCTTACACTGTTGACATTATGCGAAAATGTAAAGGCTGATGAAATAAGAGTTCCCATGTCCTTATAAGTAGTTCATTTTTGTAAAATGACATGTCATAATTACAAAAATGCTAGATATCCACTGTATTTCCCCCGAAAATAAGACCTAGCCAGAAAATAGACCCTAGCATAATTTTTTAGGATGGTCATAGTATAGGCTATACCCCAAAAATAAGCCCTAGTTAGGATCATCAGCCGTATATAGATATTAAATGTAAATAATATTATTGACACCTGTTGACTGAGGTTATCATACTCTGTTCACCATTTTTGGTCCATTCGTAGATCCAAATTCTTCTGTTTGCAGAAAGCCATAAGATTCTGTCCTGGGAGTCCTCCACGATTCTTAATCTTACCCTAATCTGCAAATATCCTCACTCACACTTGTCATTTGAGATCCTTGGCCCATAAATACTGCCAAGTGTACTGTATGACCAATCCAAGTACAGACACAGCCCACGAATAACGTACGCACTTGATAATGAATGGGTGTGGTTGTGTCTTCTTAACAGTCATCATTTTTGTTGCCACTCCTGTCTCATAACTCTTCAATTAACCCCCCCCCAGACTAGATGAGTGCAAAAAGAAAGAGCTATTCTGTGGAGTACAAGAAAGGAATTATGGAGGACTCCCAGGGACAGAGTCTTACGGCTTTCTACAAAGAGAAGAAGTTGGATCCCTGATTGGTTGAAAATGGCGAGCAGAGTACAATAACCTCAGTCAACAGGTGGCTTAGGGAAATGCTAATAAATGCAATTGTGGATCAGGTCGGCAACCATTATTTCCTGAGCTGGAAGATATCATCTGTGAATGGATTGCTAACAGGAAGGCAAAGGCTTTGGTTGTGCACAAGGCTGATATTCAAGCATTTGCCCTTGCAATGGCATCACAGTTAGAAATATCTCCAGAAGAATTCAAAGCTTCACAACACTGGCTGGATGGCTTCCTTCAGCGATATGAACTGTTTCTAAGAAGATCGAAACACTGTTCAAGCTGGAAGATACTGATGTTATTAAACATGCACTTGCATTCAAGTCCTTTGTTGATGGCATCGACTTTTCTAAATACCAACTCTCCAACATGATTGCTATGGATGAAACTGCAGTGTATATGGGCCAAGGATGTCAAAAAACAAATTATCACAGGGGTGCCTCATCAATCTACATTCCGTCCACTGGTTACGAAAGTGCACGTTACCTGTATTTTGGCAATTCATCTGGATGGAAAGAAAACACCACCTCTAATCATTAGTAAAGGCAAGAAAGATAAGATTGAATGTGTTTCAAGCATTTACATTCTTGAAACCGAAAAAGCCTGGTGCACACAAGCAGTTATAAGGAAGTGGGTCGATCTAATGCTGCCACTTGTTTTGTGAGGTGGCAAAAGAGGTCTGCTAGTCTGGGATTCAGCCAGCACTCACCGCGCTAAAGACATGAAGAACTTCCTTGCAGAGAGAAGAATAGATCAAGTAATGATTCCTGCAGGAATGACTGCCTATCTCCAGACTCTTGATATCGCAATAAACAAGCCATTCAAGGACCATTTGTGCATGGAACTCAATGACTACATTGAAAATAGAATGGAGAGAAATCAGTGTGGAAACTTTGTGAAGTCTAGCCTGCAAGAGGTCGTAACTTGGGTGAAGAATTCATTGGATAAAATCACTGACAGCTGTGTTGCCAATGCACTACGAGCAGGTTACATGGACAAGAAGTGCTCATTTAATGAGAACTCTATTTCTGGACATGACATATTGAGGCCAATGGTTCTATAGTAAATGGAGTCGCAAGAAATTCAGCCCAGAATTAGGGGGTTTGGAGAGTTTCCATTATCAGGGCAACGGAATGGATTGCTTGTGCTTTCAGCTGCCAGCAAGCTCTCATCAGTTTTTTTTGTTACCTTATTCTACGGTATTAAGGTAACATTTCATTATTCAAAAAAAATTATCTCCTTGATAAAAATTATTAAGGGGGTAATTACAAAGTAAGGCTGAACACATATATATTCTATGTGTACCACTAGTTCCCAGACTTCATTTTCATAATTTTCCATCAATCTTCTCTTATGGTTTGGGTAAGGAAAAAAGAAAGCAACACCACTCAAAAAGTAACAGTTTTTCACCTGTTTTATTCTTCTTGGGATGTTAGTACTTAATCTTTTGACACAGTTATTTCTGTAAGGTGAGACAAAATGTGCTTAAACTGGCAATGGAAAATAATTTGCAAATTTATTTTGGTCAAGGACAATTTAGAATGGCAAACCATTGCTGTTTATGTAAGACATTTAGATTTATTTTAAGTGTATATGGTTCTTTTGTACGTGTATTTTGTGTGTTGCAGAAACTTAGCATTTTTAATTGACTGCAACACATGAATTGAGATTTTTTCTGCACGTTCTGTTAAGCATGAAATATTGCACTGTGAAAGCTAAGGTGTAGATATTCTGAAGGTGAAATGTTTGTTGCACTGTTTATGTAGAATTTTCACACAACTGTTAACGCGTTACCTAGAACTGTTGCCCCGATAACGGGAATAAATGTAGAGTTGTGTACATGAATAAATGTAGATTTTTGTATATGAATAAATGCAGATTTGTGCACATGAATAAATGTAGATTTTTGCACATAACTAAATGTAGATTGTTGTACATGAAAAAAAAAGACATCCCCTGAAAATAAGCCCTAATCCGTCTTTTGGAGCAAAAAAAAAAAATAAGACCCAGTCTTATTTTCAGGGAAACACGGTATTAAAATGATCTGAAAAATTGATTAAATATTAAAGTTTTTGAATTTTTATGGTATGGATAGTAAAGCGGAAATTTGCCCATGCTGTTTTATATATGTTGTTCCTGTCAATCTATTCCAGTTAAAATCTTGAACATAATTACATAATTAAAAGTAAACTTGCCAAGTTTATCTTGGCACCTAAAGCCATAATGTTATCATATACTAAATTAGTTGCACTGAAATATTTTGGAGATAAGAAACTTCCTGCTCAGTGAATTACTACTTAATCTACAGATATCATATGCTACCCAAAGTTGTTTATCAAGATAAGACTAAAGGTGACCAGCCTCTACTTTGGTCTAGAATTTGGCACAAGATGTGTCCTATAACTGTAATCATCTTGTTCCTCCCTTCATGCTTTTATCCCTTAATTTGGGGTTTATTTACTACTCTTATTTGTTTCTTCATGTGTTAGTGAATATTTTGTTCTTAATAGGCAATAGTTCTTTTCTCATCCATAGATTTTAAAACTATTGATGTTATGTTGCCCTATCTCACCTTCATTCTTACAATGATGGGTTCAGAGCTCCAATTCCGCCAAATACTTAGCTGAAAGTCTCAAACCTGGCTCGTGGCAAGAAGGTATCCCACAATGCAGTGGTGTAATTCCCCAGATCTCATTTGCAGCTTTACGAGGTTGGATGCGCTCATCTTGGTCATGGCTAAGTTGTTATATATTTTTTAATTACATTTGTCAAAACTTGCTATTTTTGCATATATTTAGCTTTACTCTTACTACGTTTAACTCATGTCTCTTTGCTGCTTTTTGTTAAATAGTGATGTTTTTTTTCCCCTTTAGCATGGCTTTTGCCATTGCTTTCTAGGCCCCTTTGGTTTCCTGTGTAGTGGCTGTTGTTTTTTGTTAGTGTCTTTAGAGCTCGTTTAAGTTAGAGAGCTATACGCCCATTTAAGTTAGAGGGCTTGTACTGTTTTATTGTTTTGTGTGGAAAACAGAACTGTTTTAGTTAGAGGTTCTGTTTTTCTTTCCCTAGTTGTTACTCCTTGTGTTGTCCTGTATCTATACCCTATTAGTCTTAGCTAATAAATATTTGCTGTTGTTGTTTTGCTATTGCCTTTAAGGTTTTTTTCTTGAAAATGTCTAAAGACCAAAAAGAGAGAGAACAAGCTTTTGGGCTTTAAAAAATGTCAAAAGTGCTCACAAAAAATGTCCATCATAGATGGACATGTTGTTTGTGTTTATTGCCTTGATGCCATTCATCTCCAAGAAGACTGCTCCTTCTATCACTCATTTAGTGCTAGAGTTCTTCAGGAAAGAAGAAACAAGTTGATTCTAAAAGGGCTCTTAAAGCCTTCTTTTGAGGAAGCCATTCATAGCTCTTCCTCCTCTTTTTCATCTCCTTCCTCAGAAAAGGATAAATCTCATAAAACACAGTCTCCCGCTATATTGGAGCCACCAGTCAAACTTCCAAAAATTTCAAAGGCCACTACTTCCTTAGCTCCACAGTCCTTGGAGCCGTCAGAAGTCCTCTTGGTTGATAGGCCTGGTACTTTGGCTCCAAAGCCTTCAGAGCTGCAAGATACCTTCAGTTGAAGTTGGCCCATTGAGATTTCAATGGTTTCTCTGACTTTGAGATCACCAATCCTCCATAGGTCTCGATCTCCTTCCCTATCTTCCAGGTCTACAAGAAGCTTATCAGATGATGACGTGGAACGGGTGGTGCGTAGACTCCTCAAGTCACCGGCGCTGACTAAATTATTCTCGGCTCCCACCCATTTGGTCTCAGAACCTACTGTGCCCACTGTTGTTCCTCCTCCAAGCCAAGCTGGTCCTCCTTCGGAGCCGGAGTGCTCAGTACCACTTACTGTGAACCCATTGGTTCTGAGACCCCCTTCGGTGTTCACGGAGCTGACATCTGCTCCGATTCTCTTGGTGCCATTCAGTGAGTCTGTTAGCCAAGGATCCCTGGTTGGTCCTGATCCTCTTCAGTGCTGAGCCTACCCCTCAGAGCATTGGCTCGGGTTAGCTCGGCCCCCACATCAGCCTCAGGTCTGATCTCATTGGCTCCGTTGCTTTCCTCTGTCTCCTTGGAGCCGGTGGGAGTCTTTGGAGCTAGCGGGATCCACCTTTGAGCTGATGAGCATGTTGTCTACCCATTCATCACTACAGAAGGATACCAGTACTCGTCCCCCAAAGGCACCATCTACTATCTCAGCACCACCCATTCCTCTATACAGCAGAGACCCAGAGCCTCAGGATCCCCCATTCAGTGAACCCCTCTCATCCAAAGTTTCCCCAGAATATCCTTCTGAGGAGCCACCTTGGAAGAGAACCTGCAAGAGGAAGCATGTTGACTCCCCAGAGGAGTCCATTACTTCAGACACTGACCTCAATGAGTCGGAAGGGTTCCCATGATCATCCTCTGATGATATCTCATTTGCAAATATTCTAGAGATTCTCAACCAAAGAGGTGGCTGGCAGACCACCACCCCTTCTGATGAGGAGTCAGTGTACCTGAAGGCTTTTGGGTCTCAACCTTCAGCTTCCTGGGTGTCTTTGCCTTTCGATGAACTAATGGACTTGGATACTCGAAAGGCATGGGAGTCACACGGCATTACGGAACCCATCCCTCGGAGGCCAAAAAACTTTTGTCAGCTCCTTTGGGCAAGGAATTTCTAACAAAGGGAGTACCCATAGATGCTATGGTGGTGGCAACAGCCACCAAGAAGGTACTTGCAGAGACTTCCTCATTTGTTCATCCTCCGAATAAAGACTCTTGAATGATGGACATATATGAGAAGCGTATCTTTTCTTCAGCGACTTTCTCACTGTGATCGCTGAACTACTTATCCCATTTCATGTGGCTACAAAGAGATCTCCTTAAAGAGCTAGGAGATACTCTACAAGGTTCATTAGCTGTGGGGGTGAACAAGAAGGTCTCCTCCCAGCTGTCCACCTTAAATTCCATTGTCAACTCTTCCATGAGGCTCATATCACATGCAGCAGATGGAGAGAGCAGGGCAGCGGGTTTTGGAGTTTCCCTTAGGAGACACTCCTGAATGCGCTTGTGCAATTTTGCTGAGCCCTTTAAGTCTACCTTTACTAAACTCCCCTTTTGATGGTTCCTCACCCTTTGGATCCAGAGTAAAAGACACTCTAACACGGTGCGAGCAGGAAGGGAAAACTCTCTCTGCCTTTGAAGTACGTTTGTCTGTCCCTTCAAGACCTTATCCTAAAGGTCAGAAAAGCGGATAGATGTGGTTCAAAAGATCCCAGAGATTTTTCCAAGACACACGAGGTGATAGCTTCCCCAAGGGCAGAGGGGGAGGTAATAATGGTAGACACTGCCCCAGAGGCAGAGGGGGCCCACAAAACCAGGGTGACTGCGATTCCTTTCACAGACATACTTATCAGCGCTCTTGAAAGGAGGCCCAACTGCTCTACTCTGGAGGCAGTCGGGGGACATTTATCAATGTACCCAGAAGCCTGGCGAAATATCACAACTGACAAATGAGTACTAAATATAATATCCAGAGGATACTCCATCCCTTTTTCCAAACCTGTTCCACAGACCAAAACACTCCCAGATGTTCCACCCATTCTAAGGGAACAACGAACTATAGAAATTCAAAAGTTGCTCCACAGAAGAGTCACCCAAGAAGTCCCTGCAGACCAAATAGGATTCGGAACTTACTCAAGATTCTTTTTAGTGCCAAAAAGAACAGGGGACTGGAGGCCCATATTAGACCTAACCAAGTTAAATGAATCTGTCAAGAAGTCAAAGTTCTGAATGGTGACACTGCAGTCTATTCTTCCCTTTTGTGCTCGATAGACCTTCAGGATGCTTACTACCGCATAAAAATGGACAGGACATCAAGAAGGTACTTACACTTTCGGCTGGGAGGCAGCCATTACCAGTTCAGAGCTCTGCCCTTTGATCTCACTACAGCCTCCAGTGTGTTCACCAAATCTATGGCAGTAGTCACGGCTCACTTGAGACATCTAGGATTCCGTGTGTTTCCCTATCTAGATGACTGGCTCCTATCTGCCCACCAAGCATCTACTTCTACAAGCCAGAGATCTAACTTTGGACAAATACAATCAACTGGGAATTACAGTAAATTTTAAAAAATCTGCCTTGTTGCCATGTCAACATATTACATTCATAGGCGCAGATCTAGACACTTCATCTATGGTAGCACGTTTTCCAACAGAAAGAGTTATAGCACTCAGACAGCAAATACTTCACCTCCGTCCCAAGATCAAAGCGAAAGCAAAGATAATTCTACGCTTATTAGGAACAATGGCCTCCACAAATACACTGGTCCCTCTTGCCAGAATGTACATGAGGATTCTTCAATGGCTATTATTCTCCCAATGGTCACTTCAAGAGCTTCCAATGTCTCATCTGATAAGAATAACGGAATCTTGCAAGAACGACTTGAGATGGTGGATACACTCCACTCATGTGACAATGGGCAGACCCGTTGTTCCACTTCAACCAATAGCTACAGTGACCATGGATGCTTCCCAGATAGGGTGGGGGGGATTATCTGGGAAGAACAGTCCAAGGTACATGTCAAGAAAATGAGGCTCACTTGCATATAAATGTTCTAGAGATGAGAGCTGCGCTTCTTGCATTGCAAGCACTTCAAGACGCTCTCTCTCTAGGGACTATTGTGGTCCAGTCAGACAATATGTTTGTGGTTTGGTACATAAACAATCAGGGGGGAACCAGATCTTACCCCCCCTTTATCGAAAAGCCCTAAGAGTATGGCAATGGGCAGTTTCTTCCCACCGCTTTCTAATTGCAATGCACATTCCAGCAAAGTCCAGTGTGATAGCGGACAAGCTGAGCAGAGCTATTCAAATGCCTCACAAGTGTTATCTCAATCAAAATGCAGTGAAAATGATTTTCCAAACATGGGGACAGCCTTGCTGCAATCTCTTTGCCACTCCCATGAGTGCCAAGTGCAGCAACTACTTTACCCTAATCCCCCCTCCGGGGGAGACACCGAGAGATGCTCTTGTTCACAATTGGCCCTCGTGAATTCTATATATCTTTCCACCATTTCCTCTCATACCCGTTGTAATTCAGAAAACACAATGCTCAGGAAGCAGGATTATTCTCATTGCTCCTTACTGGCCTCGCCAATTTGGTTCCCCTTCCTTTGGCCTCATCTTTAGGAGAAGCCTTGGATTCTGGAGCCAGTGTCAGATCTACTGACTCATATGTCAGGGGAGCTTCATCCTTCTCTCCACACCCTAAAACTGACAGCTTGGATACTCCACTTCCCAATTTAGTCAGGCTTCATAATTTCACTCCTACGGTTAGACATATCTTAATGTTCTCCCATAAAGCTTTCACTAGAAAGCTGTATTCTAGTAAATGGAAGAGGTTTTCCTTTTGGGCTCAAGATTAAGAACATTGAACCTTTTTCTGCACCTATTCATTCTTTTTTGGAATTTTTGGCGGAACTGTTTCAACAAGCCTCAGCTGCAGCAACCATCAAGGTTCAACTTGCTGCAATTTCATATTTTCATATTGGTGATTCTACTTCTAATTTAATGTCACATAGGTTGTGTAGAGCCTTCTTAAAAGGTGCTTCCTTATTAAGACCTCCCTTTAAGGAACCTCTTTCTCCTTTGGATCTAAATTTTGTTTTGTTCCATCTCACGTTATCTCCCTTCGAGCCTCTTCATCTTCAGACCTCAAGTTCCTTTCATGGAAGACCTTGTTTCTAGTGGCGATAACGTCTGCTAGAAAGGTGTCAAAATTGCAGGCTCTTTCTGTTAAACCACCATATTTGATTTTTCATAAGGATAAGGTATCCTTACATACAAACCCATCATTTCTACCTAAAGTCTCTTCTCCAAACAACATAAACCAATCCATAGAACTTTGTGTTCTTTCCTAATCATAGCAACAGAGCAGAGTATAAATTACATCAACTGGACGTGCACATACAACTCAGATTCTAGTTGCATAGAACCAAAAACTTCAGAAAATCTGACCAATTATTTGTATTATTCCCTGATGCAAAAAAAGGATCCTCAGTCTCAAACTACTCTTTCTAATTGGCTTTCAAATTGTATTACATTCATCTATAACTCAAATCACTAAGTTTTACCTTTCAAAGTTAAGATTCATTCCACTAGAGCAATGGCTACGTCATCTGCTTTTCAAGCCAGAATTCCCATAGATAATATTTGTGCAGCAGCTACCTGGTCTACTTCACATACTTTTATCACTCATTACAAAGTGGGTTTGGCCTCCAGGGACAAGGCATCCTTTTGTTCCAAGGTGCTTAAAGGTGTACTCCCGTGAGCCACCCAGGGAATAGTTGCTAGGGATGCTTTCCCTTCATTATAAGAATGAAGGCGAGATAGGACAACATAACATAAAGAAGTTATGTACTCACCATAACGTTCCATGTTTGTTGTCCATCTCGCCATTCATTCTTACGAAACCTCCCTCCTTCCCCCTGCCAAAGACTCCTTGTAGACCTGGTAGACTTTCACTATCTTCAGCAGTTCTTTCTCTCAGCTTGTTTCTTCTTCCAGTACATATAGTATGGACTTAGATATATGTTTATATGTATATGTTTGTAGATATGTATATAGTGTACATATTGTTCAGTATTAGCAGCAAACAAGATCAAGGGAATTACACCACTACATTCTTGCCACGAGCCAGGTTTGAGACTTTCAGCTAAGTATTCAGCCGAGTTGGAGCCAAGGATCGGCTCCAAACCCATCATTGTAAGAATGAACGGCGAGATGGACAACAAACATGGAACGTTATGGTGAGTACATAACTTCTTTTTTTTATATGCAGCAAAGAGATTTAAACCACTTCCACCGTTTAAATATAACACTGTTTCTGGACATTATATATTAAGATTTCCAGCGAGTTTCACAAATGTGTGATTTATATAAACTTCTAGTAGGTTTCTAAGCAGGAATTACTAATTTTCTGGCTTTCACTTAGTTATTTTTATCTATGCCAACAGATGGGCGCATGGTTAATGATTTAATTATTATTAATATCACTACTTTAAAATAATCCCCTTTCTAAAATGTATTCCCTTATAGTCAAAATCACAGTGTCACCTATTTATATAATTTGGGTAAAATATGCCGAATGTTTACAATTGAAACTTTATAGTATAACATTCTGAAGAACTCTTTAAGTTACACCCCATTCATGAACCTTTACTACTCATAATTCAGAATACAAAATGCGAAACTGTCAGTGTCCAAGATAGCCTCTTATTTTCCAGGATTCTCATCACATTGTTCTAGATGCCAAACTTGAAATGAAGATATGATACTTGTATTCAGGAGTTGCCCCAAACACCATTATTTTGGCAGTCACTAAAAGAGACTCTAAAGTGGATGTACAGTGGTTATTTATCTTTGAAAATCACAGTTTTATATCGTATTAAAAATCTACTAGAGATCATCAAGCAATTCTTGTAACTTTATTTAATAAAATGTCATATTATAACAAACTGCATTAATTTACGTGCCTTGGATTAACTTTACTCATTCAGATTAAACTACAGGCGAATTTGTAAATGTATAGTAAAAGTGAGAAACACATTCTTGAATTAGTATGGAATATGCAAATTGATTTTTCAAATTTTGCATCACCAGACATCATTTATAATTCTTGAAGATCTCCCACATCAGTTTCATATAGAGGTAGTACTACTAATCATAAAATATATTCAGTTATAGTACTGTAGTATACTTATTTCATTTTATTTTCAAGTTCAATCAAAAACTTTGAACCTGTGACAGTCATTGTTTTTGTTTTAGGCAATATTAAGTGTCACTTAATATTTATACTTAACCATAAAATGTTGGTACAGGTTATCATAAAATGTGTAAATAGTTATTTCTTGTTTCATTGTTGTGAGTATTGGTTCTTCACTATGCTCTTTACTAAGTATATTGTTTGTCGTTTACGTTGTTCTTTACACTTTAGTGAAGTTTCTGCTCACCCAAGTCTGACAGTGTAGTACCTGTGATAGCCCAGTTTCATGGCTAAGAGAAATAAAGCCCTGTGATCCACACAGACTGGGTTCCGCACGTGTCTCTGGTGCTGAAGGCTACAGGTGGGGATGGAGTGAGTAGTCTCATCCTGGTAGATGGGAGGTGATTAGGCTAACTGTTGTACTGACACCTGGCAAAAGTAATGTATATATATCTGCACAAAGCATATGCCAGCAACTTTCAGGCTTTAATGTGAGGTATGTCCACTGAGCAGTATACCCTGCTGTTGGAACTAGGACTGCACATTACGGTAAGCGTACCAGAGCTGGCACTTTGATAACCAAGCTACCTGCTACTGAGTTCATAGGGTGATTTTGAAACAATGTTTTCATCAAACTTGTTAATGAAATGTTTTGAAGAAATCTCACTGTGCATGCAAATAGAACTGCTTTCTTCACAATAAGCTGATTATAGACATCAATAGCAGTCCTTTGAATTTCATTTTTCACTTAAATACAAGGGTGGTTTTATAGTTTATCTTTGGCACCTCTTAGTTCCTTTGAATTAGTTGCTGATTTGAGTTTGTATAATGTATTTTATTTAAGGAAGGTCAGAAAATGAGTCTAATACCAGTAACTTGATTGTTAGAATCTTGCAAATCTATTAAACAATGCTGTTAGCCACACGTTTCTTGAAAATCAGAACTGTTAAACTGTGTACATCGGAGTACCAACAGTTAGTTCCTCTTTTTTCTGCCGCCATCCCCCCATACACTCTATGCTATGCTGTGCAATATGTTAAAACTGATAATTCAAGTATAACTTTAACCAACCATAATAAAAATACAAATCTTTAAGTTATATTTGTCATGACAAAAGTATGAAAAGTATAAGAAGTGAAAAGAAGAGCAGAAACAATTTTATGAGTGAGATGAATCTAACAAATAAAAGTAAAACATCTGGAGCATGTATGTAAATTTTCTTAGGACATATAAAATAAGCTGTGCTGGTCAACATGATTAAATACGTTTACAGTATTTTTGTACAGTACACATTTGTATAAGGTTTACATTAATGTGAAAATAATTGTACTGTTATCAATGTTACATGCGCATGTCAAGAAAAAAAATAATACGTACTACATATTTACATTTTTTGTTTTTTTGCTTTTTAGGTACAACTACAACCACTACTACACCAGCTACAAGTAAGAATCATATTTGTCTTTAAATATACATGTGAAGTTGTTCTATCTCGTCTTCATTCTCATTGATGGGTTCGGAGCCAATCCTCAGTTCCGAGTCGGCCAAATACAAAAGCTCAAGGTCTTCAAGCAGCTCTTGGCCTACTCCCTATCCCATGATGCAGTGGTGCTTCCCTCAGATCTCGTTTGTCGCTGCTACAGATCGGGAGTTCTTCGACAGCTGTGGCCAGTATTATTGAAAATTTCTTTATATTTCTCAATAGTTGTTATATTCTTGGATATTTTTCTATAGCTCTCGTTGTTTTCTTAGTTTCTAGTGACCGTTAGATATTTAAAGGTTAGAGAGTGCATTATTTGTTCTATTAGTGGCTGTTATTTTTTCTAGGCTGATTTATAACAACTTGTTTGAGTTAGAGAGTTGTTTAGTTAAAAATTGTTTCTCCCTATCCTTATACTGTGTGCTTTAGAAATAGTGTGTTAAGCTTGAACCCGTATTTTTTTAGGGCAATAGTGCTTTTTCCTGTGTGCTGTAGTGTTAGAAATTGTAGATCTTAGTTAGAGCCCTGTTGTTTGTTAGGGCTGTCTTATACATATGTAGTATTGTGTGCCTTTCATAACTAGTCATATAGTGAGTGCTGTAGTGTTTAAATATTATAGAATTAGAGCCCTGTTTTTTTTTTTTAATTGGGGCTATTCTATATATAGGATTGTGCATTTCTCCATAATCAATCATATAGAGTGCTTTGCCTGTTAATTGTTACTTTATTGTATAGCCATGTCTCAAGAGAAAGCTAAGTCTGGTTTCAAAAAGTGTCTCAAATGTGGACAAAAGATGCCTATTACAAATGGCCACACAAAGTGTGTTTATTGTTTAGGTGAGGTTCACCTTCAGGAGAATTGTACCATCTGTCATTCATTTAGCTCTTGTGTTCTCCACGAATGTAGGAGCAAATTAATAGCCAGGGGATTATTGAAGTCCTCTTTTCAGGAATCTTTGGATAAGGACAAACCTGCAAAATCATCCATGACTTTGTCTTCTAGTTCGTCTTCTGGGTCAGAGGTAAAAAAGGGCTTATCGACATCCAAACCTAATCAGACCAATGCCTCAGCTCCATTGTCTATGGAACCGGAGATGTTTGTTGTTAGTAGGAGCCGGTCTCCAATATTGGAGCCGGTATCTCCTACTCTAAAGTCTCCAATCCTGCAGTCAGTGGTCTCTTCTATAGCTTCTTCCCGGTCCTCAAGACTACCTGAAAAGGATGTGGATTGAGTGGTGCACAGGCTTCTGCAGACCCATGCACTAGCAAAAATTCTGTCGGGGCCAACGCTTGGGGCTTCTGAACCGACCAGGACCCAGCCCATTTTTGCAGTTTCTCCTCTGAGTTGATCTGAAGTTTCGGAGCCGGAGTGTTCGGAACTGATGATTGTGGATTCGCTGGAGCTGACACCCCTTCTATGGCTATCAGTTCCGACTACTCTGACTTCTTCAGTGCCAACCTTAGAGTCTAGGAGCTGACACTCACCGGTCGGGTCTGGAGAGGATAGTCGTGCCGACCTTTCGGTTCCAACTCTGCCTCTTGGGGACTCGGCTCGGGTGAGTTCAGCACCTACCGCGGGCATGGAGCCCACGGCTTCAGTGCCGCTGAGACTGCCTGTTTCTGCAGATCCAGGGGTTTCCTCAGATCAGAGCCGGGGAGCCTATGATGCCACGAGGGGAGCATTGTCCCCTCGGGCATCCACATCATCGGTACTGGCAAACTCCTTCCCTAAAGCTCCTGCGTCTTCCTCTGCTTCACTTATCCCTCAAAAGCGTAGAGACCCAGAGCTTTAGGTTGCCCCATTGGGTGAGCCCTGCTCTTCCAGGACCTCCCGAGAAGCTCCCACTGAGGAGGTTCCCAGGAAGACTGTTTGCAAAAAGAAGCATCTGGATTCCCCACTGGAATCCATCACATTGGATACTGACTTAAATGAGTCAGAAGGGTCCACACGGTCCCCCCCTGAAGATATCTCTTTCGGTGATATCTTGGAAATATTGAAACAGAGGGGTGGCTGGAAGCCCAGTAACCCTACTGATGATGAGTCAGTACTCCTTAAGGCTTTTGGGTCTCAACCCTCTACCTCTTGGTTGACTCCGCCTTTTGATGAACAGATAGACCTTCTTTCTCGAAAGGCCTGGGAGTCCCCAGATACCATTGAAACTGTCCCTCAGAGGCCTAACAAATTCATAATGTCCCCCCAGGGCAAGTTTTCCTTACCAAAGAAGTACCCATTAATGTTATGGTGGTGGCGGCGGTAGCCACCAAAAAGGAGTTGTCAGAGACTTCCACTTCTGTTGATCCTCCTAATAGGGATTCTAGGATCATGAACAGATACAGAAAGCGCATGTTTAGTTTAGCGGCCTTTACTCTTCGATCCCTGAACTATATTACACATTTTACTAGTCTACACAGAGATTTCCTTAAGGAGTTGGAAGATAATCTACTGGGTGCAGTAACTGCGGGGGTCTCAGACAAGGTAACTTCCCAGCTTGCTACCCTAAATTCCCTTATAAACTCTTCTATGCAACTGCTTTCGTATGCAGCTGATGGAATGAGCAGGGCAGCGGGTACAGGAACTGCTCTTAGGAGACACTCCTGGATGCACTTATGTTCCTTTGCAGAGGCCTATAAGTCATCCTTTGTTAACACCCCCCTTTGACAGTTCATCCCTTTTTGGATCAAAATTGAAGGAAATGCTTACCAGATGTGAGCAAGATAGAAAGACTCTGTCTGCTGTAGGAGTCTGTTTTTCCACCCCTACCAGACCTAAAGGTTGGAAAAGCGGGAAAATTTGTTTATGTAAATCTCAAGGAGCTTTCTTTGACAAACGTGGTAAAACCCCCCTCTAGAGGCAGAGGAGGGGGCAATAATGGAAGACGGCATCCACGAGGTAGAGAGGGCCTGCAGATTCAGGGAGACAAGGATCAGTTCTTTGGAAAGCCCTATTAGTGCTCCTGAAAGGAGGCCTGTCTGTCCATCTCTGGAGGCAGTCGGGGGATGCTTATCTTTGAACCCAGACACCTGGCTAAAAATCACAAAAAATTGGGTACAAAGCATAATATACAGAGGATACTCCATTCCCTTTGCCACCTCTCCACCCCTTGTGAAAAAAAATCACTGATGTCCCACCCAGTCACAGGGAACAAGCAACCATGGAAACTACAAGGTTGTTAGAAAAAAAGCGTCATCCACCCAGTCCCAGCTGACCAGAGAGGATCCAGAACTTACTCAAGGTTCTTTTTAGTTCCAAAGAAAACAGGAGACTGGAGACCCATTTTGGATCTCAGCAGATTGAACAAATCTGTCAAAAAAACAAAGTTCTGGATGGTCACACTACAGTCTATACTTCATTTCTAGGGAAAGACTTTTGGATGTGCTCAATAGATCTCCAGGATTTATACTACCACATAAAGATGGCCAGACCATCCAGGGATCATCTGTGCTTTCGGCTGGGAGCCAGTCACTTTGAGTTTCGAGGTCTGCCCTTTGGTCTCACTACAGCCCCCAGAGTGTTCACCAAATGCATGGCAGTAGTCACGGCTCATCTGAGATGTTTAGGATTCCAGGTGTTTCCAAACTTAGACGACTGGCTCCTCACTGTCACCACCAAGCATCAACTGATACAAGCAATGGATACAAACTTAGATCTTTGCAGTCAATTGGGGATTACCATAAACTCAGAAAAATCTGCCTTATCACCATCCAAACATACCATTTTTATAGGAGCAGATGTCAGCACAGTTTCCATGGCCATAAAGCTTCCAACGGAAAGAGATGGGAACCCTTCGATAACAAGTTCTGGACTTCATTTCAAAACAAACCCCCCCCCCCAGCTTCAACAGTGCTCACGTTATTTAGGGACCATGGTGGCAGCCATCATTGCCATTCCATTTGGTCGAATGCATATGCGGATCCTGCAACGACTCCTGTTCACACAATGGTTCTTTCAAGAACTTCCAATGTCTCATCTGATTATAATAACGAATTCATGCAAGAAGGATCTTCACTGGTGGATGACTTCTCCACAAGTAACAATAGGATGTCCCTTTGTTCTACCCACTTCTGTTGCCACTGTGACCATGGATGCCTCCCTGATATGGTGGGGGGTATTTTCACAGAAGGACAGCCCAAGGCACATGGGAGAATCACAAGTCTCATCTGCATATCAGTGTCTTAGAGATGTGAGTGGTACTTCTAGTGTTGTAGTTCTTTCAAGACTTTCTTCCTCTAGGAACTATTGCAGTACAGATGGACATGTCGGCGGTCTGGTACATAAACAAGGAGGAACCAGATCCTACCCCCTATGTTGAGAGGCCCTGAGAGTATGGCAGTGGGCAATATCCATCCAGTGCTTTCTAGTAGCAATGCCCATCCCAGGGAGATCCAATGTGATAGCGGACAAGTTGAGCAGAGCAAGTCTACTGCCTTATGAATGATCCCTAAAAGAAGAAGTAGCGAAAACAATATTCCGCAGATGGGGCCAGCCTTGCTGCAACCTTTTTGCAACCCCCACCAACACCAAATGCAGCAACTACTTTGCCCTAATCCCCAACCTGGGAGATACCCCAAGGGATGCCCTTGTACACAGATGGCCCCCGGGTCTTCTTTATGATTCCCTCCCCCTTTCCTCTGACACCCAAATTTCTATAAGAAAGCCAGGACTCTGGGAAGGAACATAATTCTAATAGCCCCTTATTGGCCTCGTCAAATTTGGTTCCCCTTTCTTCAGCCTCATCTACTGGTTCCAGATCTTCCAATTCATTTATCAGGGGCTCTTCATCCTGTACTTCATACCCTCAGATTGACAGCTTGGCTGCTCCAATTCCAAGAATAGGTAGGTTCCGCAATTTCTCACCTGCAGCTCAGAACATCCTAATCTCCTCTCATAAATCATCTACCAGGAAGCTATACCTTAGCAAATGGAAATGATTTTCCATATGGGTGTCCCAAAACAATGTTGACTCATATGTGGCTTCGATTTCATCCATTTTAGAGTTTCTGAACAAGCTATTTAATGAAGGGGCAGGTGTAGCAACCATTAGGGTTCAATTGGCAGCAATTTCTAACTTTCATATTGGTGATCAGGGGACTTCTATCATGTCCCATAGACTTTATAAAGCCTTCCTTAAAGGTACTATTCATTTGAGACCACCTATTAGATCCCTAGCTGCACCATGTAACCTACATTTTGTTCTTTCCCGAATCATCTTACCCCCTTTTGTACCAGCATCATCCTGTGACCTGAGATACTTATCACGGAAAACCATCTTTCTAGTAGCTATTACATCTGTTTCAAGGGTCTCGGAATTACATGCCTTGTCCATCAAACCCCCATACTTGATTTTTCACAACAACAGAGTCTCACTGAGAACTAATCCTTCATTTCTACCTAAGATTTGTTCTGAAACAAACCTCAACCAGACTATAGAATTACCTGTGTTTTTCCCCAAATATACTAACAAGAAAGAACATATGCTGCACAAACTTGAAGTCCGTAGGCAACTTCGATTCTATTTAGACAGGACTAAGGACTTTAGAAAATAGAACAACTTTTGCCTCCTTTTCAGATTCAACGAAAGGTACCCAGGTGGTAAAAAGCACTTTGTCAAAATGGTTGTCAGATTGCATTTCCTTCACATATAGCTCTGGGCACATGTCACTAAATCATAAAGTTAAGGCCCACTCAACTAGAGCTGTTTCCACATCTTCAGCTTTTCTGGCAAGGCTACCTATAGATGCCATTTGTGCAGCAGCCACATACCTTTATCACTCATTACAAATTAGATAGGGCTGCCAGGGACAGGGCCTCCTTTGGTTCTATGGTTCCGATGAACATACTTCCTTGAGCCACCCAAGAAGATGGTGCTTGGGATGTTAACCCGTCAGTGAGAATGAAGACAAGATAGAACAACTTCACATAAAGAAGTTATGTACTCACCATAACGTTCCATGTGAGTTGTTCATCTCACCTTCATTCTTACGTCTCACCCACCAACCCCCTACCATGAATTTCTTGAGGGCCAGGAAGTTGAGACAAATCTCGGTGATAATTTGTCCTTCTCTACTGTATTCTTATTTTTCTTACCAAGGTAGTTTAGCTATCAGTATAGCTGGCTGCAAACAAGATCTGAGGGAAGCACCACTGCATCATGGGATAGGGAGTAGGCCATGAGCTGCTTGAAGACCTAGAGCTTTTGTATTTGGCAGAGTCAGAGCCGAGGATCGGCTCCGAACCCATCAGTGAGAATGAAGGTGAGATGAACAACTCACATGGAACGTTATGGTGAGTACATAACTTCTTTTTTTGAACTTAGAATGTATTACCTGTGGAGGGTAACACTCTAAACATTTTGCAGTGAAAAAGAAAGCAAGCATTTGCCAATGAATAAACAATATCTCTGGTTTTATTTCAGTTATCTGTATATTATATTTAATAGTCACAAATCATTTTGCAGAAATATAGATGTATGCCATCATTTTTAACTTTTCTGCTATGAGTTATTTAATGTTAAGATAACAAGGAAACAGTGTCAAATATCAACCACTATATCAGAGTGAAAACCCTACAGTCTATTACTGAAAATGCATGTGTTTGTGTTCTGAATCAGGCCACAGTGATTGTGAATATTACGTGACATATATGTTGAGGTTTGTCATTTGACCGTAGTAAAAGATACACACCAACTGCTTCTATTATCTGTGTCCATTTCAGAAAGTTAGAGAGTTGACTGTTTCTATTATTAAAGTAGTAAGATAAAACCAGGTAAGGCCACACTATTAACTGCATCTACAATTCTCATAACAGTTTCCCATAATGTCCCTAATAATAAAGCATGTCCATCCATTCATCCACAACCCCTTTTCCCATTTTTATACATGGGGTCACGGTGTCAGTTCAACAGTGACAATCATCTATTATTCCAAGGCCAGAACAGATGGTCAAGATCTGCTTCCAACAGCTCACATTTTGGGCAATAACTTCCATCTCCAACATATATTTCTTTGACGCATTTTGAGAGTGAAATAATACGCATTATAATATATATTTTTTATTCTAATGGTGTGAAAGAGTGGCACTGAAGTATGGCTGCACTTGGTCAAGGTATCTCTCATGCCAGAAGAGCTGATAGTTTACAGTTTATAATTTTTTGCAGGTGGCTCAATTGTAAGTAGTAATCAAGAGGTTTTAAATAAGCGCAAATGTCAGTTCTTTCCTTCAGTTCAGTTGCATAGCTAATTTGACTTTTTATTGACAGTTAAAATAACTGTTCTAAAACTGATAAAGATGGAAGATGGTTCCTTTTCCTAAAGCTAAACAGAATTTCAACTCAACCAAGCCCAGTAGTCCCACATCAAGGATTACTTAATATAGTCCAGCTCTGTGGTGAAGAGAGAGAAAGCTCTGAATCTGAATCACATAACCTCAGTTCAGCTACTGGCTTAGGTACTGGAATGGCTATGTGGGGGGATGATGGAAGTGAGTGGCTGATGCCAGCTCACCTGTCCTAGGTGGAGGGACACAGCTACGCCCATTGCTGTAGGGACATGTAATGGAAGCAAGGTGTGTACAATTGCAAAGCATATTCCATTAGCAATTCGATTATGATGTAAGACTGCCTGCCTAGCAATGTATGTTGTAACTAGAGCTAGGCATGCATAGTAGAATGTATCTGAGATAGCGTTGTGACCTAGAAGCGTTAGTCACTAAAGGGATCTGGACTCAGGGTATAGAAACAACACTCTTCATGGCTGCCTTGATGAAAAGCTCCCTTGGTTGCATCGTGTCTTGTGGGGGAATGAATATAATGACCAGCTTTCAACCCATGGAAGAAACAGATGGGATACTTTGGTATTAAAAGGCTAATGGGTGACAGAAGAAACATGCAAAGGGCATAAAATTAGTTCAAGTGCTTTATGCAAGTGTATTTTAAACATGAGGGAAGTAATACCAGATATGTGAGTGATCTTAAGATATGAAATATTAATAAGGCAAAACCAAATTTTGAGTGAGATTACAACTGCAGACTCTATCAAACTGACTGGTAGTTGACATGGTGTAATGTCACTGAAGAACAGTGTTAGATTTTGACCATATGTGAGTGTAAGTGTCCCCTTTGACATACCTGGCCATAGTAAGAGAACAACACTGTCAGACAAAATCAAAAAGCTTGTACAGCTAGGCAAAAACACATCCCTCTGAAACTGAGTGATAATTCTTTATGTGCAGTCTTAGGATAAGAATTTTTCTCCAGGAATTGCTAGACAGATTTACCTGCATGACAGGACAACCCTTTGTTAGAGATAGTAGGGAGGGGATGTAGTGTATCCAGAAAGTAGGGTAAGATTAATTTTTGAAGGATCTAATTATTCTCATCAGTGATAGTAGAATACTGCACCATCTGTGTGTGTCCGAAAGCACCAAAACTACTGCAGCACCAAGATTACCAAATTACTTACATTTAAAAAAAATACTGTTTGCAGTAAGAAAGACAACTAGATAATTAATACCAAGCAGGTTCCAACCAAGTTTGAGATGAGGAGTATTACTTTTGGCTAGTTGTATGTGTAAAACAAGTACACAGAATTTATCTCTATAAGGTTTATTATTTGAGAAATTACTGTACCCATCTGTTTCTCAGAGTTTCACCAGTGTATCATCTGGTGAGCTTATAGTAAGTAAAAAAAAAATGTCAGTGTTAGCTAACAGTTTGATAGGGACACCTTGTAACAGTTACAGGGGTGTTCCAGTTACCATCTGTGATCCTTCTTAAAAAGGGCTCAAAAACTATCTCAGAAAGAGGCATAAAATTCATTCCTGCTACCTAGTGAAAAGGGTGAGAAGAATCCAGCACCACAGTCTTACTTTTGGTAAAATATTGAGACTCTTTACCCAGTTACATAAATTGTACAGAAAGTCCATGATATCTATCATAGTGAAAAATAATACTGAGTTTACTCTGGTTCATAGGTTGATACTAAGCTAAAGACCACTAGGACCCTGTAAGCCTAGCTGCACATGTCAAACTATTTGGATCCGAATTATCATACAGCGGGGGGGTCATGTTTGTAGTTGGGCTGCTCAGGATTTGTAGGAGAGGGATGTTAGTTAGGATAATACTTTTTTAATAGACATAGGGCCTACTGGGGGAAAATGTACAATTTCCCATCCATTTCTTAAGGTTTCATTTCAGTAGGGTCAAAGATGAACTTTGTTTTTCATGTGTGGGGAGCCTATTCCTTTGAGTCCCTCTCCTCCTCCCAACAAATTCCAACACATGTGAGAGATGCAACCATATAGCCAAACTGGAGGCTAAGCTCTCTCAACTCAGTACTGGCGTAACCAGTCAGGAGGAGAAGGAAACCACACTCACTACAATTCCAGTCTCACATAGACCTACCACGACAGCAAACCAAACACATAAACACACAAAAACATACTTGGAGGCTCTAAATAAAAATCTGCCTAAGCAGCAGAGACCTCCAAAGCAGACACCCAAGCAACCGCTACCCCAAAACAAAACACGTGCAACACATAGCTCACAAAGCCAGTGTGCCGAACAGTCACAGCCCTTAAGGCTAAACAACACACCTGATACACTTCTAACAGGTAACTCTATCATCAGGCACACTGACGTCTCGCTCACCAGGCTGAACAAGGAGAAGGTCATGGTGAGCTGCCTGTAGGGCGCTAGGATCCACCACATAACACAAGCACTCAGATCACTCCAAGGCAAGTAGAAATATGACTCAGTCATTGTCCATGCTGGTGTGAATGACCTGAGACGTACCTCCCTGGACTACATGAAAAGAGACATAGAGGAGCTCTCTGTGCATGTAGCCCA
Organism: Protopterus annectens; assembly: GCF_019279795.1. Lineage (NCBI taxonomy): Eukaryota > Metazoa > Chordata > Ceratodontiformes > Protopteridae > Protopterus > Protopterus annectens. The sequence goes on along the minus strand of NC_056751.1, from coordinate 539,910,030 downwards.
GGCCGGTATGACCCTGACCTTGAGTAGCATCTTACCCTCACCAAAAATGATGCCACAGTATGAAGACAAGATTATCAATTTCAACAATTGGCTTAAGTATTGGTGTCATTCAAAGGGGATCCAATGCCTGACAGCCTGGGATGACATGCTCGACAAGCCACGATGCTTCGCTAGGGACGGCTTGCACCTGTTACCCCTGGGCTTTCGGATATTGGCAAAGGCTCTTGCTACCCCCCATAGTGCCTTTTTTTAGGCAAGGCTCAAAAGACAAACCCACCTCCATAGGTATCACAAAGGATAAGAAACTAAGAGTAATGCTACTCAACGCCAGAAGTCTAAACCTCAAGATGCACGCACTCGAAACTCTCCTTAGCATGGAGAACATCGATATCTGTGCAGAAACAGAAACCTGGTTCAAGGCTCCTGAGAGCACCCCAGCACTACCAGGTTATACCTTATACCATGCTTTTCGGCCCCAAAACTTGGACCGAACCACAAAAGGAGGGGGAGTATCAATATTCGTCAAAGATACCCACACCTCCAGGTTGGTGGCACAGCACGAAGCATCAGAGACTATCCTTGTGCAACTAACAGTGGGTCAAACTGCCTTCCAGTTTATAGCCTGCTACAGACCACCCTCCCAAACCCAAGAACCCCACTCGGCCTTCCTGAGAACACTGGAAAATATGAAGGTCTCTCCAAACACCATTATATTGGGTGACTTCAACTACCCAACCATAGACTGGGAGCATTACTCTAGCTCCAACACCCTAGCCCAAAGGTTCCTAGAATTTATAAACTCAAATGCTATGTAACAACTTGTTACCACTCCCACAAGAGGGGAAAACGTACTGGACCTGATCATCACCAACATGGGGACTCTATGCTCCAGACCAGAAGTGTATCCCACACTGGTAAGATCAGACCATAAACTAATCTCACTGGATATTCATATCCCGACCCCACCCCATGCCCAGAAAACCACAGTGAAAAACTTCTCTAAAGCAAATTTCACACTCCTCAAAACTGAGGTGGAATCCTTCAAAGCCCCCGGGCATGTGGATAATACGGCCCAGACCACAAAATCCTTTATAAACGCATTCTATGAACACCTTCAGGAATGCATGGATCATGCAATCCAAAATAAAACCAAGACCCAATCCTCCAAAGGCAGACGTCCTGTCTGGTGGACCCCAGCCATACACAAACTATACAATAGAAGGAGGAAGCTACTACATGATAGAGCAAAATCCCGAAAAGGGAAGGCATCTCTGATCAGTATTAGTAAAAATCTATGGGCACTCATAAAATCATCTAAGGCCAGCTTCGAGAGAGAAAAATTGCACAGGACACTAAGGATAATCACATGGCTTTCTTTAGTTATGTTAGGAACCTGGGTGGGAATTCCCAGATATGCTCAGAATTAGTCCAAAATGACAAAAAATACACCGAACCCACAGACATTGCCAACATCCTAGCTGACGGGTTCAGCGCAAACTCCCTCCTCACCAAAAGGGCTAATATCTATCCCAGAAGAGTGCTGCCCCCCCCTGACATCTCAGATGCTCAGGTAAGAGCTGCCCTCTCCAAAGCAGGAAACACAGCATCAATGGGACCAGACGGTGTCCCGGGCTGCATCCTACATGAACTCCAAGAAGAGCTAAACCCAAACCTAAAACTACTGTTCAATCTCAGCCTTACTACAGGATATGTACCCAAAGAGTGGCGTACAGCAACAGTGGTCCCTCTCCACAAAGGTGGTGCCTCAACGGATCCTGGAAACTATCGCCCCATAAGTCTCACTAGCTTGGTCTGCAAAGCTATGGAAAGGATCATCATGGACCTTGTAAATAAAGATATTGGGGACCTACAGACACTGGATCCTACACATTTCGGCTTTAAGGGCAGATCCAGCCTCTTAAACCTGGTCGATTTCTTTGAAACAGTCACCAAGGCCATTGACAAGGGGAAGATGGTCCACACAGCCTACCTGGACCTCGCAAAAGCCTTCGATACAATACCCTACTCAGGCATTATAGATAAGCTCACCAGCTTAAATATAAACCCCTATGTCACTAGATGGGATGCAAACTGGCTCAAGGACAGAACCCACATGGTTAGAATAGCTGGAGCCATGTCAGACTCCAAACCAGTTACAAGTGGCATCCCACAAGGCTCAGTCCTGGGACCTCTCTTGTTCGGTATATATTTCTCGGAGGTACAGGCCAACATGGAAGGACTGTGGCTGACCAAGTTCGCAGATGACTGCAAACTGGGCGCCATAATAGACTCTCCAGCCGACACAAGCATCCTCCAAAAGGGCCTCATAGAAACAGACAACTGGTGCTAGATCCATGGCCTCAAGCTAAACACCAAAAAGTGTATAGTCATCCCCTTTGGAAAAACAAAGTGCCCACAAATTACCACATAGGTAGTAATTCATTAAGTACAGAAGAAGTAATTAGGGACCTGGGGACCCAAGTTGACAGCAATCTCTCATTTGACAACCACGTGGCCAAAGTGGTTAGAAAAACATTTTATATAGCCCACCTAATCATGAAGGGATTCACATCTAGAACAGGGGAGGTCATCGTGCCTCTTTACTCATCCCTCATCAGGCCCATAATTGAGTACAATGCCCCTTTGGGATGTACCTTACCAGACACCTGCAGCAACTGGAAAGACCCCAAAAGTACCTCACCGAGAGGATCAAGTGGCTCAAACAGATGCCGTATGCTCCCGGTTAAAGAAACTCCAACTCTACTCAGTGACATACCGCCTGCTCAGAGGCGATCTGTGCCTGACGTATAAAGCCATGTCCAACCCGGAATTAATGGACATGCTGAACCTCAGAAAATCCAAATCCCATCGAGCTACGCACTCGAGGGACTTGAACCTCAGCACTGAAATAAATAGGACATGCTGGAGGGACAGATTCATAACCCAGAGGCTCCCTTCACTCTGGAATAAAATCCCAGTCCAGGTTAGGCAGAGTCCCTCATTGACTCTCTTTAAGAGGAATCTTGATGAGTGGATGGGAGATCATAGGTTTACCCCGGGTATCACTTCTGTGTCACTGTTAGACATACTAACCTCGAAAAAGGGCATAGCAAAATTAATTTAAAATGGGTGGCGAAAGCCATACACACTCTGGCTAGGCTTATAAATGCCCTAGGGCAGATAGCCTAGTATGAACCTATGAACATATCTCTCTCCAGCGCATTCTGTTTATGTTGCAAGTGAAGTTCAGATCCCTGAATATAGTGTTTCTGTTGCTGTTTGCTTTGCACATATGCAACAGATCCATCAGGTTTGTATCTGATGAAGTCCTGTAAGCCAGGCAAAGATCCCCTCTTAGCAACATGTAGGAGACCAAATTCCGAGACAGAGCCTTCAGGCTATCATTGCAGGACAGGGTATTCATGCTCTGAATTCTCCTGGTGAAAAAACTTTGAACCTTTGTGGGTTTTCTAACTGCTGCAAGTATCAGGTTAGATGCATGCCAATGGGAGCATTATATTCAATATATGTCTAATAAGGGGCAAGTACAGTTGGTACTATAACTTCATTGACATACCCTTTCCAGTAAGATTGGTGACATAGGTTTTTCTTGTTATCTGAGCTACGTATTGGTCAAAGGACAGATTGCTGTCTACATATATTCCCAGATCCCTTACTACTGAGTCAATCTTAAGGGCATTTTACTGATGGAGTAATTAACTTGGGTTGACAGTTTTCCAGTGGGCATTATAATGTATTTCATTGTCATTAAGTTTTAGGCACAGCTTTGGCACCATCATTTGTCTGTGTTAAATCCACTTGCAAGATGTTTGTGTCATGGGGGAATCAATAATAGCTACCTGTTTCATCTGGGAATTTAGTGAATCAGAGTCCTTTAATGTTAGCCCTGACTTCCAAGAGGTAAATGCCAAACAGGAGTGGGCCTAGCACAGAGTCCTGGGGTATTCCACTGGTGACAGGTCTCTTGTTGAAGGTGGTCTCACAAATTCTGATTTCTTGGGTCCTGTCTGTGAGCCATCCAGCAATCCAGCAAGTTATGTAAGGGTTTACACATAGTTTAGAGAGTTTGTCAACAATGCCTGAGTGGAGTATTGTTTCAGGTGCCTTAGCTATGTTAATATGCACAGTTTTACCCACTTCCATTGCCTTCTTGACCATCTCAAAGAAGTCTACCAGGTTAAGTAGGCATGATCTTCCCTTAATAAAGCCAAATTGGGATGGGTCCAGTGACTGTAGGTTGCCAGTGTCCTTTTTTTATCATCTCCATGATAATTAATTCCATGGCTTTGCATGAGGCTTGTTATACTGGTTGGTCTGTAGTTTCCTGAGTCAGTTGATGGTCCACCCCTGTGGAGGGCACTCATTTGGAACATAGCCTGTTTCAAGGTTGTAGTTGAATAGTGCCTCAAGTGGTCCTGATAGCTCATATTTATACTGTTCAGGAGGCACCCATTGATGATGTTGGCACCAATGGAGGCATTGTTCTTGGCTTTAGCAAGTGCCAGCACTTGGTACCTGCTAATAGTTGGGGAAGTATGTTGGAGGGGAATTCACTTGGTGGATCTGGGTGGAATGGTGGGTGACGTTTGAGCTGAATTTATTAGCCAGTAGATTTACTATGACACACTGGTTTAGGTGATACCGTTTACAACCAGTTCGACACACTGTTGTGTGTTACCTCTTGTTAGTGTTTCTTTTGGGTTTATTTCTAGTATATGCAACAGCTTCTATGCAGCCATTCACTTTTTTATAGTGTCTGTGTAATACTTCTGCATAGGTAGCTATGGTTTCAGGACTGGGGGGAGCATGCTTTGAATGTTGACAAACTGTCACTTAATAGGATATAGTTTGCCTATGAAAAGTTCGTGTTACTGGTTTGGCTAGATTTTCTGGGTTGATTGTTTACCGCAAATGAGACAGCATTGTGATTTGACCTCAACAGCGAGGATGTCACACTAGCAGGCTGTAGCAATCTCCCATGTTGGTGAGTAGAAGATCTTAGTATGTTTGATCATCTGGTTGAGCATGCACATTTGTGTTAATATAGTCCAGGAAGCATTCTATCTATGGGTTTGAGGCAGTGTACTTTTCCCAGTGTATAAAGGGGTAGTTAAAGTCACCCTTGAATAGGATGTTTGATTGGATGGTGAGCACCTCTAGTAGGTTTAAGCAAGAGTTGTGAGACTCTAGGGACATAGATAGTGACCTATAAAATGTTTAGGCTCCAAGTGAGTGCCCGTGATATGGTGAGAGACTTTATCTGTGGTGGCTTGCATGTGGATGAACTCCATTGTATCCTGTTTGATAAACCTGGAAGTATGTTTGTTGCTAATACAGATAAAGACTCCTCCAACTTTGGTCCCAGTCTGTGCTGTTATTGGTCTAAATGTGTGAAAGGCTCTGTAGCCTTGCACTTTTAAAGTACTTTCTATGGTTTTAAACAAGCCTTTGTCATAGCACAGATGCCTACATTCTCCACAATGAGAAGGGTTTGAAGGGCTTGGAGTTTTTTGTTTAGGCTGAGAGCATTAAGCAGTAACACCTTAAGGTTGCTTGTAGACTTTTTCACTATGTTGGTAGTTTTGTCTTTTTGGCATTCCCTAAAAAAGGCTCTAATGGGGGTATACAATTTAGCCAATGTTCAAATGCCAAGGGCAACAAGTACAAGTGCAACCCATCCTGATCTTTTGACCATGTTCTCCCATGCTGACAGATATTGGATCTGCTTTGAGTGACACCAGAAACTAAGCCAATTATTAAAATCAGTGTTTTTATGTTCATACGGTGGCATCATCCTCGGTGAAGGTAGAATGCTACTCAGCGCAAGACTCATGCCTATCTGTGACACATATTCTGAGAGATCCGCTATGCCTCTTTTCATATAGTCCGGTGAGGTATGCCTGAAGTCATTTATACCCACATGGACTATGATAGTATGATAGTATCAAATTGGTAGCTTTAGTGCATGCATGATGTTGTGGATCCTGGCTCCAGACAGGAAACTAACTGTTTTCTTCTTGTCTGTCCTAGTGATTGGGGCATCTTTGTGTCACACAATGGAGTCCAAAATGGAGTCCAAAATGACAAGAGTATTAGGTAAAGTGTATGCTTGCCTTATGGGCTTTCCACTTGGGGATCCTTAGGTGTAGGCTTTTGTGAGATGTTTGGAGTTGCTTTTGGTGTGTGCTTAAGTGATTGTTGAGGAGCAGTGTTGCCGTTAGGTGGCATTGAAGGTCTTTGAGACTAGGAAAGTTTTTTTTTAAGCACCTCAGCATAAGACAATCTGTGTGTGTGGTGAATGGTATGTGTGAGGGATGTAGTATGGATATTCCTGACAACATCTTTTGTATGCGAGATTTTACCTTCAAGGAAGTTGTGCATTTAGATCTCTTGCATCTCTGTAAGTGAAAAGCTTTTTTCAGGATTACAGGAACCCCTCACATATTTTGTTTTGGGCAAGATATAAAGTGCTGTATGGACTTCAGTAGAAGGATTTACAACATCTGACAAAACCCCTTATGTTTAACACTTAGAATTTTCCTTCAAATTTTTTCCAAATAAGTTGCCAACATTTTTTGCAACAGTTTTGATATCCATATTAATGAGCGACACAAACATATATGGAGACAGGCGGTATATGTATTTTTCTTTGTGTTTGAATAATTGGAATAGACGTATTTTGATTTATTTAATTAAATGCTTAAACCCTAAACATTTTACAGCTAGAACAATAAATAGCTGAATGATAAAACTCTAATGAAATGAATCCAATAAACTCATACAGCAAAAAATGAACAAGTAAATAAAAATAAAATAAATTATATATAAATGCAGATATTTAAAACTATGAAAATGTGCATGTTATGAAGGCTGAATTACCACCTTTGCCACACTCACAATAAACCCTCTGAAAAAACACACTGCCACCTCCTGAAAGAAGACTTCTTTATGTGCATGACTCAGGGGAGAGATCTAGCTCCAAAAGGCAAGAACAAAATCTGTGAAATAAGAATTGCTAGAAGTTTTCAACATGACATTTCAAACTGCCAGCAGCCCTTCACCTAGTGGCCTAACTGGCATAGAATGTTTCATTGGTTCTTTAGGGTAAGCAGGACCCGTGTCATGAAAGGGTCAGAAGGTGAGTGAAAATAATGTAAATACACATCTGGCTGTAGCCAGAAGCCAATTCAGATTCTTTACCACAGGTGTAATATGACATGTCTGCGGATTGGTGAGTAACAGCCCCACTACATGTGAGTTATGTCACCATGTGATAAATTAAGGTAGAAAGCATGATGTAGTTAAGGCAAGGCAACACCAAATTCTAAAGCACTTATTCCATTGCCCAAAGATGGGCTATAATAATTAATGTGGGCAGCATTTTCAGATGAAATAAAATGTCTTGAAAATAGTTTACATGTGGTCCTTAATGGAAGTCTGTCATCTAGAACAATGCCAAGATCACAAACATGGGATACAGCTCTGAGCTTGTAAGTAAGAATTAATTCTATAAGTAATTAAAAGGGAGATCAGCAGATCATTAGATATGTGGAAATTGTCATGTACTAGCATAGTCTCAGCTGTAACTGGGATGAGCTTGGAATGACTGTGAGTCATTCAGTCTAGATGAACTCCAAACAGTTCTCCAAGGGTAAAAAATCAAGCACCATCTCCACTGAAAATGAAAGGTATAGGTAAATAATCTGAGCTTAAACTTGTTAATAAACACCTTTCCTTGCAGTGACATCCCTAAACAGTAGCATGTACACTGTGAACAATAAAGGAGACAAAATCAAGCCTTGTGGCTTACCGCAGGTCTTGTGGTAAGAACCTGATGAGTTCATACCTGAAAATACTGACAGACACAGCTCAGTTGAGGACAGTATCTGATAAATCAGAGCAAGTTTTCAGGTATTCGGTCAGGATCCCATGGTCCCCAGTATCAAATACCACAAATGGGTCATAACAAGATGGAATATCTGCATTGATTGAACCCAACCAGAAATAATTAACTACTCAAATTAAAGTTGTCTCCATTCTGTGTTTAGATAGAAACTCATACTAACAAGGTTCAAATATGCCACAAGATGTTAGATGAAAATACAGCTGTGCATAAACCACCGTCTCAGCTTTCCAATAAATAGAAGTTTTTTTCTAAAGTAGCTGTAACACACACTGCAGCAAAGTCACAAATAAGTCCAACAATAAAAATATAGCAAAAAGGCACTAGATGAATCCAAAAGTTTATTAAATCCAACAAAGCCACAATAAAACAGTTAAGAGCTTTCATCCCGAAAAGATGGGACTTCAGAACTAGACAATGTTAACACCAACACCATTAAAATATTACCAAACAATCTGCAGTAATACAAATAAACCAATCACTTAAAGGCTTGAATTTAACGAGACAAACCCAATAATGCAAGCAATAATCACAACCCTAAGACTTCAAACTGCATACTTTGCTAAACCAATTTAAATGAATCTAAAATTATTAAAAATCATAAATAAATCTAAAAACATGTTCGACTTTACTTTTTTTTTCTTGTTCTTCATAAATCTAAATAATCTAAATTTTAACTTTCAAAACACTTGAAATTGAGATTGTCTTATCCAACCCAAGGTGGTCATGTGGATTTAATATAATTTGCCATTTTACCTCAGCCAGTTCGATTGTCTGCCCGTGGTCCCCAGAAAACCTACCATCACACGCCTGTCTTTTTAACACTACACTTCCCCTATCAGCATACGCAGATGATTTAAACATTTACTTTACGTTACCCAGCTCTGATCTTGAGAAAATTATGTCCTCCATCAATACCTTTTCTAAACTAGCAAACTACAAACTTAATAGAGATAAATCACTAATTTTTCCCATATATATATATTCCCCATTTCCAAACATATTCTCTACTACAGGTATAAACATTAAAAAACACCTTCACTACCTAGGAATCTCCTTTTCTCAGGAGCAGTCAGCTCAATACCAGGACAATATGGCTAAATGTTGGGGGAGTGTCCAAAATGACCTAAACCGATGGGCCAAACTTAAACTTCCATTCCTACAGAACTGCAGTCATTAAAATGAATATACTCCCTAGACTTCTATATATTTTTAATGAGGCAACCAGTATATTACACAACAAATTCTTTAAAACTATCCTCTCATTAATTTCAAAATGTATATGGTCTCCTAAATCTGTTAGGATTAGTTACACAAAACTTACTTTCCCTAAGGAACAAGGAGGCCTTGGGTTACCAGATTTTAAAACATATTATGAAATAATTAATGGGAGTAGAATCATAAACATCGCTTTCTACAATAAGGATAGCACTACGTGGTCTCCAGCCTGGGTTTTACTTTATAACAACTATGTCAAACATCTAAACCTCAATCCCTCTGCTCTCCCGTTCTTAAACAAAGAAAACTTAGGTGAGTCTAAGTTGCATAAAGGTATTAAATTTAATATAAAATCTCTACAAAACCTTTTTAGTTCCTTAAACCTGACCCATGCCTTTAATACTCTACAACCATTACACCTTAACCCTAATCTAAAGATGAACGGACATATGTTAAACCTAGACCATTATCCCCTTCTCAGGAATACAACCATCTCTGACCTCTTCCCCTTCAAACAAAAGACTGTCTCAGATATGAGAATTAACATGAATTTACCAAAAAAAAAAATACAATTATATTAAGACAGACCAGGGAGTTAGTTCATAGGTACCTAGACCACCCCATGGTAACTGATAAGGATATCTCAACTTGCAAGGCACTGTGGAAATTATTTCTCCATAAAAAAAATGATCTCAAATACCTACAAAGCTATCATGGCATCCAGAACACATAATGAGCCTATTTTCTCCAAGTATTGGCTAAAGCATGATCCTTCTATTACTCATAACCAGATCTCAAAGGCCATAAGAATTAGTGCTAAACACATACCCCTAAAAAAGTTTAAATATACCCAGCTCATGATAATGAACAATGCATACCTTACCCCCGGCAGAATCAACAAAATATACCCTAATTATTCCCCACAATGTCAAATATGTCAGAATCAAACAGATGATCTCCTACATATATTTTGGAGCTGCAAATGCTCATATAAATTATGGTGTGCCCTGAGAGTCTTACTGGAAAAAATTGGTTACGAAAAATCAACTCTTTCATGGAAATTCACTCTACTGCACATTCCTCCACCAGTCATTTCAGAGGTGAAGTATAGAGCTCTGATTTCACTATTTATGTTAGTTAAATATTATATCTCTCGGAACTGGAGAAATAGACGCACATTATCATGGGAAGGGTTTAAGACTCTGGCTATTAAACATCTTAAAGCACATAGATACTTGTTTCACAACATTAACCAGAAACCATATCTTAAAGAATATTGGAGAATGTTATTTGAGCATATATTGAAATGACTTCATGACTAATGTACCTCCCTGTGCTGTTCAGTTTATCTTTTCCTTGTTTTCTTTTTGGGCGATGTATAAGTGTACGTAGTTTTGTATATAGTTTGTTCCTGCCTGTTTGTTTGTTATTTGTTGTAAATGACTTAATAAAACAATAAAGAGAATTAAAAAAAAAAAGTCTGCCCGTGGTCCCCACTTTGGGTCTTTATTTATTTTATGGAACCCAAAAAATAAAAAACGAATTATTGTTCAAGTGGGCAATATATTTGTATAGGGCATTGTTCTTATTGTTACGGGCTATATCATACAAATGCTCGTAAATATGCTCTCTAAATTTCTGCTTTGTCTTGCCCATATAGAAAGACGAGCAACACTGATATACAGCCATGTATACAATGCCTTTAGTCTTACAGTTACAATAAAATGTACTCTGAATAACCAAATTGTTAACCGTCACCCCCCCCCCCCAATATATATCTGAACTAAGAACAAGAGGCACATTTATAGGTACCTTTTTGCCTAAATAAACAATTATTCTTCATAATAACTTTGGATTCCAACTAATTTTTAAATTATCTTCCTTTTTTGTAGACCACATGGGATTTATTATTAACAATGCTCAACACCTTCTTGTCAGTTAAAAAAATTACTGAGTTCTTATCCACTATGTCTGTCAATACTAAAAATCAACATTTAGGAACATCCATGGGCTGTTTTCTTACTCGTACTCCAAATAACCCGTACGTTGACCCCCACAGTGAAAAGTGGACTGTAAAACCCTGTCTTCCTCTTTTTAATTACCTTGTTCCCAACACTAGTGCTAAACTCAAGGGGTAGTCATTTGTCAAAAACATCTGCTTCAGTTTGTCACACTCATCCAAGAATGTGTTAAATTCAGAAACCATCTTAGCTAATCTAATGTACTGCCCCTTTACTATAGCCTTTTTCTGAAACTCAGGATGGTAGCTTGAATAGTGCAACATCATATTCGAATAAGTGGGCTTCCTATAGATAGGAGTAATTCACCCTGACCCTTCAGCATTAACTTTCACCTCAACATCCAAATGACTATTGTTCAAATGCCTTATATTGTGTGTAAATCTCAAAAAAGATGTGGTTGAGTTAATAAAGTCCATAAAATGCTCTAAATCTTCGAAGGGCCCATCCCAAATTATAAAAATATCATCCAAAAACTGTGTGTATAATACCACATCATTGTGGTGATCAGCAGTAAATAGAAATGTTCTCTCTCATGATCTGCCTTTTACAAACCCGAACTGGGTGGGGTCCAGAGTTTGGAGATTACCAATGTCATTGTTTATAAGTTCCATGATGATATGTTTCATAACCTTGCAGACTAGGCTCATCAGGCTAATGGGATGGTAGTTCCTGGGGTCTGTGGTGGCTCCCTCTTTGTGTAGTGGGATAACCGTAGCTGTGCACCATTCAGTGGCACAAAGCCTGAGGTGAGGCTATGATTGAACATAATACTTAGGTGGGGTGCCAGTTCGTTCTGTAGTTCATGTAGAACACAGTCTGGGATGTTGTCAGGTCCCTTGGATGCTGTGTTCTTGGCTGTGGAGAGTGTGTTTTTTACCTGTGCAGCAATGATTACAGGAACTTTGCATTCTTCCGGTATAGAGATGGGCCCTTTGGGGGGGGGGGGGTGAGAGGGGGGTAAAGTTAGCAGTGAAACTGTCTGCCAGGATGTTGGCAATATCAGTTGGTTCTGTATATTTAGTGCCATTGTGCTGTAACTCAGAGCAGATCTGTGTTGATTCTTGACATAGCTATAGATTGCTTTGTGGTTGTCTTTAGAATCAGTGGCGATTTTGTTTTTGTAACTAGCTTTGGAGGATTTTATGAGGGATCTCAGCTTTTTACTGAGGCTGACCAGGGAGTTCCTCCGGTCATGGGATTTTACTCTTTTTTTGCAACAGATTCTTTCTTCTGTTGTAGAGTTTGCTTATGGCAGGGGACCACCAGATTGCCTTCTTTTTTTTGGAGGATAGCATCTTGGCTCTGTTAGGGATTGCACAATCCAAGCACTTGTGTCAGTGCTTATAAAGTGCATTTGTGTAGGATTCAGCAGTTGTATCTCTTTTGCCCATCTGCATGGGTGTCATGAAGTTTGCCACTTCTGTACTAAGAAGCATGAAGTTGGCTTTGGAGGAATTTTTTTCTGTGGTTTCCCTAATGGGGGGTGGGGGTGGGATGTGGATGTCTAGGGTGATTAGTTTGTGGTCGGATCTGACCAACGAGGAATTGACCTCTGGTGTGGAACATGCCAGTTGCCCATGTTGGTAATGACCAGGTCTGGGATATTGCTGCCCCTGGTGGGGGTGTGGATAAGTTGATCCAAGGCATTGGAATTTATGAATTCCAGAAAACGTTGAGCAAAAGAGTTTGGTACATGAGTAGTTTTCCCAGTTAAAGGTGGAGAAGTTGAAATCACCCATAACTAGGGTGTACCCTAATATTTTCCAGTGTATCAAGAAATGATGAGTGAGAATCCTGGGGCATGGTGGAAGATCTGTAGCAAGCTACAGTTTGGATTGCGGTCTTGCCCAGAGTTAGTTGCACTTGGATAATCTCGGCTGCATTATGCTTAGCAACTAACCTGGATATCCTTAATGATCCTGTGGATATCCTTAATGAATATGGACATGCCTCAGCCTTTAGTGTTTTGGTCCAGATTAAGTGGCCGAAAGGTGTGGTATGAATTATAGCCTGGTAAACCAGGGGTGCTCTCTGGAGTCTTGAACCAGGTCTCTGTCACTGCACAGATGTTGATGTTCTCAATTTTAAGGAGTGCCTCGAGTGAGTGCATTTTGAGGTTTAGACTTCTAGCATCGAGTAGCATTACCCTCAGATTTTGCTTGCTTATACCTGTTATGGTGGTGAGTTTGTCATTTAAACCTTGCTTAAAAAAGGAACTATAGGGGTGGCAAGAGCCTTAGCCAGTGTCCGGAATCCCAAGAGCGACAGGTGCAGGCCATCTCTGGCAAAGCATCATGGTTTGTCGATCGTGTTATCCCAGACAGACAGCTACTGGATCCCCTTAGAATGACACCATTAGCTTAGCCAATTGTTGAAGTCAATCATTTTGTCATTGTACTGTGGTATCATTCTAGGTGATGGCAGGATGCTACTCAGGGCTTAGGTCCTACCTGACTGGGCTACAAGATCGGATAGCTCCTTCATGTCTCTTTTCATGTAGTCGAGGGAGGTACGTCTCAGGTCATTCACACCAACATGGACAAGGACAGAGTCATATTTGTACTTGTTGTAGAGTGACCTGAGTGCTTGCGTTATATGGGAGATCCTGGCAACCGACAGGTAGCTGACAGTAACTTTCTTCTTGTTTAGCCTGTTGAGTGGAACATCAGTTTGCCTGACTATAGAGTCACCTATGACTAGAGTGTTAGGTATGTTGTTATGCCTCATGGGCTGTGGTTGAGTGGCACACTGAGTTTGTTGGCTATGTGTCATTTGTGTTGTGTTAGGGGTGGAGCTTGCTTGCGTTTCTGCTTTGGAGGTCCATGTTGCTTGGACGGATTTTTATTGAAAGCCTCAGTGAATGTAGATGTTTGTGTGTTGTGCTTCTTTTTGTGTTTTTTGGTGGTGTAGGTTTTGAGGGACTATGTGATGAGTGTGGTGTGGTGCAAGTGTTTACCCTCTCCTCTTGACTATCTACTCCAGTCTTGAGTAAAGAGAGGTTTGCTTCCAGTTTGGCTATATAAGTGGATCTCTCACAGGTTGTAGTGTTGGGTGGTAGGAGGAGATGGATGTCTGTGTACATGAGGCAATTGCTGCATTGCCCCAAGATTCCCAGATTCATCAGGTAGACAGGAGCAAACACTGGGAGTTGACCCTTAGACATGCCTGGATAGGTGCTTATTTATTAAGTACTAAAACCTGTTTTCCAGTAGACAAGTGAGGAAAGTTGAGTGCTGTAGTAATTTGTAGCTTAGTTAGTGCTTACACGAGTTCTGAACAAGTGCTGAACTCAAAGAAACAGATTTGAGTGCTAAAGCTAAAAAAACTGGCTAGTTCTAGGGGAAAATTTGAAGAGCAAACTTTATGGCGCCGGGAATAGTTTAACCCTAGCTAAGTGGCGGGGGCTTAGAAGATTTACAGATAGTCCTGATACAGCAGATCTGTATCTGGACTAGACTACTTGCAGGAAAGGCAGGAAACAAGCTTAGACTTTTTTTTTTTTGTAAAGTGGAAAGGGAGTAAGGAGAACAGAAGATAAATCAAGGTTAAGGACTAAGTGGGTTTGCCTTCTTAAATGTACTCCCAGTATTAGGTAGAATGAGGTAATGACACTCAACTGGGAGGAGTGTCACAGATTAAATTTACAGCAGGGGTGGGCAACTGCAAAGCCACTAATTATAAACACAGGATACTAATAGGGAGGGAGGCAGGGAGGAAAAATCACAACAAACAAACCCAAACAGGTGCTTAACAAATTTAGAAAATTTCCAGTTAATTCCTCACACACAGTGAAACTAGTGCCAAATTATCTGCTATTTACTTCTGATGGGTTTCTGACAGAATGCTAGTGTACTGCTTGTGCATTACTGTGTTTTGGAGACTTTGTATGAATGGGTAAGTGTAAGCATGCTGCTTGAGTTAGGTCATACTCCCCCAGCAGCAGTGCAGTGCTGCTCTAGCATCCTTGATTTCCTCACTGACCCGAGATGCAGGTCTGGTTGAGCCCTGGGCATGGTAAATCTGGTGAATAAGGAAATAATCTGCTGATAGTTAATGGTCAGCTGCAGGGCAGAAGAATAAAGTGAAAAGGTAACCATGTATTGCAGAGGTTTTAAGAATGATGCAATGCCATGTAATACTTATATACAATATGAGATAACTTTGCCTATAAGACATTGCTGGAATAATCTGTAGCCTGGGAATAGAACTATGAACAGGAAAAGAGATTTGAAATAGTTCAGAAGCTAGTTACAGATGTGCCATTGTTTAAAAGCAATGGCATCTATTAGCCATTTGTGATGGCAGAATGGTGTTGCAGCTGTAATTCTACAGGAGAATAGCCCAGATGTCTATGGCTCTAGAGAAATTAAAGATGTGAAGGAGAGATATGTTTAAGTAGCAGCATAATTTTAGCAACAGTGTGCAGATGCTATAGATCCACAAATATGTAAGCAGCAAAGAAGTTTAAGTGGAAATATACTACAAACCCTTTCAAAGCCTCTACTAAAAGTATTTGTACAATCATGTGACAGTGACATAGATGACACTATTTGCTCTGGTCTCCTCACAGAGAAAATGTCATCTTGAAGGACTCCTACCAAAATGAAGAAGCATCACAAATGAGAACGAAGGTAGGGCAGCTTCTGATGTCCAAAACGGATACTTTCAAGTTTCACTTACTTTGTTTAGAGGTCCTCAAACCTGTGGCTGCTCTTCCTGTCATGGGAATGCTGGAAGATGCTTTCCTAGCAGTGAACCAGTTACCCAACTGCTGCACTTAAGAAACAGGACAGGCACTATAGGGTACAAATGTCCCATAAGATTGTCTTTAAGTATTATGTAATGGATTCAGCTGTGGTGTCCAAGGATCCAGATGAAGATTACAGTTTGTTCCATGCTCTCAGTACTCTCCTAAATGATAAAAAAGCAGAATGCTGAATATATTTAGAAGAATGTATACAGCTGCCACCCTGTCTTTTATGGTAATTAACTGTCAGACATACGTGTCCAAGCTCTAGGTGACTGTCTTACCCCAACTGATAGTAAAGCTGGAAGAGTTGTATGAGGGGGACCGGGGGCAAATCTGTCGAAGTTAACCTAGACAGTTAAGTCACTTTTAATGGCATTCTCTGTCAGTTTATACTTTTACTATGAACAAGAGCTATTTGAGACATTTAGGAAGCCAGTGTAGTCATGGGGACTTTTGTTGAAGGGGTTTATCCTTTCTCATATTCAAACAACACCGTAAGAAGCATGCAGACTTTGTCCTGGAATTACATTCATGCTTTTTTTTTTAAACAAGAAGCTCACAGCCTTGTTCAGGGACAAAACTTGCTTCAGAGTCCTGCTCTCTCTCTTTTACAGTGTCACTGCATTGGAATGCATAAATGTAACTACACATACCTCTAAAGCTGCATGTCTAACTCCTTAGAATTACTTCTCATCATTGGCTCATTCACATATCTTCAGTTATATAACTGTTGCAGTCAGAAAACTGTGGTAACAAAAGCATCATATTTCCCACTAGTTATTATTTCTGACATTAAATAACTTTGTTTTTCTCCATTCTTTTCTTCTCCTGTTAGTAGTTTCAGTCATAGTCATCCAAATAAGTACTGATTTTGACATTTTGGTAGTGAAAGGCTCCAGTCCTTCTAAAAATCTACAAAATATACTAGTCTGTCTTCTTTTTCATTTTGAAACATCATTTGTACTCAACAATGGTACAACTGATTTTATTTCACTTGTGCGAGTCCAGTGCAAGGAAATGGTTTTATATCAATACTTTTTATGTTGTTGAAACTCTGTTTGGTGTAGAATCTAATGACAGTCATTTGTTTATACATATTCTTGATAACATCTGCTTACTTGTGGCAGCCAGTCAACTTTGCTCACAGCCACAAGTAAATCCATCCATTCCCATCTAGTGCATTTTATGAAGAAGTACGGAACAGTAGACCCTTTATGCCCCACCAACAGTACCTCTTCCAATAGAGTATTTGATGTGCAGTGATTCCTGAAAGTTTAGTTCTAAATATAAAACTATGAGTTTCTAACAAGTTTTGTCTTGTAGTCCATGGTTTGATTTGTTTAGTTAAGCTTTCAGACTGTGCAACTAAGTAAGCCAGTTACCTTGACTAAAACAAGCCATTGTACCTAGTAGGCTTACATGATTAACAGATAAATAACATTAATTACAAAATGCATTTAAAAATTATGTTATGCTTTGGAAGTACATATACATCTACACTTGGGTACTCCCTGTTTAAGCAAGCACATCCCCAACTTTTACTACTCACCAGTGTCTGCATGCCTGGCCTTTAAGAAGGTCACATGTTAATGTAAATGTCCTAAATATCTTCCACTAAAGCAAAGATGCTTGCCACAGGTCACTGGAACTTCTACGGCCTGATTGCCTCTCCATCTGCTAAATGAAATCAGGTTACTTTTTTGCTTCTTTTTTCCCCCCTTTGTCCTAGTTGACCATTAAATAGAACCTACCTACCCCTTCATTCACTCAATTGTGAGGGCACTGTGGCCAGTTGATTTCTGTAATGGTAAGAGTTGAATTGCCAAGAGTGGTGCCATTATTTGCATGGGTAATCAAGGTTTTTTACTTCCTTGTGAACTGAACATTCCCTTCATATTCCTGTAGATATTCAATGGAAGGTGTGCAGTAGACTTTTATCAGGGGTGTCATCCACTTCTAAAGAGAGACATAACCCTCAGAGGTCCTGTCCTCCTCCAGCAAATGCCTCCATGCAATCTTTGGTCTCCACTGAGGATTCCTGGAATGGAGAGTGCAACCGAGGTATGTGTACCCAACCCTCCCCAAGACAGACAAATAGGTATTGCTTCATCACTCTTGCTACCCCCCCACATGCTCCTTCAGTACTACGTCATTAATTAAACTTGTGACATCTGTGACAGTCATACTTTTATCCCTCATTGTTATGCAGCTGAAAAATTAACTCAAGTTAATAACATAATATAGAGTGATAAAACTGCCGTACACTGTTAGCCTGTACCTTAGATTACTATAAAAAAATGGTAACGCATCTTATTACAGTGATCACATTTGTTGAAAAAACTTAAATCAACTATACCAATGAGTACTTGTGCAACTTATTTATTTTTTCTTTGTTATCTAAGTGGGTGGGCTGGTCCGTGAACCATTTTCATTTCAATCTGAACAACACATTCCTGTCATCCCTCTTCTTTATATCATAGATATGCTGGTATATTTTTTTCCTAAAACCCAACTTAGTTTTTCCAAAATAAAATGCTGGACATTGTCTGCATAAGGCCAGATAGACCACTCCTATACTCTTAGGTTCATAGGTCCATAGGTAGGTACTAGGCTATTGGCCCTAGGGCCTATATAAGCCTAGCCAAAAGGTACCCTGGCTTTCACCACCCAAGAAAATTATTTTCTTGTGTCACTGTCGAGCAGAGCCACAGAAATTATCCCGGGGGTGAATTTCCTATCTCCCACCCAATCATCAAGATTTTTCTTGAAGAGTGCTAATGAGGAGCTTTGTTTGATATAGATAGTTAGTTTGTTCCAGAGTATGAGAAGTCTCTGGGACAGGAATCTATCCCTCCAGTATGTTCTGCTTATTGTGGTGACAAGGTTTAGGTCCCTAGAGCATGTGGCTCGGAGGGATTGGGATTTCTTGAAGTGGAGCATGTCCAAAAGCTCTGGGTTTGACATAGCTTTGTGTGTTAGGCAGAGATTGCCTCTGAGTAGGTGATATGTGACGGAGTAAAGTTGCAGTTTTTTGAGATGGTCTGCTTAGGGCATCTGTTTGAGGCCAGTAATCCTCTTCGTGAGGTATTTCTTTGGCCTTTCCAGTTGTTGTAGATGTTTTGTGAGGTACATACCAAAAGGGGAGTTGTACTCTGTAATGGGTCTAATGAGTGACGAGTAGAGGGGAACAATGATCTCTTTTTTCCTGGATGAAAAACCTTTTGTGATGAGGTGTGCCACGTAGAAGGATTTCTTGACTACTGTGGCGATGTGATTATCAAAGGAGAGACTACTATCCACCTGTGTCCCAAGGTCTGTTATCACGCTTTCAGTGTTAAGTAGACTACCGTCTATGTGGTAGTTCATGGGTACAGAGTTTTTACCAAAAGGGATGACAACGCACTTTTTGGCATTGAGCTTGAGTCCATGGCTTTGACACCAGACATCTGTCTCAGTGAGGCCCTTTTGTAGGATGTCCACATCTAGTGGAGTTTTGATTATGGCTCCTAGTTTGCAGTAATCTGTGAACTTCATTAGCCAAAGACCTTCTGTGTTAGCTTGTACTTCAGAGAAGTAGATACCAAACAGGAGAGGACCCAGGTCTGAACCCTGTTGTACTTCACTTGTCACTGGTCTGAAGCTGGATTTGGAGTCTGCTACTTTCACAGTGTGGGTTCTGTCAGTGAGCCAGTTGGCAACCCATCTTGTGACATAGGGATTTATACCTAGGTTAGTGAGTTTATCTATAATTCCAGACTGGGGGATGGTGTCAAAAGCCTTGGCGAGATCTAGATAGGCTGTGTAAACCACCTTACCCTCATCTACAGCTTTGGTGACCGCTTCAAAGAAGTCTATCAGTTTAGAAGACATAATCTGCCTTTTACAAACCTGAACTAGGTCTTGCAACAGAATCTTAGATGTAAGGTAATTTTCCCGTACCCATTCACATAACATGAGGTCCAAGATATCCAAGAAGAGGGGTGACAGTAATGCTTTGTTTAGACATATAAAATGGAATCCCTCGCACCAGTTCAATGTTTGTGTAACTGATATGTCAATTTGGGGGAATGAGGGGGCCCAAGCGAAGATTTTTTAGAGTTTTTAGACTTGAAATGGCAATTAAGGATCAATGCCACACAAGCGCCTAGCCTTAATGAAAGTGTTTTTATAAATAGTATCTTAAAACTGAAAGCTTGCTATTTTTTTACCTGATTTTTTATTTGATTTTCTTATATTTGCATCTACATACTTAAAATATTTATATTTATTTATATTTATATTCATGGTATGACAATTTTAATATTTTTGTAGGGGAGATTTATATTACAGGTTCTTGATATGTAATATTTTTATAGTTCATTAATGCTTATGTATTGCATGTTATTGTACTTTACATATGAATGTTTTACAGCTGCCTTTGGTTCATGAGTTCATTGGTGTTGAGGGGGTTAAAGATGAACAATTAATTAATTAGGTAATTGTTTGCTTTATTAAGCAAAGGCTATAAAAACTCTGTGTTTTTAAGCTGGTGTGTTCTGATGAAGTCCAGAAAATTAAAGGAGAAAGCGCTTATCATTTTTTTTAATAAAGCTTATTCTTGGATGGCACTCAGCTCTGAAGTCTTCCCTTCCTTTCTGTTCAGTTACAAAACTTGCAAGCAATCAAAAAAAACATTTCAGAGCAATAACTTGAAATTACATGTAGAGTAAAGCCCCCAAGACCTACCACTATATGGGACATTGTATACCTCTCAACTGCTATGATTTAGGCATACCAGTATGATTTTGGCCCTCAAATTTAGCTTTTGCCTTCCTGGATTTATTAATGTCCCTCATGAATTCAGGCTTGTTTATGGGTGCATACCTTATAAATACATGCATTTAATCTATACAAAGACTCCCTACCCACACAGGGTGTAATATATAAAGACCTTCTATTCTGAAAAATAAGAATGTGCTCCCTTTTCTGACCCTCTGATATGATTTTTTCAAAGACTAGTGCTATGATTTGTAATGCTCAGAGGCTGAGTGGTACGATTGTCCATTGCATTCTTTTTACAAGAAGATCATTTCTTAGACTGCTGCACCTGACAAAACAGAATTTTCCTTTTCACAGCGTTCATAAAAACAGTTACTGGTAAATATAGACTGCATGACATTTAACATCTGTTGTAGTAAATATTCAGGATTGTGTGATGGTATTTTGTATCTAGACTGACTTGGTTTTTCAAGATAAATACAGCATCCAGTATTTTATTGATGGCCTTCAGTGAATTACTGCCAGAAGTCCATTTGTGCAGGTGAGTTCCTACTTATCTGTGTAATACTCTGACGGTTCTAAGCAAATCTGTAAGTAATTTGGGGCAAAAGAAGGGGTTGCCACAGGCACAAGCTGTTAGGGAGTGAGACTAGCAGGTGCTGAATATGCACAAGTGCAATACTGGCACTAATTAAAGAAGCCAGTTCAGTTTGTCTTAGAACTTTTAAGACACGGTAGACTGACTACAGGCAAGTAAAGATGTGTTAACAAAACACATTTTGTAAAGACCATTTCCACCTAATTTCCATGGCTAATGGGAAAAGCTGAAGATGCTTGATATATTAAACTGGAAGGTGTCACTGCTCAGTCAGGGAAAGTTATGTACTAACCATAATAAAAGAGTTGAACAGTTCCATCCTTGCCTGCAGCAGGACTGCTACCATCGGACTTTGCCCAGTTCAGCATCTGAAAATTTCTCAGGTTGTTAGGCCCTTCCTTTTACCCATAATCCACCTTGAAAAGGCCTTCCTCTCTAGATCTCAGTCACATCTCACAAAAGTGGAGCATATCACCATAATAAAATAATACAATAAACTCTCAGTTAACTGGCACCCATGGAGATTGGTAGATGCCGGATAAATGTAGTTTCTGGTTCCTTGAGAGTTACTATTAAAAATAGGCCTGACTAATACTGTACCCTACACTATACTATACCATATCATAAACACTGTATTAATTTGATTTTAATATAGAAATATATTAATTAAAAGCCTGTGGGGGGACAGAAAGTGTAACACATGAAAATTTAATTGAATTGTTCATAATATACTGTATTTCTTCGATTTTCTTTGCCGGTTGCTTGAGTTCTGGTTAACTGAGAGTTTACTGTAGTAAGAATAATAACAGTAATGACCAATAGACCACATCAGCATGAGGAGGGTATGCTGACAAGGATGGACCTGCTTAACCAGAGCTGTTGCTATGGTACGTACATAAATATTGTGGCAGATATGATGTGCATCTTCATCAACAATAGGATAGAGTTTAAATCACTTATCCTTTTTTTAATTTCTCCAAATCTTTTGGGTTTCTAATACCATGACAGGAATGGACCCCATTCCCAAGTCAAAGTATGATTAGAGTTTATGAAATTAGTATTGTTTCATTCTTTGATGTCAACCAGAAGTGCTCTCCGCAGCACCCTGAATGTGCCCAATAATGACTCCTTCTGCGGTCCTTATGGAGTTACATGTATTGGTATCATATCTAAATATAACTGTAGATTCCTTTTTATAAGACCTGTTGCTCCTATTGCTATTGGAACTAACTGGGTATCTTTCTTCCACACTGCTCTTGTTTCTGCCTGCAAATCCTGATATTTTATTACTTTGTGTCTCTCTGTACACAAGACACTGTAGTCACTGGGTGTGGTGATTTCAATGATCAGTGCTACTTTTGTTTTCTTTTCATGGACCACTATATCGGGTTTTCTAGCATCTATCTTTTGAACTGTTGGTAATGGGTTATCCCATGTGATGTAGGCTTCATAATTTTATATGCTGCTTCGTGGCAAATGTTTTTTAGCCACTTCAATACAATAATGTTTGCACAATCCCCAGTGCAACAGTCTTGCTACATTATTATGCCTTTCAGTATACAGTGCTTCTGCCATTCATATGTTGCAACCAGCAACGAGGTGTGCAACTGTTTCCAATTCTGTTTTACAAAACCTACATTTATCTGTTTCTCCCACATGTTCAATGGACTTTGTAAACCAATGTGTACGTAGTCCACTATCTTGGGCTGCCAATATTAACTTTTCATCCATTGTTTTACATTTGCCTTTCCTTAACCATTCCTGCATTCAATCCTGATTAACATGAGGTTCTTCCAGAAGTTTTATATACTTGCAACTATATTTATGCATTTTCCACATTTCTTGCCTTCTTATCTGGTCCTTCACCTTAAATTATTTCTGGTATATTTTGGCACATTCATTTGCTGCCTGATTTTTATCTACTTCTGGTTTGATTTCCATTCCTGCCTAGACTAAGCAGAGGAGTCATCTTAGATTTATTCTCCTCATGTTTCAAAACTTTCACTACATTTGGGTCTTGTGAGATCACCAGATATGTGTGCAGTCCCACGATTGCAGATCTGTATATTTAATCAATTTCAAGAGCCCATCCCTCCTTTGGAACAGGGAGTATATAATCTTGGTATGTACTGATTTTTATAAATCATTTTGTGAGCATGAAGCATCCTTCTTGTTTTCCTGTCTAATCTATCCAACACATCTTGGGGCCAGTCAGTCACTCCAAAACTGTAAGTTAGGACAGGAAAAGCAACTTGGTTATAGCTTAAATTTTGTTCCTAGATGTCAACACTGTTTTCAGGATTAATTTAAGTCTTCTAAAGTATTCCTTACTAAGTTTAATTCACATTTGTTCATGTTTTATTGTTGATCCTTCATTGATTCTGAAATATTTATAGATTCCCTCTTGCTCAAGTTATTTTATATCACATTATTGTTCCAAACTAATGTTTTCTTGGTGTTGCTTTCTTGGGATTCTTTTTTAAATAACTGAGTTCTGTCTACATAAAATCTGAGTTGCATGTAGATATCCGCATAATATAACAACTATTCTCCTCTATTAGAACAGTTAAGAAAGAATACAGGTAGGATGGGAGACTGATTGAAGTTTGTTTCAGTGGCTACCTTTTTTAGGTCTTCAGGATCAGACCAATCTCCTTTTACTGCATCCAACTGATCCAATCGTTCCTTCATCTGGGAGACAGCGCTCTGGCACATTAGCCCCCTGGGGAGGGAAGAGTCCGTTTTTAGGGAGTGGGCCAATATGCAGGGAATGTGGATATTTTTATCTGCACCTCTCAATAGCCTGTGCAATCCACTATGACTGCCTCAGGAGGTGCATGCCCAGTTGAGCCCATGCTCAACATGCTAACCAAAAGACACACCTGTTGCAGCATGGACATGCAAGGTTGTTCATATTACCAGCAGTGTATCTGCATTCCTGTAAGTGTCATCAGTGTAGTTAGCCAGCTGCCTCTCTCTTATCCAGATGAGTGAGTAACAACTGGTCACTAATGCCCATCCTCCATTACTAGTTCACTCCAACACTACTGGTGCTAGTCAAACAAGGGTTATCTGAGGTGCATTCAGGAGTTTATTTCTCTGTGCCATGAGCTTGGATATGTCTCAGTGAGTGCCTTAGGAGTAAATGACAGGTTTGTTCATAATGATGCTGTCATTTTGAAAAATGAGGTATGGAGGATTAATGCATACAGTTTGCAATTTTGATACTCCTCTTGCTAAAGTAATAGCCACTAGAAAGCATGGTTCCATGGCCAAAACTTCTGCAGTTGTAGCTGGGTCAAAGGAGAAACAGTGAGCTTTTCAGCTGCAAAGTATAAGCACCGCAGTGGAGCAAGTTCCTTGATATGAGGTCTGATTACAGAGACACCTGTTTTAGGAAGGACTTACATATTTATGTATTTATTTAATTTTTCTATACCAGAGTAGAGAAATGATCAAGGAATGACCATTTGAAGGATCAGCATGGGTGACATGCAGAATAATACAAAACAGAGTGTAAGGAACAATGAATGAGCCACACAGACAGAAGTATGCACAGCATGTTGCAGTATATAATGCATACTGTAGCAGATAACTTACAAATTAGCATAAAAAATTGTTATACTATGGAAATAATTACATAATAGATAGTCGCAGATAACAGGAATGAAGGTAGGAGTGTTACTGAGAAATACAGATGTAGCATAGAGATGGAGAAATTGATTAATACTGCTTATACAGTATGCCCTGAATTGTGACATTCACGTTTATGTTGCTTCTTAAGGAGTTGTTTGAGTATGAGTTGGAATGAGGAGTAGATGGAAATTTCTGTGAGATGCAGAGGAAAGAGAATGGCATAATTTGCGAGTGTGGACATAGAAGATCCAGTCAGAGTTGTGCAATTTGGTTGCAAGAATTTGAAGCATGAGTTCTGCTCTGGATTTGCTCTTCAGGTTATAGTTTCGGGTGGATGTGATGAGTCTCACAGCTAGTGGTGATGAGGTAGCTCGGTAAAGTAATTTGAAGAATAGGGAGCTCAGACCCTACACAGTACAGGTAGCAGGTAGGCACTTGGCCTTTTATAGAGTAAGGTAATGATGGTCACATGACGGTGAACTAACAAAGAAGTGGCAACGTTTTATTGGAAGTGGTTTGCAGAGTGGAAGTACTTTTGACCAAGATGATTAAACAGTGGTAGTGCTTTTCACCAAGGTAGTGGCACAGTGGTAGTACTTTTTCTTTTTTACTCAAATAATTTTATTTCCAATTAAATATAACATTTACATAATATTTTTAAATATTTTAAACAACTATATACAATATTTACATTAGCCTGACTTTCAACTATATACACTGTATATTACTCAATATAGAATTGCCAGATCAGTTATTAGAGTTACAATATTAATTATTGCAGAGTGTCCAACAAAGATATAACTTTCTTCCATAGATTATTTACCAATTGCCTGGGATAGTTTCGTAGTTCTTTGATTTTTATTTTCATTGATGCAGTTGTCCTCAGTAGAGTGTAGAATTCTTCCGAGGTTGGTGGTGTATTTGAATTCCACCTTCTGGTTATACATTTCCTAGATATAGCAAGTATTGTCCATAATAAATACATATTTGTCTTATTCAGGTAGGGACCACCTTCATTTACATTTAGTATAATCAATGCTTTAGTTAAGGTAAAAGATTCATTAAATAAAGCTTGTAAAAAATTATTAATTCCATTCCAGTATGATTTAATTTTATTACATTCATAAAAAATATGATTCCAGTCTGCTTTATTTGACTGTTCACACCTCCAGCAAAAAACATTTGTAGTAGAACTGATCTTCTTAATTCTGTCTGGTGTTAAAAATGCTCTGTGTAAGTATTTCCAATTAAATATGTTCCAGTACTGTGTATTAGAGGTGTAATTAACTGATAGTAAGATGTTAGATTTAATTTCTTCTGTTAACTGTAATGACTGACCTTTCATTAAGAACTGCCAGTATGATGGTTTGGGAATTGTTTTATATGTTATTAACTCTCTGTATAGATTTGAAATGCAATTTTTTTCACAATTATTACATGTAGATTCATATAGACAACTTATTAGATTTGGTATGTCTTTAAATGAGGAATTATTGATTAATCTGCATAAATCTTGAGTGTACATTAGAATGCTTTGTAAGGTTAACAAGTCCTGTGTTGGAATATTGTAAGTAGTTTTTATCATATGTATATCTAAAACATTTATTTTTTTTACACATTGAAACCAGCAAAATAATCCATTTTGTTCCCAGGAGGTTATTGTTTCCCTGTATATTTTCTGAGGAAAGTTCTTAGTGATGGTAAATGGGATTAAAAGGTCAAACCAAAGTTTTAGATCTATGTTTGCATTGATGAGTTTCCTAAAGAAATTAATGTAATGATTAATCAGAAATGTTTTAGACGGTTTTGTTATATTATGTTGTATACTAATGCAAGGTTTGTTAGATTTGTCTAGTATTAAGATTTTTTTAATAGATTAAATTAATTTATTAATATAACCAGTGTTCATTTTTTTTCCGGTTGGCAGAATAATTTGGGTTTATCCAATCTATTGCAGTTTTAAGCACAGATGCTTTTATATATATGTTTCTATTTCTGGAAAGTTCAATTTTCCTTGTTTCCAGGGTCTAATGTGGTGTGTTAGAGCTACTCTATTCTTTTTGGGATACCATAAAAATGTTATTAAACATGAGTTTATTTCTTTAAGAATGCATCTTTTAGGAATTAACTGTATTGCTAATGCTACATATAGTATATTTGGCAGTAAGACCATCTTATTAATTGCAATCAGTCTTCGAAAGTTAATATTATTTTGTTCCACTTTTCCATATATATTTTTATTGTTTCAATAATGTTTTTTATAATTTATTAATACTGTTTTGTTTAGATTTTTGCATAACACTATTCCTAAATAATTTAGAGTAAGTTCTTGATGTTAAGTTGTCAATCTCGCCTTCATTCTTGCTCGATGGGTTCGGAGCCGATCCCTCGGCTCCGACTCGGCACTTGCTAAGCTCGAGAGTCTCTTTTACCAGCTCGAGGCAGCCCCATATCCCATGATGCAAGGCTGTAAGTACCCAGATCTCGTTTGCCGCTTCGCTTAGGAGGTCTTCTTTTTGCCAGCTCCTGGTAAGTTGTTCACTTTTGTGATATTTAAGCCCCTTTTTAGTCTAAAACTCCTTTATTGATAGTTTAAGTTTATATTTTTACCTTTTCTGACAGAAATTCCCTGTCTCCTTTAATTTTTGTTAGTCAATCTTTTCCCTATCCCATCCCCCCCCCTGTTAGGGTGTGTGTGTTGATTTTTATAGAATACCTTTTGGTATTTTGTTTTAAGTTAATTTTGACTGGTGTGTGTGTGTGTTGTGTTTCAGCACCATGTCAAAGGAGAGGGTCTCAGGTTTTAAGAAGTGTGACTCGTGCTGTCAGAAGATGTCTCTGACAGACGGTCACACTTCTTGCCTGTATTGTCTGGGCCCTCTTCACCTGCAGGACTCCTGTGCTATTTGTCACTCCTTCAGCCAGAGAGTCCTGCAGGAGAGACGTAATAAGCTGATTCTTAGGGGTTTCTTAAGCCGGAGGGCTCTCCGGCTAAGTCGGCTCCACCAAAATCAGCAAAACCTGCCAAGGCCCAGGCTTCTGTACCTAAGCCTGCAGCCTCGGCTCCGACTCGTACTGAGTCGAGATCGGCTCCGGCTGGAGCCGATTCTGGATTGACAAAGCCTTCGGCACCGATAGCTATCGGTGCCGAAACTGTATTGTCCACTTCGATGTCGGCTCCGATCGGCTCCGACACCCATGTGGCACAGGCATCGGTGTCGGCTCCGATCGGCTCCGACACCGTTACTTTGGTGGCTGTATCGGCTCCGGCTGGAGCCGATACATCGAGACTTCCTGTCGGCTCCGAGAAGTCGGCTCCGACAGGATCTATAGGATCTATAGTATCGGCTCCGATGGCTCATTCCAGGAAGAGGTCGAGGTCTCCTTCCTTGGAGCCGATACTTTCGGCTCCGGCTTCACCTCTTCTATCGGAGCGGAGCCATCGGAGCCGATCTTCAAGGTCATCCAGGTTGTCAGATCATGACCTAGAGAGAGTGGTCAGTAGATTACTCAAGTCACAGGTACTGGCCCAAATGTTACACAGTCCGTCTCAGCAGACGACTGTTGGTCCACACCCCGTTACAGTTCCTCCTTCAACTCTACCCCAGAGCTTGGAGTTGGAGTCTTCAGGAATGGTTACTGCTACGGCTGGAGGACGGATACCCCCTTCTGTTCCTTCAACCTCTACTCTTATCTCCTCTTCGAGACCTTCCTTAGAGGGATTCGGTGGTCGGGCTTCCATGGTCTCCTCCGAGGGGGTGAGTGGCATCGGACCCTTGTCCGACCCCGCTCTTCCCCTTGGAGCCTCGGCCTTGGTGAGCTCGGCTCCGACATCTGCCTCGGAGACTTCCCTTTCGGTGGTCCCTGGAGTTCCTAGCTCTTCGGAGCGGGTTCTCTCGGACCTGCCTGGGAGGGGAGCATTCGAGGTGATGAAGAGTGTACTGGCCACTGGTATCAGTCAGCAGTCTGTTCCCGTAGCTCCTCCCTCTATAGTACCTGTTGACATCTCTGCCACTTCTCTTGCTACAGGACTCAGAGATCCTCCGCCTCAGGTTTCCCCATTGGGAATTTCCCCCTCTTCCGAGGATTCTCCTGATGTTTCGGGAGATCCTCCTAGGAAGAGGACTTGTAAGAGGAAGCATGTAGACTCCCGAGTCTGTCACTGGATACTGACTTTGATGAGTCAGAGGGATCCCTAGATCCTCTCTGAGGATGTCTCCTTCTCAGACATCCTAGAACTTCTGAAACAGAGGGGAAACTGGCCCACCAACAATCCCTCTGAGGATGGGTCAGTATACCTAGAGGCGTTTGGATCTCGGCCCTCCACCTCCAGGGTGTCTCCGCCTTTCGACCCCCTTATGCAGGTTATTGCACGAAAGGCGTGGACAGCTCCTGACTCTGTAGAGCCAGTCCCTAGGAGGCCTTCAAAATTTATCACTGCCCCGAGTGACAAACAATTCCTTACCAAGGGTGTCCCCGCTGATGCCATGGTGGTGGCTGCGGCCACCAAAAAGGAACTTGCAGATCCTTCCGTGCCCGTCCATCCTCCTAATAAGGACTCTAGGACCATGGATAGGTACGGCAAGCGGATGTTTTCCTCAGCGACCTTTGCTATGCGTTCGCTGAATTATCTTTGTCACTTCACTAGACTCCAGAGAGATATCCTGAAGGAGCTGGGAGAAGTAGTTCAGGATCCTACAGCTGCAGGGGCTCAAGAAAAGATTGCTTCGCAGCTAGGAACCCTCAATTCCATTGCTAACTCCTCCATGCGGCTAATATCTTATGCTGCGGATGGAGCGAGTAGAGCCGCAGGCACAGGTGTGGCTCTTAGACGCCAAGCCTGGATGCGGCTATGTGATTTTGCGGATCCCTTTAAGGCGTCCTTCACAAATTCTCCCTTTGATGGGTCAGCTTTGTTTGGCCCTCAGGTGAAGGAAACCTTGACCAGGTGCGAGCAGGACGGCAAGACTCTTTCTGCTGTTGGAGTCCGTTTTTCCACCCCTTCTAGGCCTTATCCCAAAGGACAGAAGGGTGGGAAGATGTGGTTCCGTAAATCCCAAGGAGTCACGCCGGATTCACGTGGTCAGTTTACCCCTAGAGGCAGTGGGGGTAACAACAACAGACGCCGCTCTAGAGGCAGAGGGGGTCCGAAGAACCAGGGAAACAGGGAGCCTCTCTCTGATAAGCCCTTTCAGCATCCCTGAGGTGTTGCCCGGCTGTCCCTCCTTGGAGGCAGTCGGGGGAAGATTATCACTGTACCCAGAAGCCTGGCATTCCCTCACTCAAGACAGATGGGTACAGTCGATCATATCCAAGGGTTACATAATTCCTTTCGAGGAAAGTCCCTTCCGCTCAAGTTCCCTTCCAGATGTACCACCCGGTCTAAGGGAGATTGCAGAGTCAGAAATCGCAAAACTACTGCAAAAAAGAACCATTCAGCCAGTTACAATAGACCATTCAGAGCCCGGAATCTACTCAAGGTTCTTTTTGGTCCCCAAAAAGACGGGAGACTGGAGACCAATATTGGATCTCAGCAGACTCAACAAGTCTGTGAGGAAGACAAGATTCCGAATGGTCACTCTTCAGTCAATTCTGCCCTTCTTACAGAAGGACAACTGGATGTGCTCAATAGATCTTCAGGATGCGTACTATCACATCAAAATTCACAGACGCCCAGGAGGTTTCTCCGCTTCGCTGGGGTCCAGTCACTTCCAGTTCAGAGCCCTGCCCTTTGGTCTCACTACAGCCCCCAGAGTGTTCACCAAATGCATGGCAGTGGTCACGGCTCACCTGAGACGTCAAGGATTCCAGGTGTTTCCGTATCTCGACGACTGGCTCCTGTCAGCCACCACCAGGCATCAGCTTATACAAGCCAAGGATTACACAATAGACCTTTGTTCTCATTTAGGCATCTCAATCAACTTCGAAAAGTCATCCTTATCGCCCTGCCAGTCTATTACCTTCATAGGCGCAAACTTAAACACTGTTCGGATGTCAGCTACCCTTACAGAACAAGGAGTTTCAGACATTCAGACTCATGTCAGGATCATTCTGGTCAGCAAGAAAGTACAGGCCAGAATGGTTCTGAAGGTATTAGGTCTCATGGCTGCGGCCATTACTCTTCTTCCCCTGGCTCGATTCTACATGCGCCTCCTTCAGTGGATGCTGTTCACACAGTGGTCATACCAGCAACTTCCAATGCGTCACCAGATTCTGGTGACACAGACATGCAAACAGCATCTTGCTTGGTGGATCACATCGTCTCAGGTTCACCAAGGCAGGTGCTTTGTACCTCCGTCCCCGATAGCCACTGTCACCACAAATGCCTCCCTGATCGGGTGGGGGGGTCATTATCAGGGCAGGATGGTTCATGGGACGTGGCAACCGTTCGAGTACCATCTGCACATAAATGTCCTGGAGATGAGAGCAGTGCTTTTAACGTTGCAAGCCCTCAACGACTTTCTTCCCGTAGGGACAATTGCAGTCCAAACAGACAACATGTCTGTAGTTTGGTATATCAACAAACAGGGCGGAACCAAGTCCTACCCCTTGTGTCGAGAAGCGCTCAGACTTTGGCAATGGGCGATCTCCTCTCATCGGTTTCTGGTAGCAACGCATATCCCTGGGAAAACCAACATTATAGCGGACAGATTGAGCAGAGCTATCCTCATGCCTCACGAGTGGTCTCTCAAGCAGTCTATAGCGGAAGAGATTTTTCTGGAATGGGGTCGCCCATGTTGCGATCTTTTTGCTACTCCCCAAAACAGCAAATGTCCAGACTTCTTCAGCCTCTTCCCTCTATCAGGCCATCCCCCCAGAGACGCTCTGACCCAGGATTGGCCCCAGGGACTTCTTTATGCCTTCCCTCCGTTTCCTCTGATCCCTCAGGTGATCCAGAAAGCTACCGTTTTGAGAGCCAAATTGATTCTCATTGCCCCTTACTGGCCTTGACAAGTTTGGTTCCCGTTCCTCCATCATCACCTTTTGGTGCAGCCGTGGCATCTGGACCCAGTGCCAGATCTTCTGATTCACCAATCCGGTCAATCCCTTCTCTCAACCTCACAGCATGGTTGCTCCACTTCCTTCCTTAGCCAGGCTTCCTTTGATCTCTAACCCAGTTAGAGACATCATAGTAGCTTCACTAAAATCCTCTACCAGGAGGATTTACACAAGCAAATGGAAACGTTTCTCTTATTGGGCTAAGGCCCAAAATATTGATCCTTTTACTGCCCCTGTTCAGGCAGTTCTGGACTTCTTAGCAGAGATTTTTCATGCAGGCTCCTCTTCTTCCACAGTCAGAGTTCAATTGGCCGCTATCTCCAACTTTCATGTCGGGGTCGCGGATCATAATATTATGTCCCATAGGCTCTGCAGGGCCTTCTTGAAAGGAATTTTCCTACTAAAGCCTCCTATCAGGAATCCTCCTCCTCAGTGGGATCTTAATCTAGTGCTGACATCCTTGATTCTTCCCCCCTTCGAGCCAGCTGTTTCTTGTTCCCTGAAACATCTTTCTTGGAAAACTTTATTCTTAGTGGCTATTACATCTGCTAGGAGGGTGTCTGAACTTCATGCTCTTTCGGTTCGACCCCCCTATTTGGTTTTTCACAAAGATAGAGTATCTTTGAGAACTAACCCAACCTTTTTGCCTAAGGTCGCTTCAAAGAACAATTTGAATCAATCCATTGATCTCCCTGTGTTTTTCCCTAACTATTCAGATAGGGCTGAACAAAAACTACATTACCTTGATGTACACCGTCAACTTAGATATTATTTGGACAGAACAAAAAAATTTAGAAAATCTGATCAACTTTTTGTTTCCTATGCGGATAATAAAAAAGGCCTTCCTGTTTCTAAAGTGACCTTGTCCAGATGGCTTTTTTCGGTCATCTCTGAAATTTATACACTCAGGGGAAAACAGCTGTGCTCAAAACCTAAAGCACATTCAACTAGGAGCTTAGCTACTTCTACAGCTTTTCAAGCTAGACTTCCTTTGGACACTATTTGTGCAGTGGCCACTTGGGCCACTCCTCACACTTTTGTTTCCCATTACAAATTGGACTTGGCCTCCAGGGACAGAGCCAGTTTTGGCTCTACAGTCCTCAAGAGTTTGTTCCATTGAGCCACCCAGGATAGAGGTGCTAGGACGGTCCCATCAAGCAAGAATGAAGGCGAGATTGACAACTTAACATTAAGAAGTTATGTACCTACCATAACGTTCCATGTTAGTTGTCTTCTCTCGCCTTCTTTCTTGCGACCCTCCCTCCTTCCCCCTGGCCTGGACAGACCTTGTATAAGAAACTATTATGCTAAAGACCATTCAGAACTGGTCCTTTTTACATCTGTAAGTTTCTTCTTCCTTTGGGAAGTATTTTATGCTTGGTGCTATTGCCCTTTGTTAACAAACGAGATCTGGGTACTTACAGCCTTGCATCATGGGATATGGGGCTGCCTCGAGCTGGTAAAAGAGACTCTCGAGCTTAGCAAGTGCCGAGTCGGAGCCGAGGGATCGGCTCCGAACCCATCAAGCAAGAAAGAAGGCGAGAGAAGACAACTAACATGGAACGTTATGGTAGGTACATAACTTCTTATTTTCCTATGATGGGTTTATCTATAACTTCTAATTCTTTTTTCTTATTTAAAAATAGAAATTTTGATTTTGATCTATTAAAGTGAAGACCTGAAATCTTATAGAATTTCTCCAGTACTTCTTCTCGCTCTTCTAATGACTCTCTGGAGTTTGATAGGGTTAATAAAATATCATCGGCAAAAAGCATTATTTCTGCAAGTACTTCTATAGCCAAAATAAATAGAGTAGGAGATGGGGGCATCCTTGTTTAGTACCGTTTGTTATATGGATAGATTCTGAGGTGAAAGGACCTAATTTAATGTAGGCTAAGTTATTAATATATATGTTTTTTTTAGTAATAAAATGAAGGAAGAAGGATATTCAAATAATGCTAAAGTTTTAAATAGATATTCCCAGTTGAGGGAATCAAAGGCTTTTTCTGTGTCTAATCAGATTACAAGTGTTGTCAATCTTCTTTATTCACATAATCTATAAGAGTAAGTATCCTTTTAATATTGTCATGTGTGTACCTGTTATATATAAATCCAGTTTGGTCATTATTAATTGTCTTTGAAAGTGGGATTTTCATTCTGTTAGTTAAGATTCACATAAATATTTTGTAATCATTATTCAGTAATGATATAGGTCTGTATGAGGTGCAAAGGTTCGGTGGTTTATTATCTTTTAGAATTGGCGTTATGAGAGAATATTTCCATGAGGGTAGTATTTTTGCTTCTGACTGGACTTCTAGCAAGGTTTTATGAAAAAGGGATATTACTGTTGAAGGGAAGAGTTTGTAAATTTCTGTAATTATATCATCTATACCTGGAGCTTTGTTAGATTTACTTTCTTTTATCTTGTCAACAATTTCTTTGCAGGATATTGATTTTTGTAGGTCTAGTTTTAAGTTTTCTGGAATTTTTTTATATTGATAAGGTTTATGTCTAAGTTTATTTGGTTAGTATCTAAATCTTCTTTTTTGAAATGTTCCATATAATGGAACCGAAATGCTTCAAGGATGTCTCCTATACCGGATACATTTTTCCCTTTCTTTTCATGATATATATTGCTAATGTTATCTGCTTTGCATTGTATTTTAATTCTTGTAGATAAGTTATGTAGATATCTGGGGGAGGTGGCTAATGAATTTACTTTTAATTTTTCCAAGGCTAGACAAGTTTTGTATGTTAAAATTTCATTATATTTTTTATTTAATTTCTCTATTTCCTTTTTGACTTCTGGGCAATTTTGATTTTTTTCAGATTTTGCTGTCAAGAGTCTGGTTTGCAAGTTTAGCGATTCAGATTCACACTCTCTAACTTTGTTTTTGTATCTTACCAAATAAATATGCTTTTAATGAGTCCCATACCATGACTCTATTTCTGATGTATTATTAATTTCGAGAAATAATTGTAGTTCTGACAACATCTAGAGTCTGAATTCTTTAATTTTCGTGCTATATAACAGAATTCTAGTTGAGAAGCTTAATGGTATAAATTCTAGTTGGAGTTTCATTATCAATGAGTCATGATCTGAGAAGTGGCATGGAACAATTGAGAAGTTGAGGATTTTTGTTTGTAAATCTTGAACTACGAATAATTTGTCTATTCTGGTTTGTGTTCCAAATCTATGGTCTTTATGGGAAAATAATAAAGCTTTATTATCTTTTATTTTAAAAGTGTCTATGAAATGAAATGAATCAATCCATCTCTTTAAGGATTTTGAAATAGTGGTAGTACTTTTGACTGAGATGGTGGCACAGTGCTACTGCTTTTGACTGAGGTGGTGGCACAGTGGTACTGCTTTTGACTGAGGTGGTTGGGAGGGTGGCCTAATGGTTAAGGTGTTTGCTTTACAAACACAAGGTGCAGGGTTTGAGTCTCACAAGGGATATTTGGCTAGGCTTAAAATGGCTTGCAAGGTCAGTTAGCTTAGTACTAATCTATGAACCTATGAGCCTATGGTGGCACATTAGTAGTGCTTTTGACTGAGGTGGTGGCACAGTGGTACTGATGTTGACTGAGGTGGTCGCACATTTGTACTGCTTTTGACTGAGGTGGTGGCACATTGGTAGTGCTTTTGACTGAGGTGGTGGAACAGTGGTACTGATGTTGACTGAGGTGATGGCACATTTGTACTGCTTTTGATGGAGGTGGTGGCACATTGGTAGTGCTTTTGACTGAGATGGTGGCACAGTGGTACTGCTTTTGATTGAGGTGGTGGCACAGTGGTACTGCTTTTGATTGAGGTGGTGGCACATTGGTAGTGCTTTTGACAGAGGTGGTAGCGATTTTGACCGAGTTGGTGGCACAGTGGTACTGCTTTTGACTGTGGTGGTGGCACACTGACAGTGCATTTGACCAAGGTGGTGGCACAGTGGTAGTACTTTTGACATTGGTGGTGGCACATATTGATTAGCCATATTCAAGTTGTGCAGTCAGAATGTCTTTTTCATGTAACTGCCCTGGCAGGTGGAGGGAAAAACTGAGAGAGTTTTTGAGATAAAAACTAGGAGGTTTACTTTAGATCTGAATTTTTCAGTGTGTCCTTGGGAGTTAAGTGATTGGTCAAGTCAGATGCACAGGTGTTTAAAAGATATGATCATTTCTATATGATTGTTTAGTTCATCTATAGTATATAGCATGAT
Source organism: Protopterus annectens (assembly GCF_019279795.1). Taxonomy (NCBI): domain Eukaryota; kingdom Metazoa; phylum Chordata; order Ceratodontiformes; family Protopteridae; genus Protopterus; species Protopterus annectens. Next base: position 539,873,912 of record NC_056751.1, on the reverse strand, counting down.
GAGGCATTTTGCTAGCTTTTTGCGGGTGACATGTTTTTGGAGAGTGTGGTTACCTACTGTGGGGACTATAGATATATATATATATATATATATATATATATATATATATATATATATATATATATATACACACACACACATATATATATATATATATATATATATATATATATATATATGTATATATATATATATATATATATATATATGTATATGTGTGTATATGTGTGTATATATATATATATATATATATATATATGTATATATATATATATATATATATATATATATATATATGTATATGTATGGGTCTATGTCAGAAGATCAAAAGTTCAACAGAATGAAAATCAAAATAGCTAAGACTCAAAATATCAAACATATTTTAATGCAGGGGACAACAAGCCCCCCTGCACCCCTCATGTGGGGGGGGGGGTGTCCCCCACACCCACTAATTATATATACCAGCTCCAGGATCATGCAACACTGGAGAAAGGAAAATTCCATTTTCAATATTTTGAGTTTTAACTTTTTCCCTGATATGGGTCTTTGTCCATAATTCTTTAAAGGTGGGTAGGAGTGAGGATGACATGATATGTATGACAGCAACAAATTTAAATATGTGATTGTGGCTGTATCATCCTAGTCTATCACCAGAGAGGTGCATTGGAAGTGACTGTTACTTTTTTGTGGTAGGGAGGCTGGCAGTATTTGACGTCATTTCCTAGTATGCCTTTTTGTATCCTTGTAAGCTTTTGTCATCACAGTTAATTGGGGAATGCTGTTTTTGTCAGCTTTGAACGTTAAAGCTTGGACACAGCTGATTTATTCCTTGAAAGAATGTAAGACTGAATTTCTTTCCTTAGTAAAACTTTTTATTAAGGCCATCATAGGATCAAAAAATTGGAAAATAGTACTGAAATGCACCTCAGAGTATCTACCTCATGACTTTTGGGCATCCCCTAAACCCCTGGCTTAATTTAGTTGTTTCAGTGTATTCTGGAGCAGTCATACTGTTCATCTTAAAACAAGTTGTGGAAACACGAGAAAGATGTCATCCAGGTGGTATGGTTTCTTCACTGTATATCTTTAAGGACCATAGTCTGTTCATTGCAGTTGTTTTACAGTAGTGCCAGTTAGTGATAGATCAGAAATAAAAACAAGTGGTCCCTCACCACAGATAGCTTGAGAAGCACTGTGGTAGACACTTATGTCTGCAAGTGGAAAGACAGATGATCCCCTGACTGCTACCAAAGCGAGACAGTCGAGCAAGGTGTCAGGGACTCTTGTGCTGTACTCTAGAGTAGGAAGACCACTGTATCAGCTGTTATTGAGTGATCCTGCTTTTTTGGACCTGCAGCTATTCTAAATATAACCACAGCCATGTTGGTTCCTTCCAGACCTCTCACTATTTTATTACCATTGGTTGTCATGAGCTCCATTATGTCCTAGAAAAGGTTAACTGCAATGTCTGCAGTTTTATACCAGTAGCACAAGGATGCTTACTTCCATTTCTATATTTTTTCAGGTGTCTTTTAACATTTGCACTGAAAACAGTGGACTTGTCAAAGAGAGCAGCATTAGAAAATGTTACATTGTTATCCCCGGTGAAATCAGTTAGGCTCAGCCAGGTGCAAAATTGTAAAGTAATGGCAGACACTGCTGCCTGAACCAAACTTCAGCTGAATACTAGACTTGTCCTATAGTAAGGATGGCTATGGGTGACACTGTCACCATCTTTAACTGCAGTTAAATTTAAGACATCCATCTAGCAACTCCTTTAGCGATGATTGATTCACTTTAGCTGCCATCTCCCACCAGAATCTTTTCATATGAGAAAGATAGGTTACTGCCTTCAGGAAAATGTAGAGTACACATAAATATGCTTCTAAAATATGTCCAAGGCCTTTAATTCCTTATCTGGGGATGGTAAGTAGGGCTTTGTGAATTCAGACCCATTTTAAGGACAGCCACAGCTACAGCCACAATGGAATAAGTGTTGGGATTCTTAATTCAACAGATTTAGTCCTTAAGAGGTCAGAAGACTTTGTCCTGTCTCATTGGATCACATGTCATAACATCAGGATCTTTGCATGTAAATATCATCTGCAGTCAAACTATATTGTTAATGTAAGGGACCGCATAGGAATACAGTTAGGGTATCAGACATCCCTCCAGCTTTATCTTTTGGAATGTGTTTGTGGAGTTTGTGGGCCATACCCCACTTTTTTCTCATCTCAAGAACCTCTCAAATTCTTAGTAACCTGAGAGATGGTGCCTATGTGGCCATTATTCATCCTTGATATTTAAGTGTGGGTTGTAGGGATTCTGAATGAGAGTTGATATGCTTCCTTTTGAACATATATTTCTCAGCATTCCATGGAGATGTTGACAAGTCTGAAGATGATAAAGAAACAAGGAATGGTCAAAATATCTCAGTATGACCCTAAAGAAGGTTAACTTTCCTTCTATCCTGCTGGCCAGAAACAGTGAGGGATTAAGGTCTTGACAAAGAAACATTACTAGTGAGTTCAGTGTTGCATGGGTAAAGGCCTAACGGGAGGCTTGTACAGAACTGTCTGAATGGACAGTATTGACACTGATGTTGATGCACCACTTGAAGTCGAGATCATTACCTGCTTCTAAAAATCAAAGCCTTTTGAGAGTGGCACTGACATTGACAGTCTCAGTGTCAAACTCAGCCACAGCAATTTAACTTCTGGCATCAGGACTACAAATCTGTCACCCCCATACCTTAAGGCCATCCCTGCCATGATTAGCATCAATATGGACAAAATCAGTACAAAGCTTGACCTCAAAGGGCTAATCCCCAAACCAGAGGTGAAAGAACACATTGATGACAACTGTGTCACTACTGAAACAACTGACACCAGCAATGTTGACATTAAAGAAGCTGACATCAACAAGCCTGATCCTGACATCAAGAGTGCAGCTGATGGCGGCGGAGCCTAGATGGCAAACAGATAAACAGCATTTTTTAGAGCCCCACAAAACAGTACTAGAAAACAAGGAAAAATTATTTTCGTTAACCAGAAATAGAAAAAATATATTAAGGAACTTAAGAACTATAACTCTACCAAATTTCAAGAAATAGTATTGAGTTTTTTCTGTCAAAGTATTCTGGAGAACAACACAGCTGTTTGGTAATGGCCAGTTTAAAGAATTCTCACTCAGAAACCACTCTGAAGAAGGAGATACATCTGATGTCTTCCACATTACATAAACTGTCGTTGAAAATGGATAGAGTCACTGATAATTTGGAAAGTCTCAAGGAAAACTGCCAAAAGCAAACAGATGTACTAAAATAAATACTGCAGTAACAACAAAGTAAATTACTGGATATGGAGACATCACTAAATGACATTGATGGAAGACTCAAAGAAGAGGAAAATCAGACAGAATTCTTACTTCACCAAAATAACTGGTTACTTAATAAAGTGGATGATTTAGAGAATAGGGAGAGGAGAACTAATAGAATATTTGGCCTTCCAAAAAAAAAACTGAGGGAGAAGACATCATCACCTTTTTGAATTCCTAGCTTCTTGAAGTGCTTGATTTAAAAGAGGGATTATCAAATGGGATAGCAAGAGCTCACAGAGACGTGAGAAAATCTATACCCTCTTCATCTAATGCACCACCAAGATCAATTGTGGTAAAGTTCCTGTCTTTCTTGGATAAAGAGCTCACTTTAAAAACAGCCTGGAGAAAAAGTCCCATAACATATAAACAGAGTCAGATCAGATTTGACAATGATTATTCTGCAAAAGTGTTAGAAACAAGAAAAAAACTTGGCCATTAGTGAAACTGCTCAAATAAAATAAAAGCGCAGATGGTATACCCTGCTAGAATCAAAATTTTCTATTCAAATGACTTGAGAACCTTTAACAACATTGAAGAAATGGACTGGACTGTTTCCACCAACTTGAAAAGATATTCAGAAAAAAATACTTGGTCTGATGTAAGGAAAAAGAAACAAAGAACTGATTCTAAAACTACAAAGTCTGGTAAGGTACTTTTCCGCTATTGGGGCAACAGCTGTAGTAATCACTTGGAATGTTAGCACATGCTGGCAAAGATCGCACTGCTGCTGATGTTGATCTGACTGACGTACATTTATTTTCCTGTCACATTTACTGTTCTTATTTCCCGCGCCTCATGTCTTTTACTGCCTGGGAATTGCCAAATGATGAAGAGATGTTTCTGTAATGAACAGCTTTTAATCAGCAAATAATTTTATTGGCAAACACCATTTTTTTCATTTCTAAGTATTTTTCATCCCTCGTTACAGCTGTTGCCCCGATAACAGAAAATTACCCACTGTCTTCCAAATCTCTCAAAGAATCAGCAAAGATACAGACTTCTGGACTTTACCTCAAAATGTATGTATTTTATCTATTATATTGCCTATTATACTCTTGAGACATTTATACTTTTTCTTTAACTTTTACTTTGTGCAACATACTCATCAAAAGTCTAATGGTTGTGTCTGATAATGTTAAATGGTTTTATAACTTAGAGTGACTTCTAAAAATATAGATGTAATGCAATCCTATCTCACCTACATTCTTAACTGATGGGCTCAGAGCCGAGACTTGGCCGATACAATAGCACAAAGTCTCTTATTGGCTGGGCCAACCCCTTATCCCAGGATGCACCATGCCCAAACCCCCAGATCTCGTTTGCCGCTCCTAGAGTAACGACGTGGTCTTAACTTGGCTGTGGCTAAGTGCCCTTCTATTTGGCCTTTTTTGGTCGCTTTTGTAGTTAACTTAAATTTTTATACCCAAACAGCTATTTTAATAGCTATCTTCTTCTTGTCTACCCTTGTGATTGACTGTGTTTGATTTTTGGGTTGTTGTGGTGATTCCTTCTGTTTGGCGGGCTAGGCCCATTTAAGTTAGAAGGCCTCTACCCTACTACTTGTCGAGCGTTTAAGTTAGAGCTCTTCCCTCCCTTCCCTCCTTGTGTGTTGAGTGTGTCTAGAGTGTTAGGATGTCTGGCAAAGAAAAGGAACATAAACCATCGGGCTTTAAAAAATATACAAAATGTGGTTACAAGATGTTGTTAACAGATGGCCATGCCATCTGTGTTTATTGTCTAGGGGCTAAACACTTGCAAGAATCTTGCAGTGTTTGCCATGGTTTCTCCTCTCGTGTCCTACAGGAGAGGAAAAATAAGCTTATCCTGAAAGGCTTGATCAAGCCAGCCTTCTAGGAAGCTTTGTCTTCTTCTCCCTCCTCAAGATCAAAGAAAAAGAGGACTTGGAGCTGCCTGAAAAAAGAGCTAAATCTTTGTCTTCATCCTCGGCTCCACTGCTCCCGGAGTCGCAGGATAGAGGATCTAAATCTGGGTCTCCTTCCTCGGCTCCATTGGTCTTGGAACCGCAGGATCTAAATCTGGGTCTCCGTCCTCGGCTCCATTGGTCTTGGAGCCGCAGGATAGAGGATCTAAATCTGGGTATTCTTCTTCGGCTCCATTGGTCTCGGAGCCACAAGAGAGTGTTTCGGCTCCGGGGTCAGTGTTGTTGGCTCCTGAACCATCGGTGCCAAAAGGGGTCTCGGTTCTGGTCGAGTCTGCCTCGGCTCCGATTCTTTTGGAGCCAATTCAGAGCTGACCTCCTAGCATTGTCTTTGAGCCGATAGAAAAAGTTTCTCGGCCCCCTTCTGTTTCTTCCAGGTCCTCCTGACTATCAGATTCGGATTTAGATAGGGTGGTCCAGAGGCTCCTCCAGTCACCTGTCTTATCTAAATTATTTTCGGCCCCGGCCCAGTCAGCTCCGGAGCCAGCCATTTTGATATTGTTTCTTCCTCCCCCGACATCCCTGGTGTCATCGGAGCCGGTGTTCGTAGGGTTGGGTGAAGTCCTTGAGTCAGTTCTGAGACCCACTGCTAGTCTGGTGGCACCGACTTCAGCTCCAACCTCTTCTTTTCTTTCCAGAGGTTTCGGTTCTCTGGTGTCCTCAGCCGAGCACAAGGGGGATTTCTCAGGGCTTCTGGTTTCGGCCCCGAGTCTCCAACTTGGTGCCTCGGCTAGGGGAACCCCGACCCCGGTCATGGTCTTGGAGATGGGCCTTTCTTCAGATTCTGGTGGGCCCGCCTTTGAGGCTATGAGGAGTGCGCTGGCCAAGTCTCTAGTGACTTCACCTGAATCTGCGACTCCTTCCCTGGACACGGTGACTAGAGCTTCTGGTGCCCCCCTGTCTTCAGACAGCACGGCTCCTAGGCCTGAGGATTCCTCCTTGTGTGGTCCCCTGTTTTCCGAGGGGCCTTCAGAGTCTGTGCCTGAAGAGCCCCCCAGGAAAAAGTTGTGCAAGAGGAAGCACATAGACTCCCCAGATGAGTCTGTCACCACAGACACCGACCTTGATAATGCGGAAGGGTCCCCTAAGTCGTCCTCTGACGATGTCTCGTTCTCCGATGTCCTGGAGATCTTGAGACAGAGGGGCGACTGGCCATCCAAAACCCCTTCTGCGGAGGAGTCAGTCTTCCTCAAGGCCTTCGGAGCCCAACCCTCCACCTCCTGGGTGTCTTCACCTTTCGATGAATTACTGGACCTTATTTGTCAAAGGGTGTGGAAACACCCTGATTCTTTGGAGCCAGTTCCTTCTCGCCCCAACAAGTTTTTATCCGCACCCCCTGGCAAGGAGTTTCTAACCAAAGGAGTTCCGGTGGATGCTATGGTGGTGGCGTCTGCCACCCAGCAGGATGTGGCAGAGGCATCTACGTCTATCCATCCTCCTAACAAGGAGTCCAGGAGCATGGATAGGTACAGGAAGCGTACCCTGACTTCAACGACCTTTACCCTGTGGTCACTGAATTATTTGTGTCATTTTACGAGGCTCCAAAGGGATCTCATAAAGGAGTTAGGAGATACCCTGTTGGGTAACGTGCCTGAGGCGTTGACACAGTCTGTCAACGCCCAGCTGTCTACCCTTTCATCGATTGTTAACTCGTCCATGAGGCTCATATCTTATGCAGCCGAAGGGGAGAGTAGGGCAGTGAGTTCGGGCGTAGCCCTTAGGAGGCAAGCCTGGATGCGCTTGTGTCACTTTGCAGAGGCTCTCAAGTCTTCTTTCACAGACGCTCTATTCAATGGGTCCTCTATGTTTGCACCCAAGGTGAAAGACACACTCACTAGATGCGAGCAGGAGGGTAAGACTTTGTCTGCCGTTGGGGCCCATTTTTTGCTTCCCTCTAGACCTTATCCCAAGGCTCAGAGGGGAGGAAATATGTGGTTCAGAAAGTCCCAAAAGTCTTTCCCTGTCCATCAGAGTGACCCCCCCTTCCAAAGGTGGCGGGGGGATTATTCTGGAAGATGTCGCCCTAGAGGCAGCGGAGGCTCCCGTAACACAGGACACCGCGAATCCTTTTGTGGTTCCTCCTTCCAACATCCCTGAGGGACTGCCCAACTGTGCGGCTCCGGAGCCAGTCAGAGGTCCTTTTTCAGAGCATCCAAGGGCCTGGGGTTCCATCACCCAGGATCAGTGGGTGCTTTGTATCATCGCCAGGGGTTACACCATTCCCCTTATCCATCCCCCTTATCCATCCCCCTCCACCATCAAGGAAAATCTCAGACGTGCCACCTAGTCAAACAGCTGTAGAGGTCGCAAAGCTGCTCGGAAAGGGAGTCATCCAGCCAGTCCCCGCAGACCAGACTGGATTAGGAACTTACTCAAGGTTATTTTTGGTGCTGAAACGAACAGGGAACTTGAGACCCATCCTAGACCTCAGCCGCCTAAACCGCTTCGTAAAGAAGTCCAAGTTCTGGATGGTCACGTTGCAATCCATTTTCCCATTGTTGGAAAAAGGAGTATGGATGTGCTCCATCAACCTCAAGGACACCTTTTATCACATCAAGATAAACAGAGCGTCCAGGATCCATTTATGCTTCTGCCTAGCAGCCAGTCACTTCCAGTTCCGGGCCCTGCCCTTTGGTCTCACCACAGCCCCCAGGGTGTTTACCAAATGTCTGGCAGTGGTGACGGCTCACCTGAGACGTCTGGGATTCCAGGTGTTTCCGTATCTAGACGACTGGCTCCTCACCGCCCCCACCAGGCATCTTCTCACTCTAGCCGTGAGTGCTACCATCGAGTTGGGTCATCTATTAGGGATTACATTCAACTGGGAAAAGTCTGTATTGCTGCCATCACAGCATGTTGCCTTTATAGGCGCAGAGCTAGACTCTGTAGAGATGCGAGCATTTCTTCCAACAGAGAGGATAAAGATATTACAGGACCAAGTCCTAGCCTTACTGCCCTGATGGAAAGCCCCGGCCAGGATGATTCTTCAGCTTTTGGGATCGATGGCGGCCTCCATCCTTCTGGTCCCTCTGGCAAGATTGCACATGTGAATTCTTCAATGGCTCCTGTCAACCCAGTGGTCATACCAAGAACTGCCACTGTCCCACCCGATTCTCATCATGGAAACGTGCCGGTGAGATCTTTGTTGGTGCCTCCTTTCCTCCAACCTGAACCAGGGGAGATCCTTCTGCCCCCCCCCCATTGCCACAGTGACCACCGACGCCTCCCAGATAGAATGGGGGGCATTATCTGGGCAAGACGGTTCAAGGCACGTGGCAGGATCACGAAACCCATTTGCATATCAATGTGCTGGAAATGAGGGCAGTCCTTCTAGCCTTGCAGGCACTTCACAGCTCTCTCCCCAAGGGTACCATCGCAATCTTTTCAGACAATATGGCAGTGGTATGGTACCTGAACAAGCAGGGAGGAACCAGGTCTTACCCCCTTTGCAGAGAAGCCATGAGAGTGTGGAATTGGGTGATCGCATCCCAGAGGTTTCTAGTGGCAACGCACATTCCGGGGAAGTCCAATGTGATAGCAGACAGGCTGAGCAGAGTTATTCTGATGCCTCACGAGTGGTCCCTGAACAACCAAGTAGCGGCTCGGATCTTTTCTGAGTGGGGGTTTCCCTGCTGCGACCTTTTCGCCAGCCCCTGGAATGCGAAGTGCAGCAATTTCTTCTCCCTGATTCCTCCTCAGGGGGAGTCACCCAGGGACGCTCTAGTCCACAATTGGCCCTCTGGTCTGCTCTATGCCTTCCCTCCGGTCCCTCTATTGCCAAAGGTGATTTAGAAGGCGATCTGCTTGGGAAGCAGCATGATTTTGATCACACCACACTGGCCCCGCCAAGTTTGGTTTCCCTTCCTTCGGAAGTATGCAGTGGATCCAGTTCCAGACCTCCTAACTCTTCAGTCGGGTCAGGCCTATCAACCACTGCAGATTCTCAAGCTAGCAGCTTGGCTGCTCCACTTCCAACCTTGGTCAGACAGCATATCCTTTCGCCTGAGGTGGTCCGAATTCTGTCTTCTTCCCACAGAGCTTCCACTAAGGAGTTATATTCTAATAAATGGAAAAGGTTTGCCATTTGGGCCCAGTGGCACAACCTTGACCCGCTGACAGCCCCGGTGTCGGCAGTATTAGATTTTCAGGCAACTCTTTTTAGACAGGGTTCTGCTGTTTCCTTGCTTAAAGTCCAATTGGCAGCAATTTCTAACTATCATGTTGCCTTTGAGCCCTCGCTCATGAGTCATAGGTTGTCAAGGCCTTCCTCAACGGAGCTTGGTTGCTTCATCCCCCGGTGTCGCAACCTGTTTTGCCATGGGATTTGAATGTGGTTCTGGGAGCCTTGACGTCTCATCCCTTCGAGCCGGCGGCCACTTGTGAGCAAAAATTCTTATCCTGGAAGACGGCCTTCTTGGTAGCTATTACTTCAGCCAGACAGGTTTCGGAGCTTCAAGCCCTTTCTGTCAAGCCTCCTTATCTGATCTTTCATAACGATAGAGTATCTCTAAGATTAAATCCGTCATTTCTTCCTAAGGTTTCTTCTGCTCTTTGTCTGCAACAATCTATAGAGCTACCAGTTTTCTTTCCAAAATTTTCCAACAAGGCAGAATACAGACTTCATCAGTTGGATGTGCATAGACAACTGAGGTTCTACTTAGACAGGACACAACAGCAGAGGAAATCAAACCAGTTGTTTGTGGCCTTTGTGGATAACAGGATTGGCAAAGCAGTAACCAAGACCACTATTGCTAGGTGGATTAGGGATTGTGTTTCATTTATTTATGCATCAACGGGAAGGGACCTTCAATTTGAGCGCATTCTACTAAGGCTATGGCAACTTCAGTGGCCTTCCATGCCAGACTGACTGTGGATGAGATATGTGCAGCGGCCACTTGGGCTTCTCCACATACATTTATTTCTCATTACAAACTGGACGTGGCATCCAGGGATCGGGCGTCCTTTGGTTCCACAGTGCTCAGGAGTGTTTTCCAGTGAGACTCCCAGGATCTAGGTGCTAGGGACGCTGTTCCATCAGTTAAGAATGTAGGTGAGATAGGATCGCATTACATCTTTTAGTTATGTACTTACCATAACGATAGATGTATGTGATCCATCTCGCCTACATTCTTACATACCCGCCCTCCTTCCCCCTACCCGTTGGATCTGGAGGAAACTTTGTTGTGTAGTTCCCCGGAAAGTATTATTTTTTCTCTCCATTTCATGTGTCTTCTTGTGGAATTGTACATATGGATGAGTTGTCATGGGGCAAACAAGATCTGCGTGGTTGGGCATGGTGCATCCTGGGATAAGGGGTTGGCCCAGCCAGTGAGAGACTTCATGCTATTGTATCATCCGAGTCGGAGCCGATTCTCTGCTCCGAGCCCATCAGTTAAGAATTTAGGCGAGATGGATCACATACATCTATCGTTATGGTAAGTACATAACTAAAAGTTACATCTCATTCAGAGGCAGTGAGGAAAACCAGATTCGAATGTTATCTTTAACTTTAGTATAATTAGTTATATGTAAAGGAAGAACAGAGAACATATACACAAATGTTTTTTCTTATCTCCCTTTTTATTAATAGTATGTTTAGTTCACCTCATTGTTACATAATAGGAATTGAAAATTTTTAATCATAGATGTTAAGTTGTCAAACTCATCTTCATTCTCGCTGGATGGGTTCGGAGCCGATCCTCGGCTCCGACTCCGCACTTGCTAAGCTCGAGAGCTAATTTTACCAGCTCGAGGCAACCCTATATCCCATGATGCAAGGCGTGACTACCCAGATCTCGTTTGCCGCTTCGCGAAGAGGTCTTCTTTTACCAGCTCAGGTAGTATTTTTGTGATTTAACTTTCTACAGTTAAATTCTTCCCTTTTTCCAGCCTTTTTTTCTCAGTATTAGAGTTAGTCTTTCTATAAGCCATCTCCTTAACCCTATACTCCCTCAACCTAATAGGTTTAGTTATTTTCCCCTTCAGGCCTTAAGCCTCCCTTTCCTTAATTCCTGTCAGGGTGTTTGAGTGTTGTACTTAGTTTCCCCCCCCCTTCTTCTTAAGTTAACTGTGTGGGTGAACTTTGTGTGTGTGTGTGTTTGTGCACTGGGCATAATTATGTCCAAAGAATCGAAGGTCTCAGGCTTCAAGAAGTGTGACTCGTGCTGTCAGAAGATGTCTCTGACAGACGGTCACACTTCTTGCGTGTACTGCCTGGGACCTCTACACCTGCAGGACTCCTGTACCATTTGTCATTCTTTTAGCCACAGAGTCCTGCAGGAACGTAGGAATAAATTAATCCTATGAGGCTTATTGAAGCCGGAGAGCTCCCCGACCAAGACTGGGTCGGGGAAGCCCTCTAAGCCACCTAAGCCCCAGGCTTTGAGTTCAAAGCCTTCGGCTGTGGCTCCGACTCCTTCGGAGTCTAGGTCGGCTCCGGCCGGAGCCGATCTTTCTCTCTTAGAGGCGGTGGTATCGGTGCCGGCCGGCTCCGATACACCTGCATCAAAGTCGATGTCGGCTCCGGCTGGAGCCGACATTTCCATGTCCCAGACTGGAGCCGATAAGTTATCGGCTCCGACTGGAACCGAGGGGTCTTCAGCTCCGATGGCTCCGACTAGGAAGAGATCTCGGACTCCTTCCCTGGAGTCGATTTGCTCGGCTCCGAGATCTCTGCATTCGGAGCGGAGCCATCGCAGCCGATCTTCTAGGTCTTCCAGGCTCTCTGACCACGACTTGGAGAGAGTGGTAAGCAGATTGCTGAAATCACAGGCACTGGCCCAGATGCTCCATAGCCTGTCTCAGCAGATGACCGCTATCACTCATCCCCCTGAATTTCCTCCTTCGACTCTTCTCCAGAGTTCGGAGCCGGAGCTTCTCGAAACTTTGACTGTTGGTGCGTCGGAGCCGATGCCACCCCTTTCGGCTCCTTTGTCTTCAACACCGATTTCCTCCACGACACCTTCCATGGAGGGATCCGGTCGTCGTGACTCCCGCGTCGGCTCCGAGGGGGTGAGTGGCATTGGACCCTTGTCCGGCCCCTTCTCCCTCTCGGAGCTTCGGCGTTGGTGATTTCGGCACCGACATCGGCCTCGGAGCCTTCTCTTTCGGCAGGGCCGGGAGTTCCTGTTTCTTCGGAGCAGGAGCTCTCTGGCCTCCCTGGAAGGGGAGCCTTTGAGGTGATGAGGGGTGTTCTAGCCCCTCAGCTGAGTCAACAGTCGCTTCCATTAGCTCCCCCCTCCTCGGTGCCTGCTGATATCTCTTCCCACTGTCTTGCTCCCGGACCCAGAGATCCATCGCCCCAGGTTTCCCCACTGGAAAGAACTTCCTCTTCCGAGGTTTCTCCTGATCCTTCGGGGGAACCCCCGCGTAAGAGGACGTGCAAGAGGAAGCACATAGACTCCCCTGAGTCTACAACATCTGATACTGACTTAGATGAGTCGGAGGGATCCCCAAGGTCCCCCTCTGAGGATGTCTCCTTTCAGACATCTTGGAACTCCTTAAACAGAGGGGGAACTGGCCTTCCATTAACCCCTCCGAGGATGAGTCAGTATACCTGGAGGCTTTTGGATCTCGACCTTCCACCTCCTGGGTGTCTCCGCCTTTCGACCCTCTCATGGAAGTGGTAGCTCGAAGGGCGTGGGCGGCCCTGGATTCTGTGGAACCAGTCCCTAGGAGGCCATCTAAATTTATCACGGCCCCGGTAGACAAGCAGTTTCTCACCAAGGGTGTCCCTGTTGATGCCATGGTGGTGGCAGCTGCCACCAAGAAGGAACTTGCCGATCCTTCTGTACCTGTCCATCCTCCTAACAAGGAGTCTAGGACCATGGATAGGTACGGTAAGTGGATTTTTTCCTCAGCGACCTTCACTATGCGCTCGCTAAATTATCTCTGTCACTTTACCCGGCTTCAGAGAGATATTCTCAAGGAACTAGGCGAGGTAGTACAGGATCTGTCAGCTGCCGGGGCTCAAGAAAAAATTACCTCGCAGCTGGGAATCCTAAATTCCTTAACAAACTCCTCAATGCGGCTCATTTCTTATGCGGCCGATGGAGCGAGTATAGCCGCTGGCACAGGAGTGGCCCTTAGGCGTCAGACCTGGATGCGGCTTTGCAACTTCGCAGATCCCTTTAAGGCGTCCTTCACAAATACTCCCTTTGACGGTTCGGCTTTGTTTGGACCTCAGGTGAAGGAAACATTGACCAGATGCGAGCAGGACGGCAAGACTCTTTCTGCCGTAGGAGTCCATTTCTCCACCCCTTCAAGACCTTATCCTAAAGGTCAGAAGGGAGGGAAGATGTGGTTCCGTAAATCTCAGGGAGTCATGCTGGACGCACGTGGTCAGTTTACCCCCAGAGGCAGAGGGGGTAATAACAATAGACGCCGCCCTAGGGGCAGAGGGGGTCCGCAGAAACAGGGTAGCAGAGAGCCTCTCCCTGACAAACCCTTCCAACATCCCTGAGGTGTTGCCCGACTGTCCACCCTTGGAGGCAGTCGGGGGAAGATTGTCGCTGTACCCAACAGCCTGGCTTTCCCTTTCTCAAGACATTTGGGTACAGTCGATCATATCCGAGGGTTACAAGATTCCCTTCGAAAACTATCCTGTTCCTCAGAAGGTATCCCTCCCAGATGTTGCACCCGGTCTAAGGGAGTTCTCAAAGCTGGAGGTATCAAAACTTCTAGCAAAAAGAGCCATCCAGCCAGTTCCAGCAGACCAAATAGGATCCGGGATCTACTCAAGATTCTTTTTGGTCCCCAAAAAAATGGGAGATTGGAGACCAATTCTAGACCTCAGCAGACTAAACAAGTTTGTCAAGAAGGCAAGATTCCGGATGGTCACGCTTCAGTCCATTTTACCCTTTTTGGGCAAGGACAACTGGATGTGCTCGGTAGACCTTCAGGATGCGTACTATCACATAAAAATTCACAGGCGCTCCAGAAGGTTTCTCCGCTTTCGGCTGGGGACCAGTCATTTTCAATTCAGAGCCCTGCCCTTTGGTCTCACTACAGCCCCCAGAGTGTTCACCAAATGCATGGCAGCGGTCACGGCTCACCTGAGATGTCAAGGATTCCAGGTGTTTCCATATCTAGACGACTGGCTCCTCACAGCCACCACCAGGCATCAACTTCTCCAGGCCAGGGACTACACTCTTCATATGTGCAGCCGGTTAGGAATTTCCATAAACTTCGAAAAGTCCTCCTTGTTACCTTGCCAGTCTATTACCTTTATAGGCGCAGAGCTAGACACTGTTGGGATGTCAGCAAGACTCACAGATCAAAGACTTCTGGACATCCAAAAATTTGTTCAGATCATCCTACTCAGCAAAAAGATCAGGGCCAGGTTTGTCCTGAAGGTGCTAGGACTTATGGCGGCTGCCATCGTACTTCTTCCTTTGGCTCGCTTCCATATGCGGCTACTGCAATGGATGTTATTCACCCAGTGGTCCTTCCAGCAGCTTCCCATGCGCCACGAGATCATCGTGACACAATCTTGCAAGAGTCACCTGACCTGGTGGATTTCTTCCCCTCAAGTCCTCCAGGGCAGACCGTTTGTTCCCCCGGCCCCGGTTGTCACAGTCACATCGGATGCCTCCCTGATCGGGTGGGGGGGGGCATTATCAGGGCAGGATGGTCCATGTCACTTGGCAACCCTTCGAATACCATCTGCACATAAATGTCCTAGAGATGAGAGCAGTGCTTTTAACGTTGCAAGCCCTCAACGACTTTCTTCCTTTAGGAACTATTGCAGTTTAGACTGACAACATGTCCGTAGTATGGTACATCAACAAACAGGGCGGGACCAAGTCCTATCCATTGTGTCGAGAAGCTCTTAGACTTTGGCAGTGGGCAATCTCCTCTCATTGGTTTCTGATAGCAATGCACATCCCCGGGAAATCCAACTTCATTGTGGACAGATTGAGCAGAGCTATTCTCATGCCTCACAAGTGGTCTCTCAAACAATCAGTAGTGGAGGAGATTTTTCAGAAGTGGGGCTCCCCTTGCTGTGACCTTTTTGCTACACCCCAAAACAGCAAATGCCCAGACTTCTTCTCCCTCTTTCCACTCCCAGGCCAACCCCCCAGAGACGCTCTAACCCAGGTTTGGCCCCGGGGACTTCTTTATGCTTTTCCTCCATTCCCCTTGATACCTCAAGTCATTCAGAAAGCTACCGTTTTGAGAGCCAAGTTGATTCTCATTGCCCCTTACTGGCCTCGACAAATTTGGTTCCCGTTCCTTCATCACCATCTATTGGTACAGCCTTGGCGTCTGGACCCAGTTCCAGATCTTTTGACCCACCAGTCGAGTCATCTGCACCAGGCCATTCACTCTCCCAACCTCACCGCTTGGTTGCTCCACTTCCTTCATTAACCAGGCTTCCTATGATTTCTAATCCTGTACGGGATATCATAGTAGCTTCTCTAAAGTCCTCTACCAGAAAGATTTATGCTAGTAAGTGGCAGCATTTTTCCTTCTGGGCAAAGTCCAGGGACATAGACCCCTTTACTGCCCCAGTTCAGTCAGTTTTGGACTTCTTAGCTGAGATTTTTCAGTCGGGTTCTTCTTCGACAGTCAAAGTCCAGCTGGCAGCAATCTCAAATTTTCATGTTGGCTTAGCGGACCAGAACATAATGTCTCACAAGCTTTGTAAAGCCTTTCTCAGGGGTATCTTTCTACTAAAGCCCCCAATTAAAGATCCTCCTCTGCAATGGGACCTGAATTTAGTGCTGACATCCCTAATTCTTCCCCCCTTCGAACCGGCTGCTACATGCTCTTTAAAATTTCTCTTTTGGAAGACAATTTTTCTGGTAGCTATTACTTCAGCTAGGAGAGTGTCTGAACTTCATGCTCTCTGTGTTCGACCTCCCTACTTCGATTTCCACAAGGATAGAGTATCTCTAAGAACAAATCCATCCTTTTTGCCCAAGGTGGCTTCCCAGATGAATCTTAACCAGTCTATTGATCTTCCAGTATTTTTCTCGAATTATTCGGACAGAGCGGAATAGAAACTGCATTATTTGGATGTTCATTGCCAGCTCAGATACTACTTGGATAGAACTAAACAATTCAGAAAATCTGATCAGCTTTTTCTTTCTCATGCAGAAAACAGAAAAGGTCTCCCGGTCTCCAAGGTGACCTTATCGAAATGGCTCTCTTCCACTATTTCCTATGTTTATCTCCTTAGGGGCAAAGAATTGCCCTCTAAACCTAAGGCACATTCTACTAGAGGAGTAGCCACATCTACAGCCTTTCAGGCTAGGCTACCTATTGACACCATTTGTGCAGCAGCCACTTGGGCCACGCCTCATACCTTTGTCTCACATTACAATTTGGACTTGGCCTCCAGAGACAGAGCTAGGTTTGGTTCCACAGTTCTCAAGAGTCTGTTCAATTGAGCCACCCAGGATAGAGGTGCTAGGGACGCGGTCCCATCCAGCAAGAATGAAGGCGAGTTTGACAACTTAACATTAAGAAGTTATGTACCTACCATAACGTTCCATGTTAGTTGTCTTCTCTCGCCTTCTTTCTTGTGTCCCTTCCTCCTTTCCCCCTAGCCTGGACAGACCTTGAAGTTGTACTCTTCTCTGGGGATGAGTTTATTCTTCCTATGGACTCCAGTTGTGAGTGGTCACTAGTTTTACTAGTTCCCCTGTGTTGTGTTTACACATTTGGTTACTTTCTTCTCCTTCTGTTGGAAGAAGATAATGGGCATATTTCTATAGCTACCAGACGAGATCTGGGTAGTCACGCCTTGCATCATGGGATATAGGGTTGCCTCGAGCTGGTAAAATTAGCTCTCGAGCTTAGCAAGTGCCGAGTCGGAGCCGAGGATCGGCTCTGAACCCATCCAGCAAGAAAGAAGGTGAGAGAAGACAACTAACATGGAACGTTATGATAGGTACATAACTTCTTATTTCTGTGGCTTACTGACTTCACTACACTTCAATTTCCCATTTTAAAAGTAACATAGATTTTCACATTTTTAAATGTGAAAAAAAACAGTCACTATAAACAAATTTCCGTTACTGTGTTCTGACAATGTTGTTATTTGAAACATTCTTGTGCACTAGTTAGAGCTTCCCTTGTCTGTATATTTTAAGCTCATTTAACATGGTCTTTGCATTATTAAAATCTACAAACCATGACTTCTTTTAAATAAATTAAAAGAATAGGTGTGAAATCAATGCCAGAGTAGCTGCCTGTTTTTCATGTAGGTAACACAAAAAAGAAGAATTTACAGTAACATTGAATAACATCCAATTGAAAAAGTAATAGAAGCATTATAGACTACATTGTTACACTTGAAGTAAACACAGTCCTTTCTTACTTCTGAATTATTCCTACCTAGGCTATAAGATACACTATGCTATGGTGATCCAGTAAAATGACATGTCTGATAGTTTAGTTTAGTAAGCATCTGTTACAGCATTTCAGGTGCAAATAGGAAAATGTGTGTGTGAGATGCACACATCAGCTGCAGTTGTGACATACTTCTATGCATATAATAAGTAAAATTAAGACAGGTTTTAGTCATATTATACTGAATACTTCATTAACCTGGTAACAGAAATCATCTAATTACAAAAGCCACAAAGGGACTTATTACCATGTACTAATAACTCCTGCTTATTTGAATATAATGTGCACATTGCTTTATTAGATAACATAATAAACCCTGTATTGTGCAATGTTGTTATTTTCCTCTGCTCACACTGCCTAGACATGTTCAATTGCATTGATTAAGTAGTAACCAAATAAATAGTGAATACAGCAGATAGTAAATTACTGATTACTCTTCTCACCCTTTGGTGCTTTCTAATCTTTGATAAATGGGGTTCAACTTTCAGTAAAGTGGCAAAGATGCTGGTAATTAGCCAAAATTCTTACACCAACATGCAAGTTCATAGGTAGGTACTAGGCTATTGGCCCAAGGACCTACGTAAGCCTAGCCAGCAAGGTACCATAGCTTACGCAAGTAGTTTAACTGCACTACTAAATTATGTGGGCATGTGTACTTATTATCTTTGGTGAACAGTTGATTTATTCCCAGCAAAACTTTAAGCCATGGTTCTATAACTCATAAAATTGGCATCTCGGACAGTCTTGGAAGTGCTGATGCATTGTGGTAGTTGCCTTGATGACGGGGAAGTACTGGGAAACTTATAGTAAAATTGCACATAAATTAGCATAATAAAGTAGTTTAGATGTCATTCATTCTAGCAAGAATTGTTTGAATTACATATTTAGTGACATAGGTTCTTAAGAAACGCAAATCCTAAATGATATTCTGTATGCTACACATCTGATTAAGGCAGGGATTTATAACATAAACTACCTTTAATCCTTCAGACATTAGTTGTATAGCTGACTATTATGCAGCTGATATTTTTACTGAATATTGACAACTGTTTAAATAATAAAGTTATCAGTTTCTTAGTGAGATGGTTGGCAAAACGAGTTTACTTGGAATTTCATCTTTATTTCTTTAAAGTAAAGGGCCCATGAGAAAATGTCTTCATGGTCTGCTTTTGCTACTGCTTCAAGTAGTAAAATAAGACAGATTTGTAAAGTGTAATTCTTGATGAGAAATTTAAGTAGAACACTAATTAAATAGATATGAGATAGAGAGATTTCTTAAGGCACTGCTCAGCTTACTAGGTTTTGTATTTTTTAGAATGTCATTACTTTTAACAATTTAATAACAAAAAAGGGAGTCTGCCTACTTTTGTATCTTGCTGCATGACACAGTCTTTGATAAACACTCTATTACAAATCTGGAGACTGTCTTTTCAATAATAGCATTGGAAATTCTTGGAATAAGCTTCCTACCAAACTAACATCCCTGGAATCCACACCACTTTTCAAAAAGCATCTAAGAATCCACCTATCTTTACAATGGCTTTGCCCCTGTACTAATCCTGTCTAAATTTCTTTTCTTCCACATTCCACCATATTCACATGCACAATTACAGGCATCCCTTGTAGAAAAAAAAATGTTCACCCTGTCTTTGTCTTTTCTATATTAAGTTGTATTTTAACTTTCTAATATTGCCTTTACACGTGTTAATCCTGTTATATACACATCATTTTATATGCTCTTACGTAATGAATATTTCATTTTTACTAGTCACTATATCAATTTTAATTTTTAAAATATGTTACTCCTATGTAGTATTTTTTTGGTTTCATTAGAACAATGTTGTAGTGGAGCTTTTCTCCCCGTGCCTCTACTGAAAATGGACATATATCTAGTTAGACTAGCCCGGTCAACAAATGTAAAATAAATAAAAAAATAAAAAAATATGGACTACATAGTTTTTGTAGTATGATTCAAGTGTTCTGAATAGACTTGTCCGTATTTATCTTCACTTATTGATACATTTCTAAATCTACTTCACTCAGTTATAATATATTTTTTAGTATGTGGGGGAGTGTTTATCTGACATAATCATTGGTATATTGGTCATATCAGAATATTGGAGACTATTAATATGTATATATATACTACTCTCAGGCTAAAGAGAACTAATGTTAAGCAACATTTATTGTGTTATAAATGAGATTTTACTTTATGAATGTTTAAGTAGTGCATGATAGGATGATTATATTCTGAAAAAGAAGTCTAATCTAATCTCAAAATAAATTGTATTATCAAATCAATACTCATTTCCATACATTATGTTAATTCATTATTAATAGTTATATAGGAAAAATAACCAATATTGTTAAATCTCCAAGATAAGAGAAAAGGTGTACTGGAGTTCGGAAGGGGGTAGTTTTTTTTTCTTTCTTTTTTCATGAGAGAAGTTATAGTAGGCAATCTGTTAGATTTCTTTTCATCTAGTAGATTAGAAGTGTATTTCACTTCATGTACATTAGAGGGTTTACAAAAATATTTATATATTTGTTATACAAGCAATTTTGGCATTTTTCTTTTTTTTATCAGCCTGAACTAAACTCTATTTTATAAAGTTATTTGACCAAAATTAAAATATTGACTACAATGAGAATTATTAACACATTAGTTACACATTTGGTATGGTATTACAAAATATAATACAAAACAAATATGATGTAAAGTTAAATACTGAGAACGGACTTGACTATTTTATCCTTAAACACTAACGGTTTAAACAATCCAAGGAAAAGATCTAATTTATTAAGATATATGAAATTAAATAAAGTACAAGTAGTATTTTTTCAAGAGACTCACATCAAAACAAATGATACCTTTAGCTGGAATCCTAATGAATATATGATCTTATCTTACTCTTCATATAAGAAAAAGACTATGGGAATTTTATGATAAAAAATGTCACTATGCCTCAAATCATTTACAAATATGAAGATAAAGAAGGACTCCTAGCCATAGTAATAATAAACTATAACAATAGACTCCGGACATTAGTAAATATATATTGATTTCCAGATATTGAGGTTGGGACAATAAGAAAACACATGGATCTAATAACTAGAGGTTTTTTTGTGTCTTTCAGCTTTTCCAGGCTAGGGGTCGCCACAGCAGAACTCCGGTCCGCTAATGATTGGCAGTTGATTTTTACGTACCGGCTTGCCAGGCCTGATGCACAACCTTCAATGAAGGTACGCCCATTCAAGCATGTCTCCATGCAGAAGACACTCTAGCTGAGTATCAAACTGGACAGCATCTTACTGTGAGACGACAATGCTAATGCAGCACCACCGCGGTGTATATAAAGGAAATTTGATTTTGGGAGTTGACTTTAATTGTATATTGGATAAATCAGAGACCACAAGCAAAAGAAATTTATGAGTAAGTTCTATAGGGAAGCTACTTAAGAAATGGGAAGAAAGTTCAAATCTAATTGATACATTTAGTTATAAGGAGAACAATTCATTATTATTTTCACACCAAGACCACAGATTTGGGACACACGGTGGTGGTGGTGCTGTGGTAGCGTTGTCACCTCACAGTAAGACATTGTCCTGTTCGATTCTCAGCTAGACCGTCTTCTGTGTGGAGTCATGGGTGAATGGGCGTACCTTCGTTGAAGGTTGTGCGTCAGAGCCGGCAACTCAGTACGTAAAAATCTACTGCCAATCATTAGCGGACCAGAGTTCCGCTGTGGCGACCCCTAACCGGGAAAAGCCGAAAGACACAACAACAAGAATTGATAAAATCTTCATATCTCAAGAGCTAAATTCAAAAATAATGAATTTTCCATAACCCCTTGTCCCTTTTTAGACCATAACTCATTAATTCTCAAAATACATACAGATTATAAGAAATTAATTTTTATGTCAAGAATTCCAACTTACATTACAAAATTAAAACAATTTAAACCTTGGTTAGATTCAAAAGTAAAATTCTTTTTAGATATAAACTACACTACAGAAATAAATGTAATTAATCTTTGGGATATCTTGAAAGCCCATCTAAATGGAAAAATTATTTCATGGTATAAAAACAAGCTAAAAGAGTGGGAATCAGAATTATATAACATCCAAAAACAAATTACAGATCTCACTATTAATTCATCTTACACACAAAATGATCATAAAAAAAGCATTGGAAGACTTAAGCAAAAGATATAATACAATCCTAACTCACAAAACTAATATAGCTGTAGAAAGGTTAAAACTTAGTTTCTATGCAGTATCACCCAAACATATGCATAATTTAGCAATAAGATTAAAAAAACATTTGACTGAAAATAATATTACAAGTATTATACATGAAGGAAGGAAAAAAAACAAAAAGGTTTCAGATATAAATGATATACTAGATGCATTTAAACATTATTTCTCTGACCATTATAATGATACTTCACATATAACTAATACATCAAACTTAGACTTGAAATTAGTAAAGGTAAAGGCGATACCGGAAAAGTTAAAGTTAGACATTCAAAAACAAATATCTCTAAAAGAAATTACTCAAAAAATCAAGGAAAGTAAAAGCAATAAAACACTGGGAATTGATTGAATAATTAATGAATTGCATATAGCCATGGTGGTGCAGCGGTTAGCATTGTCACCTCTCAGCAAGAGGTTTTCCTGTTCAATTCTCGGCTGGAGCTCCTTCTGTGTGGAGTTTGCATGTTCTCCCCGTGGTCGAGTGATGTTAAAGACATGCAGGTAGGTGCAAGCATGAATGGGTGTGCCTTCTTTGAAGTTTGGGCATTGGGCTGGCAACTCGGCCCTGTAAAAATCCACTGCCAATCATGAGCAGACTGGATTTCCGCTGTGGCAACCCCTTACCGGGAAAAGCTGGAAGTCTTTTATAAGATATTTCCATCTTCAGTAATATCATTGCTTCACAAAACTTTGAATGAAATTCTAGCACAAAACACAACTCCAATTTCTTGGTTATACTCCTTAAATACCCCCATTATAAAAGAAAACAAAGACTCTTTACAGTGTAAATCTTATAGGCCAATATCTTTACTTAACAATGATAATAAAATCTTCATGTCAATATTAGTTAGTAGAATTAAAAAATCATTGACACACACAAATGAGGAACCAAAAAATGTAGAAAGAGAACTCCAAAACCAAACGCAAAACCCAGCAGTGGAAAACAGGAAATCTAAAGTGTAGTAAAGGCACCCGACTCCACGGCAGTAGGTTAAACACTTTATTCACAAGAAACAAAACAGATTGAGCGCTTTCGTCTCCATCCTGGAGACCTCCTCAGAATCAATTATATCAGGCAACAGAGAAGTATATATATAATAAGCAATGCTGTTAAGATAATTGTGCTCAATTAATCAATAAAACAATAATGCAATAAAATGAAGATAATGTTAAGAAAGATATCAGTAGTGAGCTGGATGATTTTCCTACACCTACATTTCTACAAAATTTATATTGTGTCAAACATTGCATTTAAACAACATGCGATGTAAAAATAATGCATACATGAATGAAAAAATAATAAAATATTTGTTTGATAAAATAAGATCATGAAGTAAAACCTGATGGTGTGAACTGACTGTATTCTATATAACTGTAGTATAGGTTCTTGCATCTTGTTACCAAGAATTAAAATTAAAAATGTATTGCAGTTTTATATTTTATCAAACAAATATTTTATTATTTTTTCATTCATGTATACATTATTTTTACATCGCATGTTGTTTAAATGCAATGTTTGACACGATATAAATTTTGTAGAAATGTAGGTGTAGGAAAATCATCCAGCTCACTACTGATATCTTTCTTAACATTATCTTCATTTTATTGCATTATTGTTTTATTGATTAATTGAGCACAATTATCTTAACAGCATTGCTTATTGTATATATACTTCTCTGTTGCCTGATATAATTGATTCTGAGGAGGTCTCCAGGGTGGAGACGAAAGCGCTCAATCTGTTTTGTTTCTTGTGAATAAAGTGTTTAACCTACTGCCGTGGAGTCGGGTGCCTTTACTACACTTTAGATTTCCTGTTACACACAAATGAGGATCAAACAGGATTAATTTATAAAAGACGCAAACATGGCAATATACAAAGAATTCTAACACTCATAGATTTTCTAAACAGAAACAACCAAGAAGCTCTAATAGTAGCTTTGGATATAGAAAAAGCCTTTGATTCATTGAGCTGGGATTTTCTTTTTAAGGCTTTAGAATTGTTTGAATTTCCTACTAATTTTATTACTCTAATAAAGAATATTTATGAAAACAATCTGGCTTATATAAAACTTGGACCACTTAGTTTGAAGGCAATTGAAATAACCAAAGGTACAAAGCAGGGATGTCCGATGTTTCCTATCCTGTTTGCCTTAGGAATTGAATTATTTGCCTAATTTGTATGCCACAACTCTAATATATCAGGCATAGATATATATGGTCAACTCAATTCAAAAATTATGTTATTTGCTGATGATGTTTTACTCACGTTATCTGTCTCGCAGAAATCAGTACAAAAAATAGATGAAATAGTGGAAAGGTTTTATCATATTTCTGGCCTTAGATTTAACAAGGGAAAATCTAATTATATACATTTGAATAAAAAGAGAGAATTTACCTTAACTACAAATTGTGTAATAGGAAAACAAGTTTGCATAATAAAATATTTAGGAATAACACTATGTGATAATTTGGAATCTATGTTAGCCACAAATTATAGGAACATAATTAATAATATAAAATGTTAATAGTAATCTGGAATAATTTTTTTTGAGATTTGAAGACAGATTACAAATAATAAAAATGACAATACTTCCAAAAATTAATTACATTGTACAAGCTATTCCTATAGTACCTAACAAGAAAATCTTGAAATAAATAAATAAAATTTGATTAAACTTTCTTTGGTATCCAGAAAGAAATAGAATAGCCTATACACATCATATTAGATCTTGGGAAATGGGTGGAATTAAACTTCCAGATCAAGAATCATATATAAAAGCTTCCATACTAAGAACTGTAATTAATTGGATAGATCCTAATTATTCTTTAACATGGAAAACATTGCACACTATTATTTTTCTAAATGAAACTAAAATAATTAAAAATTGTATATTAAGTGAACAGAATAATATGATATGGCAAATATTGACTGTTAATATGCTATATAATATAACAAAGCAAACAAACTTAAATTATATACATAATTACAAATTATTCAGAAGATTTATATATACTAATACAGATATTAAGATTTGGCTAGACTTGATAATACCCTTTAGCTCTACAAAGAATTTCTTCAATAAAATTCATATTCATATTTTAACTAGATGGGAGGGGAACAACTTCACTTGTTGGCAACATTGTATAGAGAATCAAGTAGTATTAGACATTCAACAAATTCAGACTAAATATGACATTCCATCAGCATATTGGTTGATACTACAAAGCATATTATCATATGTTAAGGATCTTAATAGGAAAATTATTAATTCTAAATATAAAACTAGTCCAAGTATGATAAGTCTAATATCTGAAGTTATTTACGACAATTATAATTGGACAAATCTAATTTCAAAATTATACAAAATATTGATAACATATAAAACTAACCATAATGCAAGATGTTGGAATTTCATAGCAAAAGGATGTCACACTAATCTATCAATTGAGAGTGAAACAAATCTTTTATGTTCTGTTAGCAACATTTAATTTACAAGTATGGAAAATATTTACATGGAAATATATTCACAGGGCATTTATTACACCTGATAAACTAGCCACATTCAATTCACTTGATAAATCCATTTGTTGGAGATGTTCTTTAAACTAAAAAGCTGATTGGACTCATATATTTTTTGATTGTATTAATATAAAAAAAATCTGGGAAGAAATTACTATTTTTCTCCAAGCTATATTCACAGATACCTTTATTTTAACCAAATCTTTAGTTCTCTTAAATGTTAATGACACTATTGGAATGAATAAAAAAGATCTATACCTACTTTGATCTATACTAGCTGTGGCAAGCAAATGTATAACTAGGAAGTGGAAGTCTTCACAAAAACCTACTCTGGAAGAATTCTTGAGATTGATGGAAGAAACAGTGACATTAGAAATCAATGTGAAGGAATCGAGAATTTCACCTAAAACATGGACAAGCAATCCTTGGGAAAAACTTTTAACTCTTATTGAGACATTAAAAATTAACCCTAAATAATTAATGTGTAACTTTATACTTTATTAATTAAATATTATAAATTTTTGTTACTAATTTCATATATTTTATTAATTTTCCCCTCCTTTGTTTAGGTCAGTTGTACATAATGTATATAAAGGTTTATAATACTTATTTATTTATGATTGTATTGTTAAACATTATATTATTTGGAAAATAAAAAAATTATTTGAAAAAAAAAAAAAGAGTGCAGCTAACATTGGCATTAATGCCTGGTGAATAGACCACAGAGCCCTTGGGAAATAGTGCTAGATTGGAGGTCAGTGAGGAAAACTGGGAAGCTATTACTGAAGAACATGGAAATTCATGGCACTGCATCTTTGTAGAATTATTTTTTATGTTTTTGGGAAGGAGTCAATCATTAGATGCAATAAATTGAGGCTGTCATATCTTGACCTATTATTTAATTAATAGGCTGGTCTATATGAGGGCTAATTTTGACAAACTGGTATTCAGCAAGTTTGCCATTGAAATAATGGATGAGATTCCGGTCATTTTTAAGTCCATTAGACACTTAAAAAGAATCACTCAGGAATCATTTGTGAGGTGTCAGTACCTACTAATCTTAGATACCTTACTGTTGTCAGGATTTTGCTATTTTCCTTATGCTTCCGTATGTCCCATGTTCATCACCTCCTGACACTCACTAAATGGCTCATCTTCCATTCCAAAAATGTTACAAAACAAACTTTCATTTGGCTTTCAAAGATTTGTTCTTTTAACATCAGTTTCTGCTTAAAGACAAAGTTAATAACCGCTGTCAAACTAGTCTGCTGCCTTTTGTAGTTATTTTTCTTGTCACCATTTTATGGGCTTGTATTACAATTCCTCTCTCTGAAACAATACAGGCATAATATTCTTGAATCACTATGGTCTGGAAGGATATCGTTTTACTGTGGGTATAGTATTTTGTATCTATAGTGTGGTTAAGATGGCTAGAAATTATGCACTTTTCTAAATATATACTTCAGAAATTAACTATGATGTATGTGTATATATATATATATATATATATATGTATATATATATATATATGTACAAGAATCTGTTTTGTAATATGTTTTTCTACAAGCACTGCTACTGGAAATTCAAACCATCGAGATATAACATTTTCATTATTACAGGCCCGAGATCAATTGAATCAATATTTTCAACAACTGAAACAGATAAATTCTGTATATTAAATTAATTTATGAGATTCATGATTCAGATTTGTATTTTCCTAAAATATTGATTATTTTAATGGTGTAACTATGGGAGTCAAAGTGATAGACTGTGATTTAGCTTTTCCCAGGGTCACGGGCTCACTAAATGATGCAGTTCCCGCAGATACCAGGAAGATCAGAAGACACTGTTTTTCTTTTCCTTTCCCAATACTTGTGCCGTAATGCAGCTTAATAGACAAATTAATTTAATGAGGTGCCATCCTCCTGGACTGGTGTTAAAGATTTAATTCTGCTCACTGAACTGAGCAGGGGGCACTTTAAAATTATATACAATTGTAATATATCTCATTTTAATTTTATTTACATTTCTTTCACCCATGCTTTAAATTACTCTCTGATAATGAAAACTATAAACATCATTATCCAAAATACACCCCCTTTCCCCATTAAACATTAAAATACAATATACCGTGAGTTACACCTCTCACAATGTCTTTTGTACTCCATATTTTACTCTGTATGGCGCACAAATTTTTGCCATTTGAACTATTTTTAAATGTTTTTAATCATAACAGAAATGTTTAATCACATCTTCAGTAAATGCTCTAACTCCCAATAAGCTCCACCCACAATTTGTTCATTCTTTTACAATACAAGAATATATGGTTTTCTTCTACCTCCTTTTATTAAAGTCACAGAAGCTTTCCTACTATCTTTTTATATTTTATTTGACGCTTTACAGGAATCATCCCTTATTTCAATTTCCATAAAGAATTCACACATCCTGGACTATTCTTTGCTTTATAGTCCTCCTTCTCCCACCATCTAAATCCACCCATGCTTCCTCTAAGAAATATCACGTGCAATATTATCATACCATTTTCTTGCAAATTTTCTTCCATCTAATCTTAACTTTCTTTTTCAAACATTCTAATCCATCTCAGTAAACTACTAAAATTGTATTACACCATTCTTCTTACTTGCCATTGCTCCAAAATTTTTTTATTTTCATCTAAATCAATTCCTTCATTTGCCTACATTTTTTAAAAAATGTAGCCATGTATAATATGTCTCTCTTTACTGAGTTTAGTTTTGAACTATGAGGTATTTTTGAATGTGAGTGAGGCAGTGTTGCAGCGGTTAGTGTTGTTGCCTCACAGCAAGAAGTTCTCCGGTTCAATTCTCAGCTGGCATGCCTTTTCTACAGAGTTTGTATGTCTTCCCTGCATTCTCATGGGTTTTCTCTGGGTACTTCAGTTTCCTCCCACATTCCAAAGACATGCATCTGGAGCATTTCTCCCCAGGCCTTCGCTGAAAATAGGCTCTGTCCTAGTCAGACTTTCCCGAGCAAATGTTAAATAAATAAATGATGCAAATTTCTAAACTGCTTTTTTCCATAGCCTTTGAACTTAGACAAATTCCTTCCAAATATTGACCAGTTCCTAAGAATTCTGTTGGTACTTGCATATTATCGCAACCAGATTTTCGCGGTTGCGACTTTTGCATATTTCCACACAAACGAACCTATGAAACACTATGGTGCTCTGAGTTAGTTTGGCTGTGGAATAACTTTACTTTACCTTCAAGAAGACAAACATTTGAAAAAACCCCGTTCCTGTTTTCAGCATGCATTACACATGCACATTTGAAATTGTCATGCCTGCTATCGTTCTAACGAATGGATTTCCTTTGTCTGTGTGGATGGAATTCTTCAGAGAAGGCAAACACTCACACAGTACTGAACACACACACAGTACTGATGGTTTTGGTCAGGGTGTTTTTTTTTTTTTTTTTGGGGGGGGGGGGGGCAGTTTTGAAAGATATGTTCTGGTGAAAATGAAAAAGCTGCTACCAGCCAGAAAATACAGGAAGAAGCACATTGTCCTGCAGTAAGATGTATTTGGAAGTGTTCTTACCAAGTGTGATCATGAGGTGATTTTCAGTTTATGTCTTTATTTCTGAAGTATGGGCAGTGCTTCACAAACGGGGACACTTTGTTACTACCTGAAGTGAAATTATGCACTTCAGTTTCTGTAAATCAGCACTTTGTCTAATGAAAGGCAGTAATCCTTTCCCCTCTCCTAACATCGCAGGGTGTATTTGATGATTCGCTTTTCCAGTAGCTGACATCGTCCTGAGAAATGCGGGTACTGCAAAGCGGGGCACCACTGTGGAGTTACAGAAGCAAAGAGGTGCAAACGTGCACTTTCTCTTCCTGGCTCATACCCACAGTGACAGAGTAATGATTTCTTCTTCACAGACCCCTTCTTAGGTTAAGCAACCTGTTTCCATGCACAGATACTCAATTATGGCAGTGCGGAAATCTGGTTGCGACAATACATTAAGTATCATTCTGTTTTATCCAAAGAAACATTATCAAAGCTATCTTATAATGTAACCATATTTCTTATTCTCTAGTATTAGTTACACATTTCTCCATTGCAGAGTCCTTATGCTTTCTTGCTGCTATTTACTTCCCAACATCCTAATAGATTTTTCTAGAGGTCTTAATTCCCTGTCTGCATTCAAACGTAAAACAAACCTTTCTTGCTGCTTTATCATAATCTGCTTTACTTTGCCATTTTTCATCTTCTAATTAAGAATAAATCTTTAGCAGATGTCATGACCATTGATAGCAGGGAAAAATCTCCATGAAGGAGCTAACTGAGGATGAGGTCCATGGTTTCAGTAAAAGAAAATGCATTGTACATGGATTAGTGTTGTTGAACAAGGTTGTTGATGATATAATCTATGAAAAGATGGAATGCAGATATGTGACATCATGAAGGCATACAGTAATGTTAATCATTATGCTACAGATACTTGTTGCATAAAATGTGGTCATTCTTTTCTTCAGGTCAGTGTGTGATAATGGAGTTGTCTCTCTGCTAGTGAATGTACGGAAGTGGAAATCAATATACCTCAAGAATGGTGCCCAGAAGGGGTGCCTGCTTAGCCCAGTATTGTTTGACAATATGATTGAGGACATATGTGATTGAGAGTCTGTGGATGGCAACTTGTTGGCACCTCTGATTAGTTCTACGGAGGACCTTACTGTCATTCTTAAACAGGTGCCATTTTTGCTTTTTGGTGCATGTTTTGCATGCCAAATTGAAAAAGGTATGATTGGAGATAAATATGGGTAAGCTGGGAGGGACTAGACAAGTGCATAGGTTACAAAGATGTATTTTAGTAGAAACAATATCAACATTTTGAAAATTCTGTGTAGGGTTAGAAATGTGCATGATGCTGAGTGGAGACAAATCATAGACAAGATGAACGGAGTCAGTGTCGTGAAGAAAGCATCTTTATTTACCTAATTCTGTTCTGTTGGGTTTGTGCAATTGTTTAGGCAAATGTATGATGTGACTGGCAAGTTTCAGGTTTTAGTTGAAGTATGTACTCTGTTCTTCTTAATGCTGTAGGGATGCAGACTGATCACCAATAAAAGAGGTATTACATTTAATAAAAAAGAATGCAACAAGTTTGTTACTTAGGAAACAGTATGTTGACATTTTACGTTTGCTGCATTCAGGTAAAGAATGGAAAATGAACCACTCTGCTGCATGAGGTCTTTAGAAAGACTGGGCTATGGTACATCCAGATGCTGTCTTTGAAGCACATTAGGAGATACTGCCATGACAAGATTATTTAGAGCTTTTACATAATTCTTATATGGGATGATTTAGTTTGGAATGTGCAGGGGATAAAAGAGAGGGTGGGAAGAGTCAAGAAGTGAGTCCAATGTCAGGATTACTTCTGGAGAATGTTTTATAGAAGATTTGCTGTCAGATGAAATACAACAACTGAGGTATGGTTGTTTATTGTTAAGAGTTTTACTGGGAAAGAGACATTAGATCATATATTTATGTCATGTCAAAAGGGTTTGGGACATATTGGCAAAAGGACTCCAGTGATGAAGTGAAATGTGTCAATGCAGGCATGATCTGTCATGGATATTATAATAATCAGAAAATCTGTGGGATAGCAGTCTTGGATATCATTATTATGCAGGTAGTATGAACGTTTTTTACTGTATTTATATGGTTCTGTTGCTGTATTTTTTGCTGGGCATTAATAAAACAGGCCCTGTTCTTTTCATTAAGTACAGAGGGATAGTTTTTCATCCAGTTTAGGTGTTATCAGCTGAAATATATGACACTTCAGTTTAATATATAATCTAAATGATGACAACTCAGGAGTGTAGCACCCCCTTATATAGCCCTGTAGTTTCAATACTGGAAACAAATCTGGGTACCTATTGTAGGAAAATAACCAACAACGTTTTGATATTTCAGTGAAAAAAAGGCGTGTGTGCTACCTGTTGACCCTTTTTTTCTTAACCAGCTAAGGCACTATTAGTCAAATGCTTATTTATTTTATGTATATTTGTTTACTAAGGTAGTGCACCGATCAGTATTGACCAATTTCAGGCTCAGCCTGGGTGAAATACAAAACATTTCACAAACCAAAAAAAATACTTCAGACTAATTACATTGAATAAACCATGTATATACATTCTAATGAAAATGTACAGTGAAATATATACTCAAGCTAAGTGTAATGTACAGTATAGATATTAGTTTCTAAATTAGGTCAACCTTCAGTGAATCTTGAGAGAGAAGTGAAAAGATTCAGAAAGGAGATAGGTCAGATAATATTTATCAAAAGATATCAAAGATAAAAGTTTTATACAAAAATGAATATATCATGCATATAGTAGTATATAGGACATTAAACAGTAATAAAAGGAAGACATGCTTTCACACAGCATTGCTGAGGCAGTTGAGTTATGCAGAATTATAACATGTTTGTCAAAGTATATTAAAACAACTGGTGCATTATTTGTAGTCGTGCTGCTCACCTTCATTTCTACTCCTGTCAGTGGATAATTTGTTCTGTACAACTGAGAGTGAAACCAACCCTTTTAATAAAAAGAAGCTATATGGGGTGTTTTTTTGTTGTATTTTGTACAGTAGACGTGCTTCGGAAGTGCTGGTCTGCAAAGGACATTTTTCCCATTTTATTTGTGTTGCAATGACCTAAAAGTTGATTATATTAAGAAATGGCAACTAGAGAGTGCAGTCCCTCTGTTTAATGTAGAATGCTTTGTCTATTCACAGAACATTATATTCCATATTTTTAATGTATTTATTTTGCATTGAGAAACATTTTGTTTTACCTGTGGCCTGCAAAAGAACACTTTCGTGTCCTCTGAGCTTTGTCATTTCAGCATGTTGAGTAGTCAACGTTATTCAGAATTATTTCATTAGGCAAGGCAGTTTCAATTAACTGTCCTAAAAATATTAATCTAACCTATTGTAACTGCTTGTTGTCTTCAGCTTTTATAATTCATCACTGTACAGAAGCTGACCTCTTTGTCAGCCACGATGGTGCAGCAGTTAGTATTGTCGCCTCACAGCAAGAGGTACTCCAGTTCTATTCTTGGGTGGAGTGCCTTCTGTGCAGAGTCTGCATGTCCTCCCTGTGGTTGAGTGAACTTTAAAGACATTCAGGTAGGTGCGTGAGAGTATGTGTGTGTGTGTGTGTGTGTGTGCCTTCTGTGAAGGTTGGGTGCCGGGCTGGTAACTCGACACTGTAAATATCCACTGCCAATCAATAGCGGACGGGTAATCTGCTGTGGCAACCCCTAACTGAGAAATGCCAAAAATTTTTTTTATAGTGGCTGACCATTTCTTTCTGAAATAGCAATCCCAATTTTTTCAATGTTGTTTCTGGTGACCAATGTATACAAGTTTTGGCATTGCTTTGATCAGGAAAAAAACAAGTTGCAAATCATATAGAGTACATAATATGTTTGTTGTTTGGAGCATTCATATGTGTTCATTTTATTTCTTTTCACATATTTAGTTGGCGATAATTTTTTCATGCCATTTACGAAAGGTATGTATTACTCTTCAGTGTTGTTTTTTTGTGTGTCTGCATGTAATAATTATATTTTTTAATTTTGTTTCTGTCAGAAGTTCATTTCTTTTCATTCATATTACTGTACTTGTTTAATGTAGAAATAATGCCTTAAAAAGTTGGAAGTTGTAATAAAATTTACTTCTAACTGTCCCAGTTTAATCTAGAGAGTGAAGCCCAAGATGGAGTAAATCATAGCATTACCCCCATCCCAGCAAGACATTATTAATATTATTATACAACTCAAAACTGACCACCCTCAAATATAATTATTATAATAATAAAACAATTGATTTTTAAAGTCTCTGATAATTCACAGTTGGGTACTGCCTAGCACAACTAGTTATTTTTTTAAATTGAGGACAGAAGTCATTTTTCACTATTTTGCAAGATAATGTAATAAAATTACAAGTAACATGCTGATATTTTAACTAAGAATTGCCTAACTTGGATAATGACAGAGAAGGAATGTAGGTGGCTAAAATGCTTTTTTTAAATGTAATCTTTTGTGAGTTATTATATTCTGTATGTCTTATACTTGTTTCTTTGGTAATATACTCAAGGCTCACATGAACACATCGGCCAATATTAAGCAATGCTCTTCAGTATTCTCCTGCAGTCAGTACCATATTAATAGCATAGTCCTCCTCCTACTCTCACTAGACTAAACCAGAAACATTTCTGAGATAGATTAATAACAAGTACAAAAACTAATAACTATCACAATAACTGAGTAAAAAACAGAAAAATATTTATCCCAGATCTTGTAGGGCTTAGTATTTACTCAAATATAGTAGAATTATGTCTATACTGCGGTGGTGGTGCTGCGGTAGCATTGTCGCCTCACTGGAAGACATTGTCCTGTTCGATTCTCAGCTAGAGCGTCTTCTGTGTGGAGACATGCGTGAATGGGCGTACCTTCGTTGAAGGTTGTGCATCAGGGCTGGCAACTCGGCATGTAAAAATCTACTGCCAATCATTAGTGGACCAGAGTTCCGCTGTGGCGACCCCTAACTTGGAAAAGCAGAAAGACAAAACAAACATGTCAGAGTCAAGAGCTTAACAGCTAGTACTAGGTCTCTGATTGCTGTAGAACATCAAGTGTTGTCTGCTATTGACCAGTGTGATTGTTTAAGCTTTTTCATTGTTTTCAGTTGTTTACAGTGTTGTTATAAATTCTCCGCATTTATGCATATCTACAACTTGCAGGCATCTTAAGCTACAGTTGTCTTAATATAACCTATTTCTCTGAAATCATATTAGCTAGTACAACTAACAATACTTAAAAGTACAGCCAATTACCATACATTGTGTGACAAATTGACTACAGCATGGTGGTGGCCAATCCACATGATGGTGCAAAATACTGTGGGATGTGCAGACTGACATCTCAGAACTCTCTATGCTTGTAACAAATGCAGGCAAGACTCTGGTCCTGAGTGGAATCCTTCCAAAAAAACAGATACAAAAAAAAAAAAAAACATATTGCTGCCCCCACACCAATTGTATAATTTCCTTTTCATATTTTTCAAAGCTCATATAAACTCAAGATATATGCTATTTTTCCCATTAATACAGCAATCACCAGATGAACCTTTTTCCTGTGTGCTAATCTATACGTCATCCACAGAAGCCATATTTCTTTAATTTTGTTTTATCAAACCCTCCCATTGCATCATAACTACATCCCTTTTCCCAAATATTATCCCTAGCAAAGACGTTTCATTCATTGAAAAATACACATACACCAATTTTCATCATATCACCCAAACCCCTATTTTTATCTTTATTCATAGTTATTCCCATTTCCTTTAAATATGCATTTAGATAAACTAACACTTCCTTCATCTATATTTTGTTCTGAGCAACTACAACTATATTGTCTGTGTATCTCACCACTACTAGAATTACCATCTTCGTTTCTATCACATATCTAGCATCTTTCATTTTATACACTACTTCACTTACTATCACATTTATTACCAATGCAATCAGTATTCCACTCATGGGACATCCTTGTCTTATACCACATTTCATGCATACTTCCTCACTTAGCCACCCATTCACTAACATTCTCATTCTGTTATTTTAATATGTTAACATATACACACTCTTAATTCTGTAGCCTATCACATACTTTTCCAAAATGTCCCACAAAATATCATTTCCTGCTGTATCAAATGCCTTGCTAAATTCACCTACCAAAAGTTTCACTTCTTTCTTTTTACTTATAATATCATCCACAATTTCTCGCACAACCTATAACAATTTTTGGCATCCCTTTCCTTTCATATCATTTGTACTTTCTTCTGTTTTGTCCTCCTTCTTCCTTCCATTTTCCTTTGTGCTATTCTCATAAAAGTATATAACGTGTTATTTAGTGTGATGGGTCTCCATTTTTTATTTCCTTCTTCTCATTTTTCTTCCACATAAGTGTTTATATTCCACTACATAACTCTTCATAACAAACCCTTCCTTCATTTACAAAGTACTCTCTTTGCCAGTCCTTTAATTTCTTGAAGATTCCATACCCTATTTCATCTGGGCCTGATACTGAGTGAAGATTTAGTTTCCCAAGTACTTTACACAATTCACTAATAGTAATGTCTTCTTCAAATTCTTCCATAACTTATTCTGGATTTTTCCTTCCATTCCCTCTTATTTTCCTTCTTTTTACTGTTCCACATATTTTCCAAATGCTGTACTACAATATTCAGAATTTGCTTTTGTGTTCTTTTTACCCGTCCCTTAACATTTTACATTTCCCCAGTTATACTACTATCACTCTTTACTATTTTATTCAAACATGCAGACATCTCTTCCCTTCTCCCTTATAAATAATACCCCTGCCTAAACAGTAATGCCTTATTTTTTCTCAATTTATTTTATATATTTCTTTTTCCATATCATAATACTCTCTTATATTACTCTTTAAAATTTCTAATACATTTCTGTACATTTTCCCATACTTCACTTTCTCTTCTTACGTTATCCTGTTTTTATACTTTTTTAGATTTAATTCACCATTTGGTTTGTACAGTTGTGTAAAATCTTACCATAACGGTAGATGTTGTTGCCTTCATTGCTGCAGTATTCATAACATATGGGATTCCCTGCCATGGAAGCCTAACATCCAGCCAGTCTACCAGAGACACCTGTTTCTTTAGGTAGCATAGGGCATAAAGGTAACATTCAGGTCTACCCTAGACAGAACTGATTACCCAGTAGCAACACCAGTCCAAGGAATCCAGGAGGTAATCTCTATATCCAGGAAGGCAAAGGACAAGGGGGAAGGAGGGAGGGAGTGAATATTGCAGCAGTGAAGTCAAGGTAAGATTTTACACAATCATACTATGTCCTTACATTCACTGCTGCAGTATTCTGAACATATGTGAGGGTGCCAACGCTCAATAAAAAACTAGGGAGGGGGAAGGAGCAGAAAAATCCCCTAAAAAAACATGAATAATGGCACTAGCAAGACCAGCCCTAGTTCTAGAGATACCATCCAACTTGTGGTGCTTGGTAAAGGTATGCACAGAAGTCCATGTAACTGCTTCAAGAATAGAATTAGTATCTAAGCCCATGAAAAAAACACCAGAAGAAGCCACTGCTGTAGTAGAATGAGCCCTGACTGAAGAGGGAAGGCTCTTGCAATGAAAAGTGTAACAAAAAGAAATAGCCTTAGAAATCCAATAAAAATAATTTGCTTGGATGCAGCAAGTCCCAAAGATCGAGGATGAAAAGAAACATATAACTGATCAGATTTACTAATAGCCTTAGTATTATCCAAATAAACTCTGAGTTGCCTATGCACGTCCAAAGTATGCGGCACCCTGACACTGTCAGTTTGTTGAAAAGGGAAAAAAGTAGACAGATTAATAGACTGATTAAGTGTTAGCACATTAACGACCTTAGGCATAAAAGATGGGTTAGTGCACAAGGACACCCTGTCCTCATGAAAGATCAAACAAGGAGGACAACTCATAAGGGCCTGTAACTCGGAAACATGTCTGGCAGAAGTAAGAGCTAACAAAAGAACAATGTTGCAAGGAAGTTGAAGCAGCAGGCTAAAAATGAGCCTGAGTTAACTTCTGCAAAACAAAATTAAGATCCCAGGAAGAAGGAACAGGCTTCCTTGGAGGTGTAATATTAAGGACACCTTTAAGAAATTGTTTCACCTCAAATCTAGAAGTTAAAGAAAGAGAAAAAGTCAGTCAAGCAGAGATAGCTGATAAGTGGGCCTTAATAGAAGAATAGGCCAAACCAGCATTGAGTAACTCACATAAATAAGAGATAAACAAAGGAGCATCCACAGTAAGTGGGTCCAGGTTACGAGACAGATACCAAATAGAAAACCTCTTCCATTTGGATAAATAGGATTTCCTAGGAGTAAGTTTCCTGGCCTCCTGCATGACTTGCACCATATCCTGAGAAAAAAGGTGTCTATGAGGAATCAAAATCATATCCTCCACAGTGTCAGTTAAAGCATGGATAGGTGGTGATGGATAAGAGATCCCTTGTCTTGTGAGAATAGACCTACCTTGTGAGGTAACATGATGATTGCCCTGGCTAAAAGCAGAAGACGAGGGAACCAGTTCTGTTGTGACCAAAAAGGAGTTACAGACAAGATTTTGGGAACATCTTGTTGAATTTTGAACAGGACTTTTGGAATGAGAGGAAGGGGAGGGAATGCATAAAGAAACATCCCCACCCAAGAAAATGAGAGTGTGTCCACCTTCCACACCAGAGGACCTGGAACTCTGGCACAAAACAGAGGAAGTTGTCTGTGGAGAGGGGAGGCAAAAAGATCTACTTGAGGAGTATCTCACTGCTGGATAATTTCCTGAAACACATCCCTGTGAAGCATCCATTCATGGGACTGAGTTAAGGACCTGCTCAGAGTGTCTGCCACAATGTTCTGACTAGAAGGGATATAAACTGCCTGAAGAGACATATAATACTTGACAGCAAGATCCCATACCAAAGAAGATAAGATCTCATTCCTCCTTGTTTGTTAATATACCACATCACTGTGGTATTGTCTGTGAACACCTAAAGAGGCCATGGAGAGAAAACAGGATGAAAGGCCTGAAGTAGAAGAGCTCCTGTCACGTTGATATTGACATGCTCATTCTGCTGACGAGGTGACCACATCCCCTGAACTTTTAGGGAGCCAAATTTCACCCCCCATCCTGTATCTGAAAAATCTGTGAGCAATTCCTGAGAGGAAAGAGGGGGATAAAAAGGGATTTCTGGATTTAGAGACAACTGATGAATCCACCAGTGAAGTTCCTGTCTTAGACAAGGAAGAAGAGGAGCTACAAAGTCTAAAGGATGTGCATGTTGAAACCATACTGACTTCAGAAACCACTGAAACTTTCTCATGTGAAGTTTGACTAGATGGTACATCAGAATGGTGAATGCTATGAAATCCAGAGCTCTCAGAATCTCTCTGATGGCAATGGAAACCAAAGGAAAAAGAGTGTGAAAGAAAGAAATGAGAGTTAAGGCCTTTGAATGGGGACAGGGAAGCCAGCATTGGCACTGTTTGAATCCTGCAACACATAAAAACATGATCCTCAGAAGACGTCAGAGAAGACTTTTTGAAATTTATAGTGAACCCCAGACTCTGAAGAAGGGAAATGGCATAATGAAGATTTTGCAAATGGGTCTATGGAGGGGATGCCTGAATAAACAAGTCATCCAAGTAAGGAAAAATTTCAGTCCTTTGAAGCCTGCAAAAACAATCACAGGAGTAAGGCATTTCGTGAACACCCTTGGGGCAGTAGAAAGACCAAAGTGCAAAGCACACAACTGAAAATACCAGGATCACAGAGAAATGCAAAAACATCCTGAAAAGAGGATGGATCAGAATATGAAAATAAGCATCCTTGAAATCCAGAGACACCATATAGGCCTGAGTGAGCAAGAGAGGAAACAGAATCTAAAGGGACAACATCTGAAAGGAAGGCACTTTTAGAAAAGTGTTTAGATGAGAGAGGTCTAGAATAGGTTTACAAGTGCCCTCTTTCCTGGACACTAGAAACAGTCTGGAGTAGAACCCTTTCCCCCTTTGGGACATGGGCACCTCTTGAATAATACCCTGAGTCAAGAGATTTTGAAGAACGTCTGGGGAAAAAGGGAAGTTGCCCCAGGGAAGCTGAGAAATGCCCATAAAAGAAGGAAGGGATTTCCACACCATGAAGTACCCCTGATGTATGATTGACAGAACCCAAGAATCCTGAGTGATCTCAAGCCAAACAGAAAGAGAGAAAGACGAAGAGAAACAGGAATGTGGGAATGGGCAGATAGTCATACAGCACCTGGTTTGTCTGGAAAGGAAGGCTTTGGAGTCCCTGAAAACTGAGGGGCCTTAGCAAGAACAACTTGTTTGCCCCTCTTCTTACCTTTAGTAAAAGGGCAGGATTTCCTGCCAATAAAGGCAGACATAGCAGGGTATTTTCTCTGAAATTTAGGCACAGGAGAAACAAACATATGCTTAAGCTCCCATGAGGCCTTACCCTATCCTGAAGACCTAAACCAGCAGCAGCTTCCCCAAACAGAAGCTTAGAATCCAGAGGAGCATCCCTCAACTTAGCCTTAATATCATCGGGTAGGGGTTGACGCCTAAGCCAAGAATACCTCCCCATCACTGAACCAAAAACAGTAGCCCTAAAAGAGGCATCTGCTGCATTATAACTACATTTAATAGAATGACAAATGAGTTGAGAGGAAGTCCCTAGTTAAAAAAGAACAGAAGTTTTACCATCAAAGTCTGGAAATTCAGAAATATGTTGCTAGCCTGAGAAAGAAGAGCCAATACTTACCTAGACATATGGGTCTGATAATTAACAACCCTAAAAGCTAAGGTAGCAGAAGTATAAACCTTCTTACCCAGCCTTTCCATAGCTCTGCTATCCTTGTCAGAAGGCAATAACTTGGGCAAAAAAGCAAATGAGATGGTTTTTCAATGGCTACAAACACAACAGAGGGATCAGCAGCAGGACATTTATATAGAAAGTAACAATCCTCAAGCACCCTATAAAACCTGTCAAGGGGCAGAGAAACAGGTGCATGAGAGGCATTGGAAAAAGCATCCAGCAAAGCAGCAAAAACAGAAGGCATAGCTGCAGGTTCAGGAGATTCCAACTGCAGCAACTCATAGTACCTTTGATGGATATCACAGACCTGAGCACAATCCCACTTAAAAAATCCATCATCCTAGAGAGTGTGCCCCAAAGGAAATTTCCTCAAAAGGACCATCATGACTAATAGAGTCCTCCTCCTGTGACCCATAGTCCAAAGGAGAAGGAATTTGAGTAGAATAAGTCATGGATTCTTTAGCAGAATCCAACTCATCCTCAGAAGAATCCTGTTCTCTAGACCTTTTGAGGGGAGTAGAGGACCAAGGAGGAGCAGGAACCGAAACCTCTTGAGGTGGCTTTAAGGACATTAAAGCAGTAGATAGCCCCTGAATAAAGGCCTGCCAGTCACTTTGTGGATCCCTAGGAGCAGAATAAACATGTTTAAGTTCTTTTGTTTTTTTTTAAGCGAACATCCCCTCCAAAAAACTGGGAAGGACAAAAGTCGATAACTGTAGTATGAACAACTTCTCCAACATATCCTTTATGCCCTATGCTACACAAGGACTGTTTGGGTGATGTTTGGGATACCTTTAAAGCAGCAGGAGTCTTTTGTAGACTGGCCGGACGTCAGGCTTCCCATATGTTAAGAATACTGCAGCAGTGAATGTAAGGACATAATTTTTTTATAGAAGTCTTTCATGGTTATGTGATTCTTCTGTAACTGCAGTACCTCCCACCAATTTCCTCCCATAATTTTTCATTTATTTTTTGTTATTCCCTTTCCTATTTTAATATACTCCTTCCATCACCTTCATCCATATTGCTAAATGGTCTGAAAAAACTGCTGCAACTGTATCATCTGCTACACCCAAGCCTTCTGCTAATACAGAATTATCAATTTCAGATCTGAATGCCCCCTTCTATAAGTCCATTGACTTTTGTTCCACACAGCTAATTTACCATATTTTCTCACTTCCTGTATTTTTTTACATCTTTCCCTTTCTTTTTACATTTTTCCCTTAAATCAGAATTAAAGTCCCTTACAGTTTTAGTTTTCATCTTAACCAGCACATAGTCTAATATTTAATGAACCAGATTCCATTTTTCTCTGCTAGCTATATATGCACGTAATGCTATAATTCTATAAACATGTTTTCTCTACCTCATATCCAAAAAAGTTAACCTTCCCATCCTTACCAAAGTTACATCTAATATTTTTATTGTTTTTTACACAATACAGCCACTCCAGAAGAATGTTCACTTCCTAAATTCCATATTATATTTCCACCCCACAATTTTTCTGTTTGCAGTTCTTCTTCACTTGTCAGGACTCTTACATCCTCTAACAGAACAATATCCGCATCACATTTTGCACATCATTCTAGTATCAATATCCTTCTTACAGTGTTTATAATACTGCTCACATTTACTGACAGTACTATAAAATTATTGCTTTTCCTTCTTTTTAAGTTTAGGGGAAATATTTCTAAATTATCAATTCCTATTTTTTATTCTTTCCTCAACTGAATATTTTGCCTGGGTTTATTTTCTAATAATCCTTGATTTTCAGAATCAGATTTTACACTGTTTAGAAGGGATTATAATCAATCCCTTCTCCTACAGTCTGTCTCCTCATTTCCCCCTCCATATTTTTTCATCTTCTACAGTTTCTTCTTCACCTAGTCACCCTATAAACCAGCCTCTTGTACTTCCTCATGTATGTTTTCTTCCCTTTTTCCTTAATTTTATTATTTCATATTTGTTCCCGACAATCCAGCCAAAGGTGTCACCCTTTTTTTTTTTTTTTTTTTTTTTACACAACATGCATTCAGGCACACACCTTCTTGCTATGTGTCCTTTCTCCTCACACTGGTTACATTGTACCTTTTCACAGTCGTTAATTAAATGAGAACAGTCCTCACAAAAGAAATATGATTTAGGCTGGGCAGCACATCTTAATGTCCCACTATGACCAGCCACAAAATAACGCTTGGAAAGTGTTTCATCCACATTTCAAAACAGCTTCCAACCTCTGCCCTCCATTTCATAAGTTTCTCTCATCTATAACTTTCACCGCATTATCAACACAGACCATGCACACATTTTTTGACATTGTCTTCTTCCAGTTCTCCAGTTCATCAGTTCTAAAGTGTAACATTTGTAGCACTTACGTTACTACCAAAAACAAGTTAATAGTTCAACAGATGAATGTTCTTCTTTTTGTTAAACATTTCCAGAAATGTCATCATCAGTTCTTTCGAATGCTTGAGATTTAAAATGCAGAAGGGTTACCAAATAGTCACGTACATAATATCTGTCTGTTGCAGTGGTTTTTGTTCTTATTATCACTGTTGGTCTTCTCTCCCTTTTAAAAACAGTAGGTGTTTGTCTTGCAAACACAAGGTACAGGGTTTGAGTCTCACAAGGGATAATTGGCTAGGCGTAAAATGGCTCGCAAAGGCAGTTAGCCTATTACTAATCTATGAACCTAATTCTATGAACCTATTATTTACAGTTTGTTGCTGCTTTCTCTTTTTGCCTCTTGTCACTACTGCGTATGTTTTAGTTACTGCATTATCTGCTGTGACAAAACTAAATACCTTCTTAATTTGTTGCTGCTTTCCTTTTTTACTTTGTCACTGCAATATAAGTTTTAACTGCTGCATTATCTGCTGCCACATCAGATGATTCCTTCTGAAATAATGAGGATTGTAATCTGCCATTTTACCCCATAAATCAGCAGAACTGCCACCTGAATGATCCCGCTTGATTATTTTTAAAAGAACATCATCTGCAAGCCCTCCTGATGCCAGGTCTTTTAGATGCACCACTTCAGAAATTTGCTTATTTTTTTCTCCATAGAGACAGCTAAATGCTGCTCATTTGTAACAACCACCACAAAGGAATCTTTGTTTGTATTCTGAAGTTCCACATCAAACATTTTTTCTACAGCTTCTCCCTTTCCACCTCCAAACTCTCTGTACCTTTTCTCTCCTCCTCCATGCTGCTGCTTCCATTAGGCCTCTTTATTGCTGCTGTAGGAGCCCTGCTGTGTCATCTAGCAGCTCCAAAGAGTAGAGGAAGTTCCTTGATGCCATGTCCACTATTTTCCTAGTAGTATTAATACCACCTTGGATCTCCCTTGAAAAGATTATAAATATATAAAAGATAGATAAATAAATAAAATGCTGAAAACATCTGTGAACT
Organism: Protopterus annectens; assembly: GCF_019279795.1. Taxonomy (NCBI): domain Eukaryota; kingdom Metazoa; phylum Chordata; order Ceratodontiformes; family Protopteridae; genus Protopterus; species Protopterus annectens. Next base: position 539,830,583 of record NC_056751.1, on the reverse strand, counting down.
AGGTTGTTAACAAACCCACTAAAGAACATCATATTATTGATCAGGTCCTTATAAATACAGCTTCTTCTTTTCCCCCTACTTATTTTTGCTCAAAATATTTTATTTCATTTAAAAAGGAAAAATACAGAATAAAATAGAGTAATTAAATATATCTGACAAATTGAACTAACAAAACAATCAATTTATAATGTTTACAGAATGCCTGAGACTTGAATATTCATAGATAATACAAATTATGAATATACAGCTTCTTTTTTACTGTTTTTTTCTGATGTTGCATTTTTCAGTTAAGTCAGATCATAAATCAGTGACTTTCACCTTCAGAATCTCTAAACTTTCTGCAACCAATATCTTGGAATTAAAGGATTTCAGATATAATAATCTCATACAGTTCTATGATGAACTTTCAAAATTCACTTATAGCAGTATCACCCCAACATTGCTCCAGTAGTTAGCTTCACAAAAAAGTTATTTATTCGGTTAGATAAATTTATAGAACTGTCACTTCCAACCAGTTCTAAATATAATGGGAAATTTAAAAACAAACAACCCTCAAGGTCCATCAACTTAAATAAATTCTACAATAAAAGAAAAAAATCCTTAAAGAATACAGCAGATCAAAAACACTGGCATCAAGGATAATGTCTGAAATATGAGCCAACATATTAAAAATTGTATTAGTTGTACTAAAGCAGACCATGAACTTAGGTTGTCATCTGAAGCTAAGGACAACAACAAATCCTTCTTTAGGTATGTTAGTAAACTAAAAAATAACACCTAACATTGCTGTGAAGTTATTCAAAATGGCACCGCCTAGCTTTTCCACCAAGTATACATGCCACAGTAGACACTTCCAACATACTAGCAAACAAATTCAGTGCAAATTTTGCCCCAGAGGTGACTGTCCAAAGCTCACTTATCCCTGAGTCTATCAAACTCCATCATCACTAAACATACTAAAGTTGTCTTCCATGACCAAAAATATTTCCTTCATGGGACCTGATAATATATCTGCCTGTTTAAAAACAGTATTAAACAAGTCCTGGCAGAGCCTGTCCTTAATTGTTTAACCCAAATCTAGCCACAGGCTTTGTCCCAGAGGTTTGGCATACAACAGTAGTGATGCCACTTCTAAGGGTGACCCTACCACTCACCTCAGGATTATGGGCCCCATCAGTCTAACAAGATTAATTTACAATGCCATGAAACATAGTATAACTGTCTTGATAAGCTATGATATCAAAAATCTCATCACACTAGACCTGCAGCAAGTTGGCTTTACCAAGGTTAGAACTTGTCTAATGAACCGAGTTAACTTTTTCAAAAGGGTAACATGGGTTGTTGATAATGGTCATGCTGCACACATAAAGTACTTTGACTATCCAAAACATTTGACAGCATCCCCTACTTTAACAGTAAGGTTAATGGATTATAAATGGATCCATACGTGGTAAGATGGTTAGAAAATGATAGAAAAGACAGGACCAACACAGTGAAGGTGACAAGTGCCTCTTCAGAGAGTATGAAGGTGATCAGTGTTGTTCTACATGGCTCAGTTTTAGGATCTCATTTTGTTCTGCATTTACTTTTTTGATTTCCAGACTATGAACCAAGACGTCTAGCTAAACAAGTTTGCAGACACATGCAAACTGGGATTTCTTGTCAACTCACCCTTTGCTGATCAAGCCCTTCAGCAAGAACATATACCTGTAAATATCTGGTGTACTAAAATGGACTCAGATTAACTGAAAACACTGCAATATTGTCACATTTGGTAGACAACCACTTTCCCTTGCATACAACATAGACAATATCCCACTTCAAAATGACACTTGTTAGGGACCTTGGAACTTGGGTTGATAATTCCCTCTTCTTTGATCGTTATGTAACAACAGTAGTCAGAAAGTCATTCTACTTAACAGAACTAATTGCCAAGGGAATATTATCCAGATCTAAAGAGGTCATTGTCTTGTCATATTCAAAATTGATTAGGTCAGTTACTGAGTACAACAACCCTTTGCAATGTGTCTCAGTAGACATATTAAACAAATATAAAGATCCAGAAGGTTCCTAACCAGGAAGATCACAAGCTGAAAAAAACCTAAACTACCAGAATAGACTGGAAGTACTTTCCCTTCATTCAGTATCTTACAGACTCCTGAGGGGAGATCTGTGCCTCACCTTACATGCCAAGAGGGACCTGGTGGTCCTGGGTCTCTTATATCTCCAGAAATCAAAGAATCCCAGTTATACCAGAACCAGGAATCTAAATCTTTAAGAGCAAGTAACGAAAACTTGGTGAAGAGATAGGCTCATCCCACAGTGCTTCCAGCACCTCTGAAATAGACTACCCCTGCAAATTACGCATGGTAGTATGTTATTGCCCTTCAAGAGAACCTAAATGACTGGATGGGTATTCACAGAATCGCCTTGGGCTTGACTGGCCTTGCTGCCTTTAAAGGGGGAGGGTCTAAAGATGGGTACTAGTGAGATGTATATGGTCATAGGAGACAGTTGCCTTGAATTTCCTATGACCATATGATCGTATGTTGGATATTACTGTTATTTTTACAATCTTAAAAGTTTTTTTAAATATTTTTGTCAGCCAACCTGCTGACCAATAAGCTTTTCCACCAAGAATGTTCCCATTTGTTCCCTGTCTCTAGGGCTAAAGTCAGCCACAATGTAGCAGTCATCCAGGCAATCATGACAGGTTTTTGATTTACTGATCTTAACTCCATCCCTACCAGAAAACTATAAGGGCATGCTATGCCTTCCCTTGTGATTGTACATGCTTCTGCCCATGTTCACTGAAGACTGCCTCATGGATTCATTTTGGCAGTGTGCTGCCATGGCAAACTGTGTTAGAAATATAGTTTGCACTTATGTTCCATCCTCTCCTTCCTGCTTGTAATATTTGGCACTTTAAAGCATCCTTTTCCTGTCTGTGCTGTTTAATTTCAGGTTTTAATTCTGTGTATCAGGTTTGTCAAATGATTGCCTTTTTACCTGCAAGATAGTTATGGAAATACATCTCTTGTGCTTTGTATGCCTTCACCTTCTCTGAAGTCTGCATTAAAGTGCATGGATTCCTATCCCGTGGCTGTCTTGGGGAATTAAACTATCTGTCTATATTTGGTCTTTTCTACTAATAGACACTGCACATGACTGTACAGACTGGGTCTCAAGAGGCATGTGCTGCTTGCACAATAATCGTGGACGGAATAGGCAGAGGCAGGTGAATTGAATGTCTCTAGTCCATACACCACATGCCGTTCAGCTCTCCCTCCTGTAGGTGCCAGACTACATCTCTCTACTCAGGATGGGCAAGATGTCATTGGCTACTGACTCCCATCCTATCTCATCAGCTCCACCAATACCTGGGTTAGTCAGGCCTGGGTCCCTTGGGTCACTCTCAGGGCTTTATTGTTCCATGTCATGAACCTGAAGCAACTATTGACAAAGTTTTAAAAGTTTTTATTTTGTGTTCATGGTCATTGAGCATGGATGGTTATGTGCTGCTTGGCAATTACATGACAAGATTACCTTTTTTTTTTTAATTTGTGAATTACATTTTTGTGAAGGAAATACTTATAAGTGTATGTCCTTTGGTTATAGGTTCATAGGTTTGTACTAGGCTAATGGCCCTGGAGCCTTTACAAGCCTAGCCCAAAAAAATTGTCCAGGCACCGTGCCACCCAATGTTAGTTCACAGTGCCCCTATCCAATAGGGCAACTACAATGATCCCTGGAGTGAACTTTCTGTTACCCATCCACTTGTCAAGATTTCTGTTGAAGACAGTCAGCGAGGTGCTCTGCTTGACATGAGTGGGAAGCTTATTCCAGAGTATGGACAGTCTTTGAGAGATTAACCTATCTCTTCAGCATCTTCTGTTAATTGTGGTAATGTGGTTGTGATCTCTGGAGTGTGTGGTGTGGGGGGATTGGGATTTCTTTAGGTGTAGCATTTCAAGTAGGGCAGGGTCAGACATGGCTTTGTAAGTCAAGCAGAGATCACCTCTAAGTAGATGATAAGAGACTAAGAACAACTGAAGTTTCTTGAGTCTGTCCATGTAGGACATGCATTTAAAGCTTAGGATCCTTTTTGTCAGGTACTTTTGTGGCCTCTCCAGCTGTTGTAGGTGTCTGGTCAGGTACATGCCAAATGAGGAGTTATATTCGATGATTGGTCTAATGAGGGATGAGTAGAGAGGGATGATTACCTCTTTCTTCCTGGATGCGAAACTTTTGGTTATAAGATGTGCCACGTAGAAGGACTTTCTGACCACAGTGAAAGTGTGGTGGTCAAAGGTGAGCTGGCTGTCGACCTGGGTGCCCAGATATCTTCAGTGTTCAGTGGGCTCCCATCAATGTGGTAATTCGTGGGAACTGAGTTTTTTCCAAAGGGGATGATAACACATTTTTTGGCATTAAGCTTTAGGCCATGGTTCCAACACCAGTCATTGGTCTCAGAGAGGCCCTTTTGTAGGATGTCTGCACCTCTTGGGGACTTGATAACGGCTCTTTGCTTGCAGTCATCAGTGAACTTGGTCAGCCAAAGTCCTTGTGTGTTGGCCTGGACATCTGAGAATTAGATGCCAAAGAGCAGAGGGCCCCGGACTGAGCCTTGTGGGGCTCCATTCGTGACTGGTCAAAAGTCTGACTTGGAATTCACAATTTTCACTCTGTAGGTCATGTATGTGAGCCAATTTGCAACCCACCTAGTGCTGTAAGGACTGATGCCTAGTTTGGTGAGTGGGGAATCGTTCAAAGGCCTTGGCTAGGTCAACGTAGGCTGTATGCACTGCCTTACCCTCATCCACAGCCTTGGTGACTGCCTCGAAGAAGTCAATCAGGTTCGGCAGGCAGGATCTCCCCTTGACAAACCAAACTGTGTGGGGTCAAGAGTTTGGAGATTTCCTATATCTTTGTTAAGCAGGTCCATGATGAAGCACTCCATGCATACCAGACTCATAAGGCTAATGTGGTGACAGTTCCCAGGGTCTGTAGTTGTGCCCCCTTTATGGAGCAGGATGACTGTAGCAGTGCACCATTGATCAGGGACATAGCCTCAGGTAAGGCTGTGATTGAACAGGGCACACAAATGTGGTGTCAGTTCATTTTGTAGCTCATGTAGGATGCAGCCAGGGATATTATCAGGTCCCATGAACACTGTATTCTTGGTTTTGGACAATGCAGCTTTTACTTGTGCATAAGAAATGGGTGCCAGGCTTTCTTCTGGTATTGTGATAGGGCCCTTGTGGGAGGAGAGAGGGGTAAAGTTGACACTGACTCTGTCGGCCAGTATGTTGGCTCATTATAGGAGGTGTCATTTTACAAAAACTCAGAGAAAATCTGGGTATTGCCTTTGAGGTTTTTGATATAGCTATAGAAGGCTTTGTGGTTGTTTTTGGTGTCAGCCGCAATTCTGCCTTCATAGCTGGCTTTAAAGGATTTGATAAGGGATCTCTCAGCTTTTTGTTGAGACTGATAAGGGAGGTTGTCCTGTCTTGTGACTTGATTTTTTTCTGCAACAGTTTCTTCCGTCTGTTGTAGGGTTTATTGATGGCTGTGGACCACGGGATTGGCTTCCTTTTTTTGTAGGAGAGCGTCTTAGTTCTATTTGGTATGGCAAGGTCCATGCATTTGTGTACATGCTTGTACAGTGCATTGGTGTATGATTCGGCAGTCATGCCACTATTTTCCATTGGCATGGGTGCCGAGAAGTTAGCCACCTCTGTTTTAAGGAGCCCAAAGTCAGCTTTAGAGTAGTTTTTCAGGGTTGTCACCTTAGTGGGGGGGGAGGGGGTAGGTACGATGGAGATTTCCATTGTGATCAGTTTGTGGTCAGATTTAACCAGGGAGGAATTGACTATAGATGTGGAGCAATGGTCTCCCATGTTGGTGATTACCAGGTCGAGGATGTTGCTTCCTCTAGTGGGGGTCAGAATGAGCTGGTCCAGGGCATTGGAACTGATAAATTCCAGAAATCATTGGGCCTATACATTGGTACTTAAATATTTTCCCAGTTGATGGAAGGGTAGTTGAAGTCACCCAGTATGAAAGTATTGGGTTCTCTAGCAGGCTATGACTTGTATCGCCGTCTAATCCAGTGTTAGTTGTAACTGAAGTATCTCAGATGCATTATGCTGGGCTACCAGTCTAGAGGTGTGCGTATCCTTTAAGAATATGGAGACACCACCAACTTTGGAGTTTCCAGACGTATTCAGGGGCCGAAAGGTATGGAATGAATTGTAGCCTGGGAGTGCAGGGGTGCTTTCTGCCTCTTTAAACCAAGTCTCCGATACAGCACAGATGTTGACATTCTTCATTTTGAGGAGAGCTTCGAACAAGTGCATGGTGAGATTTAGGCTTCTAGCACTTAGCAGCATGACCCTCAGATTGCATTTGTTTGTAGCTGTTATGGTGGAATTTTGGTCTGTGGAACACTGCTTAAAAATGGCAGTGTAGGGGGTGGCAAGAGCCTTAGCCAGTACCAGGAATCCCAGGGGTGACAGATGCAGGCTGTGTCTGGCAAAGCATCAAGGTCTGTCGATCAGGTCATCCCAGGCAGACAGATAACTTAGTCAATTGTTAAAGTCAGTCATTTTCTGCTCATACTGTGGTATCATTCTGGGTGATGGTAGAATACTGCTCAGGGCTAGGGTCATACCTGCCTGGGCCACATAATCCGAGCATTCCATCACATCTCTTTTCATGCAGTCCAGGGAGGTACATCTCAGGTCATTCACACCCACATGGACAATGACTGAGTCATATTTGTACTTGTTGTTATATAGCTATTGCTGTACAGAACAAACTGAATTTATCCAGTGCTAGAGAAATGAAATAGCTATACGATTCATGTTCACACTGGATGATGTCTACTTGTCTTCTTTTTTCTATTTGAAATCTTGATGTCGTGACAGAATTTGAACATCTGTGTATGGTGGTTTGCATATTCAACTTTGTTTTATATACCTAATATGAGTGTTTAGTGTAGATGTTACAAGGAAATAACATTTCTACCAGATCACTGAATGCATGATTCTGATTGACTGGCACATATGTTTTATAATCTGATATTGTATGATATATAGTAATATATCGTAGCGTGGTGTGTTATGATGAAATTCAGTAATACCTGGCCAAGTTTAGTCACAAGGATGATGCCCAAAGATCCCAACATGCCATCTTACTGTGACATACTCCATTACTGCACATTATATTATTATTTGTGCTCTTCTCTTTAATTTCTGTATGGAGTGTGTGAGTCTATTTTATTTTTATTTTTCTACTTTATTTTCTTAAATTTAAAGAAATAATGAGCTTTACATATATTTAGCAAAGGTCAGAATGTTTTTCTATTGATTTGTTTTATAATTATTTTTCATGATTTCCCAGTTATGTTTTTTTTTTTTTTGCTGTGTACATCTTTTGGAAGATTAATTTTGATGTAATTTTTAATAATTTTTGTAGAAGAGACATGGCTAAAGGTTGTTGGTTGGATGCATTAATGTATTATTTCTTTTATCTGTTAGTTCACTGATTCCAAATCCATTCTAGCTATTTATGCAAGATTCTTCCCAGGATATGTAGCATTGAAGACTGTCATATGAAGTAAGGCTGTGTAGGAGGCAAAGGCCATTCATAGAAATTGTTATGGGCTTCCTCCCATTTCATCAGGAGGTGGTGCATTAGTAGGTAGGATTTAAAAAGCCTTAGAATGCACTAATAACGTTTTCTGCGTGATTAAACGTGCAAAGTACCAAGCACTATTTGGGAATGAGAAGGATAGGAGAAGTAGTATTGAAAAGGCAGATTTTTAACCAGTAAACTTATATAAGAAGGAAATTGAGGATGGTGATAGAATGTAGGAAACTGCTATAAATAACCTAACATTTGAACCTAATTGTATCTGTATTAGTAAGCAGATAGAACCATTGTTATATGAGGAGTTGGACATGGCTACCAATTTTTTCATGTAGGTTGAATGTTTTGTCAGTTAGCAGGCCTGTTCCAACTCTGGGTCTAGATCCAATTCTGGTTTCCAGAATATGGTATAATTCTCTTGTTTGGGTATGGAGATAATGCGGATAAAGGAGTCTTGTGTAAAATATGTAATATGTCTATTTGAAGGCATTTCCGTTACTGTTAAGAGAAGAAGTTTAAAGCTCTCTTTGTACCCGTTTGTCATTTAGACTGCAAGCATTAGTGTAGTCAATGCACAGTTCAGTGAATAAGGTGTTATTTGCATTATTATTATTATTATTATTATTATTATTATTATTATTTAGGCTAGGATCGGTTCATCATCATCCAACTGAAGAATTAGAAATCCAGTAATGATAATAATGATCGTCCACCATTAAGGTTATTGGTGGATAGTAGGGGATCACCCACATGTACTTGTGCAAAGGTGGTTGACTTGATACTTCAAAAATATGTGCGTAAAGAAAAACAGATTTGTAAAGACTCGTGGTCTTTTTTGAGGACAATTAGTACTGTTTTGTTTAACGAAGGGACTAACTTTATAACAGTGGATGTAAAAGACCTGTACAGCAGCATACCTCAGGATATAGCGTTAGAATGGGTTAACTTCATGTTAAGGAAGTATAATGCATCAGATAGAGAAGTTGACTTGGTGACAACATTGGTGGACTTGGTGCTGTCATATAATTTTTTTACATTTGGAGAAGTATTTTATAAGCAGACAGTAGGTGTAGCTATGGGATCCCCATGTGGTGGCAGTATAGCCAATTTGGTTATGGCTTACTGGGAATCCCACTACGTTTTTTCAGAGCAAAATCCTTATTACGAGAAATTCTTATATTACACTAGATTTCTCGATGACATATTTATTTTGGTCGACATTACCGAATGTGAAGCTGTAACATTGATACAATACTTCAATCAGAGTACACGTTTTTTAGAATTTACATACACATTTTCCACTGAAAATATTCCATAGTTGGATGTATGTTTGAGTAAAAATTGTACTCTAAATTGTTATACGGCTAAAATCCACCGTAAAAAAACTTATTCCAACACCTTCTTGCATTTTACCGGTTGTCACCCATTTTCACAGAAGCGATCTGTTGTTAAGGGTCAACTGGTACGTGCTGCAAGAATGGTTACATTGGAAGACGATTTTAACGATGAATGTTTGAACTTAAAGACAATGTTTTTGGCAAGGGGTTACCCGGAGGGTATGTTGGACCAGCTGATTCAGGAAATCATTGAAAAAAGACAGCACCAAGTATATGTACCACTATTACCGGTAAACATGGATAATGTCATGAACACTACTGGTGTTCATATTAATATGACGGATGAGTCTGGTAATTTTGCGGTATCACATAATTTGAGTTTGGATATGCTTGTTGAACTTGATAACCCTGGAAGACAGGTCACACACACTGTTAGAGAAACATCTCTTAAAGGTTTGGAGGATGACACATTTAAATCTACATTTATTACTACTTTCAGTCAGGATAGTAGTACATGTACAAACATTATATTTAAGAATTGGGATTTGTTTAAACATTACCCGAGTATTTACAATAAAGTAGTTTTGTATTTGTATTTGTATTTGTTTTCGTGTTGTATACAAGAGAGGGAGGAACATGAAGGATATCTTGGAATTAAAGAAAATGCGACCAGTATTGAATGGAGGCATGCATAAATGCCAGAACTGTAATTATTGTAAATACATAGAGGAGGGTACAGATTTTTCTATTACTGATTGTACATACAAAATAGGTTTTAAATTGAATTGTAATTCATCCTTTGTAATATATTTGGCTAGGTGCAGATTATGTCCGGCCTTCCACATTGGAAAAACTGTGAGGAGGCTGAGAGACCGTATATACGAACACGTATATGCAATTAAGAATTTGAAATTGGAAAATGCCCTAGCCAAACATGTGGCTATTTACCCCGATCACAGTTTTAAATTTACTGCTATAGATCACACACCAATAGACCAGAGGGGTGGACCTAGCCCTTTAAAACTAGAAGAAACTGAGTTATTATGGCAGGTTAGATTACATGCCTATTGCCACCCTGGAATAAATGATACGTGTTCTATATCTAGTCTTTTAAAACTTAAGAACCTTAAGAGATGATAATACATTTAAATTAACAGCATTATGCGTTGGTAATATATTTAAAGTGTTTTTAAAAATGATGATAAAATGAGGATACTACATGTGGTCTTCTATGTGGTTTCTCAATTTTAATGTTAGTAAAAACATGTTTTAGTATGGAGTTGTATTATTACGGTTAGTGTGTTTTTAAAAAGAATAATTGGTTAATTGAAGCAGGTTCTTTAGCTGAGTTGTTAATTGTGTAACTATATTAACGTGTATTGTTAATGAGAGGTTTCATTTCTGAAGAAGTCAGGCACTTGGCTTGACAAAAAGTGCTTTAAAACTATTTTATTAGTAAATACCTTTGCTACATTACTTGCTGTGTGGTGGTGTCGTTGTTCTACGTTTGTTGAATTTATAATAATGATCGTCCCATGTTTGAGGTGTTACTCATCCAATACGTTTAATTATATGGAAATAGGCAGACTTTGTTACTGGGACTATGAATTTGTTATATTTTGTCCACCATATGGAATCCCCACCTTCTGCAAGGAGGTATAAGAGTGTGGTGGGGTTTTACTGTAGGGAGTGTTATAACACTTGAAGAAATCTTGCTGAGGTAGGGGTGATACAGGATGGCAATAAAGATCAAAGGATGCACTATAACTGTAATGGAAGTAAATAAGATTAATTTTCTTTCTTTTGGACTGCAATGTTCTTTGACTTCTTTTCTGTACTATCCATAGCTATAGAAGGTAATATGATAAAGACACACGGAGATAAATGGCTGCATTTGAATGTTTTGCTGATATGGCAGACAGCTGGGTAAAGATGGAAGTCAGATAACATGCAGTAGCATTACCAGTATCATAAAGAGGTACTAACTGTATGCACATATTATAATGACCAGAAAAAAAAAAACCCTGAGTAACACCTGATCCTTGTTCTTCCTCTAGAACCATCTCTATTGCCTTAAAATCTTAAAGGTTTTGAGTTGTTGCTATCACTGAGGGGATTTGATTCTTTGATGTAAAGGAATGAGGCCTGGAACTTGCTTTTTGTTAAGGCTGAGTAACCCCTTGAGAATACCTCCACGATTCATTAGTCTGATGTTTTTAGATGACATTGGTCTAGAAGAATGGAAGAATCTGGCTTGTATTTAAACTGCATGAGACAGGGTGGGAAACAAAGGATAATGACTCATGAGGTTATAACTGTGAGAAGACGAATTTCTTCTGTTGAGAGTGGGTAATGTGGTATTGCCTTTACGGTTATCTCATTATCTTTGCATGACTTTATTTCTTTTTAACTTAGCTTGTTATAGGCCTGTTGCTGTCTTGTTTTACTGCTGCAATTTCTATTGTACTTAGGAAATGTAAGGTGAAACATTTGTTTAACATTCACAGCCTTTTATTTCTAAAGCTATTGGAACACTTTTTGAGTAAGTAAACCAAAAGGGAAGAATTCATGAACATATTTTTATATCATCAGCAATAGATTGGGACAGTTCCAAAAAGAAGCAGTGTTATAACAGGCAGTGACAGCATTCATAACCATATTTAGCCATGTGCAAACAGCTTGGTCTGCAGTTTGTATTCATTCTGAAATAATTTCCATAATACTGACAATGATAACATATTTACTTAAGCCCTCTGATTGCTTCAGACTCTCAGAGTAGTAAGTTGACTTACGCTTCTTGCAATTTATGGTCCAGAGTGGTAGAAGTAATGACCTTTTTTATCAGAATTATCAATAATCCTGTTTTTTCTGTGTGCTGGTAGTGGTCTTAAAGCAGCAGTGATGTCTGGTTGTATGTGATAATAATGTAAGTCTGTCTTGGTCTGCCATAGAAATTATATGCAGGTAATTATGCTTCTCAGGTGCTCTATAAAACTTGTTGGACTTCTTTAGAACAGATGCCAAAGTGTTAGGTACTTGTTTATAGATCATTGCAAGAACCTATAAAAGGAAAACTTGTAAGAGGTCTAGGTTCACTCTTTTTAAACTTTATGTACCTTTGCTTAAGAAGTGAAAGCTTTATAGCAGACCATTTAAGATGACTATTCGTAAGATTAATTGTATCACCAAAAAAACGTTCTCCAGAGGGGAATCAGAGGCTAAAGAAAACTTATTGTCACAGGTCATAAAACCCACTTAGAAGAACAGGTGATGAGTGAAAACAAGGTAGTGGTCTATTTCTTCATTCTCAGTCTCTTTTGATGGGGGTGTGGATTCCCTCTTTTCTTTTCCATAGCTTTTTCCAGAAGTAAAGGTTTTGGTTCTTCCCTAAAACTTGAAGCAGTCCTGTTATCAGTTTGTAATCTATGACAAGAGGTGATTTTGACACTCATAGGAGTGACATCCCTACTCTGATGACCATGGAGCAGGTGTCCATTTATTAAAAGAACATGTTTTTCATTCAGGCATCTGTTCTGCCAATGTCTGATCCCTAGATATTCTCAACAAGGCAATTGGAAAACAGATCTGATAGGAAGCTGGAGAAAGATTAGGTATAGGAGTACCAGTTGTCTCAATAGACTATAATGCCTCTTTAAATATGAATTTCTTAAATTTTCATTTAGACCCCTATTTCTCAACTTTCCAGAATTTTACAGAATATCCAGATTTTTGCCTCATTTTTAGCCTGTTCCTCATACAATTTGTGGATTTCTGGTAAATTATTGAGGACTGAAGTCTCTAAATAATGACATAGATATTGGAATTTCAGACTTTCTATCCTTCAGAAAAAAATGTATTCTAATGCAAATTTGTTATTCTAACAGCTTTCTAATTTTATAACAGCAATATTTAAAATCTTCCCTTGAATTTGGACCTTTGTTCTCCCATTAGTTTTGGATTTATTCAGAATTCTTGCACTAAGATGTGAGAGGTATGGCAGACCCCCCTCTGTTTCTCTGTTATGGGTTTTTTTGTATAGTATGAGTAGCAGTAGGCTTAGATTCTTAAAGTCAGCTTTACTCATTGGAATTGCTATATTTCTCTGCCATTATTACATGCCAAAAAGACGCTGGGTGTAGACATTGTTACAAGAACAGTGGGATTGATCCAGCCATGAGATACTTCCTGTTGTATCACTGGGCAATCCCTTCAACTTCTTCCTCAAACTAGCAGTAAAAGGAACCCGACTAAATACTCTCCAACTTGTCTGTGTGGAAGATATAGCAGTTCACTTCAACATCTATCACAAAACTGAGGTTATTAAGATATCTTCACCAACCTTCTGAAATTTGGCAAGATGAGGGCTTCCTAGGTCAGTCACCATCTTGGCAGAAATCTGAGTTGTTCAACTGTGCATATTAGTTTTTATCTGAAACCCTCTATCCCTTCTCATTGTCTAAGCAATGAATGCCATTTTCAAATCCCTTTATTTTTGTACTACTTTTTGTAATCTGTTGCTGACTTCCTCAATCATCATGGTGATAATTATCATTGTCTACCTACGCTGTCACAGAGACTATACATAGTTAGAAGCCCTGCTAACATTTCCCTCAGTGAAAGAAATGTGAGCTTTCATTGAAATTCCACCATGTATAGTACTGAATGGGTCCCACTGCCACCACTTGTATAATCTTCATGTGATCAGAGTCATTGTCTTATTGTATTACTGACCATACTACTACTTTTCAAGTATCTGATTAAAAAGAAAAAACATTTTATGCTATTTCTTTTTCTTTATTTTTGTTAGTTTGTTGGCTGGCATTCTCTATAGAATACTTTATGTTTCAGAGTAAACTACAAACAAATTATTATATTTCAACAAACTTATCAGATCTGTTAATACATTTTACTTTAAATTGATAAACACATTTTAGTTACTGCCTCAACAGATGGAACAATTCTAAGTCACAATTTGTTATTTGTAAACAGAAATATATATGTTGATATAACTTCCTTCCATTTTGGAATCCCTCCCACCATGGCCCCAAACACTGTTTGAAGGACCAATGGAACATCAGCATTACAGACAGGCTTTGCCCAGGTATACACAATGAGAAAATCACAGCCTTCATCTGTAGAGCTACTAATGAACCTGTAACTGTTAACTGATTTTTTTTCTGGGTTCTGCTGAGTACACTGGAGTCGGTCACATTAGTGACCAGAAAATGCACATGTACAACAGAAAAATCACTTTTCTTTTTAAATGGGATAAACAATCTTCCACTGAAAGCATCACATTTAGTCACAAAAATTAAGATATTTTAAATTTTGAATTTGAAATCAAATGTTTTCTTCATTAAAGATTAAAAGAAATGAAAAGCACTTATGAAAGAAAGTTCTTGTTTATTTGTTCATTGTATTTCATCTCTGCTAAGATAACTGGTGTTGCTCTAAGTACTACAGACCATTAAGGTTGGATTTAAATGCATTTGTATGTGTTCTTTTCACAGATTGCTCTGTTGTTACGAAAACCGAGACAGTGTCCTTGAATGATTGTGTTGGAACTGTCAATGACACCTACTGTTCAGGCGAATGTAGTTCCAGATCTTGGTAAGAAAATGATTCATTTCACGAGCGAAAAATGTTGCTTTATGAATCTATTTCTAAAAAAAATGCATACATCATTAACTTCCAGAATTCACAAACGTCCAATTTAAGTTTTGATTTTCATAGCTTTTTATATCCAAGTCACTGGAATAAGCACAGTTGCCTGTTTTCTTACATGACCAAAAAGGCATCAATATCTATTAACTCCGGAAAAAAAGCAGTGATATAATTAATTCAGCCAATAATAAAATATGTCATTATTAAAAAAAGATATGGTTCATCTTAAAAATGACCAGTTGATCAGAGCTCATTTGATTATAGACTATCAAAGGGAGTTTTTTTTTTAACTTGTGGGGAGGGGACTTTGCCTTCACACTTCCATATAAGAGAAGACACATTCCACACAGCTGTTTATTATAACTAATTCAGAGGTTACCAGACCTCAGGAGAAAATTAATAGGTTAATACTCAATGAAACTCATTCTCTGTGGAAGACTATATATATGGAACGCAATGCTTTCAACTAACAAATTCTTCTGGAGGAAGTCATAGTTAGAAAGAAGAGTGTTCTCCATGTTAAGTACCTTACCTGTGCATGGATGCTGGTTCAAAAGGAGGAATGGTTAGTTTTTACAGAAAGTACAGATTCCACAGGGAAGAGATTCTCTAGTGGGAATATGCAGAAGAAAGGCACATTGGAAGAAGGCCTCATAGACTTTAAGAAAATATATAAAGCCAAATTCTTAATGTTGAGGAAGTTGGATAGAGCAACCCTGAGTCATAGTTGTCTAACAGTTACTGAAGAATTTTATAAACAGGCAATATTTATGGATCAATGTGATATTTTGCAGTCCTGACTGAGAACCAGATGTATGAGAAGATAACAGAAGAGGCACTACCCTGCTTGAAAATCTTTGTTCTCTCTCTGTTAGTGGAAGTAGAGCAAACAATCTGTCAGTCTGAGAGCTTGGAGGTCCAGGTATACCTTCTCTAAAGGGTGATGTAGCAGATCTGGTAGACGTGGGAACCACATTTAGCTTGGACAAAATGTGACCACTAAAATGACCCTGATCATGGAAGACCTGGCCTTGTGAATGAATGCCTTTTTGAGAGGAAATAGAGAAAAGCCATCAAGTCCCCCCCCCCCCCCACACACACACACACATACCAGTGCCAGACAAATGCATCCCTTGTCTGTCCACTGGGTGCAAGGTTGAGACAGAAAATCTGCAGCACTTGGCATTCATCTGACATGCAAGCAGTCAACATACTAAGAATCTTTGTATTCAGGATCAGTATCACAACAACAACTTGTAGGGCATCAAGAAACAATGGGTGAAATCATTCTGTGAGACAGTTGGGTACCCCAGGAATATGTGTAGCAACTAGTAAATGATGTGCTGGCCTTGCCCATTATTATACTGTCATTGTTTCCTGATACAGCATATAGGACCTTGTTTCATACTGCTAGTTGACCTGTGTGACAACAGCCATGTTGTTTGACTGCATTTTTAGAACTCCTGGAAGGAGGTCATAATGGATGATTGGTGGGTTACTAAGATTGCTCACAGCTCCAGGATGTTGATGTGCAAGGATGACTCCTGGAAGACCATATCCCCTGAGCTTTCTACCAAATTAAATGCCCCACACTGCTGTAAAGACATCTGTAGTCACCTGGCCAGATATATAGGAACTACAAAGGGACTCTCCTGAAGAAGATTGCTGTGCTCAGGCCAGCAAAGCAAATTGTTTTGATAGGCACAGGAATTTTTAATCAACTGCTACTGGATCTGGAGTGTCTAGAGTGTCCACTTTAAGACCCTCTTCTATAGTCTGCTGTAGGATATTATAAATCTTGTGGCTGCAATGAGTCTTGGTGCTTGAAGGTAAAGGTCTGCTGATTCCTGGCTTTTTGAGATGAGTGGAAAAAATATCAAGTATGCTTTGTGTTCTATGTTTCTACAAACACAATGCACACTTTAAGAATTAACAATGACTTAGCAGACTGATTGTAACTCTCAGCAAGGGGAATAATGTGTGCAGAAGATTTTTGTGTTGAATGAGACTGTCCCAGATACTTCACACAGTCTTCTAAGAATGAGAATGCTTTTATGTCCTCCAGACACAGACAAGGATCCAGTACTGCTATTCATTTGGTGAACACCTGGGGGTGGTGGCGGTGGAGGTGCTGAGATGAGACCAAATGTCACAGCTTGGAAGCATTTGTTTGTTTTTATTTGCTGACTAAGGAAGTCTGTCTTAGTTTCATAGGTTCATAGTTTCATACTAGGCTATCTGCCCTAGGGCATTTATAAGCCTAGCCAGAGTGTGTTTGGCTTTCGCCACCCATTTTAAATTAATTTTGCTATGCCTTTTTTTGAGGTTAGCATACTGTGCCTCTGTCTAACAGTGACACAGAAGTGATAGCCGGGGTAAACCTATGATCTCCCATCCACTCATCAAGATTCCTCTTGAAGAGAGTCAATGTGGGACTCTGCCTAACCTGGACTGGGATTTTATTCCAGAGTGAAGGGAGCCTCTGGGTTATGAATCTGTCCCTCCAGCATGTCCTATTTATTTCAGTGCTGAGGTTCAAGTCTCTCAAGCGCGTAGCTCGATGGGATTTGGATTTTCTGAGGTGCAGCATGTCCATTAATTCCGGGTTGGACATGGCTTTATACGTCAGGCACAGATTGCCTCTGAGCAGACGGTATGCCACTGAGTAGAGCTGGAGTTTCTTTAACCAGGCAGCATATGGCATGTGTTTGAGCCCTTTGATCCTCTTGGTGAGGTACTTTTGGGGTCTTTCCAGTTGCTGCAGGTGTCTGGTAAGGTACATCCCAAAAGGGGCATTGTACTCAATTATGGGCCTGATGAGGGATGAGTAAAGAGGTACAATGACCTCCCCTGATCTAGATGTGAATCCCTTCATGATTAGGTGGGCTATATAAAATGTTTTTCTAACCACTTTGGCCACGTCATTGTCAAATGAGAGATTGCTATCAACTTGGGTCCCCAGGTCCCTAATGACTTCTTCTGTACTTAATGGATTACCACCTATGTGGTAATTTGTGGGCACTTTGTTTTTGCCAAAGGGGATGACTATACACTTTTTGGCATTTAGCTTGAGGCCATGGCTCTGGCACCAGTTGTCTGTTTCTATGAGGCCCTTTTGGAGGATGCTTGTGTCGGCTGGAGAGTTGATTATGACGCCCAATTTGCAGTCATCTGCGAACTTGGTCAGCCACAGTCCTTCCGTGTTGGCCTGTACCACCGAGAAATATATACCGAACAAGAGAGGTCCCAGGACTGAGCCTTGTGGGACGCCACTTGTAACTGGTTTGGAGTCTGACATGGCTCCAGCAATTCTAACCATGTGGGTTCTGTCCTTGAGCCAGTTTGCAACCCGTCTTGATGTAGAATCTCCTTTAGCTTAGGCTTGGGGAGAAAAAAACTAATTTGGTGCAATGCAATATATGATACAGTGTAAATTAGCACAAGTAAATAAAATATTAGTGCCATTCTTAACATCACAGTATTAGAAAATGATAGCAACCTAGTGAACTGGTAGACATAACATAAAAAGCACATCAAATAAAAATATACATTCATACTATTAAAATCACACTGGTAGAATTGGAGACAGTTCTGGGTACTTTGTTGGTGCTGATAAGAGCACACTTTTATAAACATCAAAGAATGAAGCAATACTAATCTCATGAACTTTAACTTAAGAAGGGGGTTCATTCCTGTCATGGTGTTAGAAACCTAAAACATTTGGAGAAATTAAAAAAAGAGGTGCAAAAAATTGTCACTGGAACAATCACAGTATAATTTTTAATACAAGCATTTGTAGTGAAAGAGCTGTAAACATGGATATGTATGAGTAAACATGCAGATTCCTGTACTAAAGACGCAGTTAGACAAGTAATTTGGGTTACATTAATGTGACTGATAGTAATTAAGCCCTATTCTAAAGTGGATGAACTTTCTGGAGAACCTTGCAAGTTTATATGTAAGTAAGCATCCTAAAGGCTGAAAGACCATAGTCAGCCTTCTCTTTATAGACATGAGCACATGGACTGCAACATGGCCATGCAAAAGGATTGTTTGTAGATGAATGTTTAGGCTAGAAAGATCCAGAGAAGGTCTGACGTCCTGTGTCTTCCTAGACACCAAAATGAATGTATGATTAATATCCCTTCCTTGCCTGTCTGTTAGGACCTCTTGACTAGCCCTCTCTGTGAAGAGCTGTTGTGCTTCCATCCTCACCCATATCTTCTGACTGAATAGCATATTGGATGAGTGTAGGGCAGTTAGTTCAGGACATGAATGGAAAGAAGTATATTGCAGATAATCTCCCTTATTCACATTTTCTTATACTGTAAAACACAGGGGCGTTCTAGACTGAACTGCCTCTTACTGGTAAAAGTCAGCATAGTAGTTAGTAATGTCATAAACTGCATTTAGGGGGGACTATAACTTCTTGAACTGCTGTATCACTTGACCATTGGACTTTAAGCATTGCTGGTACCTGGGTGAGAGGGACTGACAAAATCCATCTGCTTGCTGTTTTGCTGTCCACAGGCTATTCTAAAAAATTACTTCCATTTCCTTCTTTGTGTTCTGCAAAAAAAACAATGGGGAGAAGAAAAATGTTACTTCAGCAACCGAAAGGAATTGTCCTTTCTATTCCATGCCGTGGAGATGTTGATCAGTTTCAGGTCTGAAAAGCAAAGGTCCCATAAAGGGGGCTGTGAGGTATTAGATATTGTTTTCTGTACTAACATGGCTGGCTGAAGTTTTGTAAATAATTATAGATATTTGTAAATTACCTGTGTTACATATACCAGTATAACTAGCTGTAATTTTGCATCTAAGTTTGTCTTTTGATTGTCACCCTGATTTATGCAAGATGTTTGAATGTCAAACAGCAATCTTCTGACTGATCAATTGTGCATGTTCTTTGTGGGGAGAGTTCTGAATGTATGTTGTGCTAGAGTCAGCTGACCTAGATGTGATGTCATTGTGTGCCAGAACTGGGAGAATAGAATCTTCACTGCATCTGTTTGTTTACTTTTCAAAGTCTGATATGAGAGTAGAACTCTCATGGCAGCTTCCAGTTATTTTTGAAAAAGATCTGCTATAAAAATCAGTTTCTGAGTCGGTTGTTCAGTTATTGTTCAGCAGTTGTTTTCCAGAGCTGTTCAGCAGTAGTAGTCCAATTGTTTGCAGGTAAGTAGTTATTCCAGTCACTGAGGACAGACAACAGTCTGGAGTTTGGACATAATTTCTCATCCTACATTGCAGAAGTAAGAGTATAATCTTGCCTTGCTAAAGTATTTAGATTAGATAGGAACAGATAATCGTCAGATACTCAGAGAACTACGGCTAGATGGCTAGAGGTTTTCTAAAATCAATGTGAGATCTATCCTACAGCATTATTTTCATATTTCCTATGTGTGAAACTCTGATGTTTATTGGAATCAGCTATTCAGTATTTACATGGTGTAAATCCTTTTATTAATTATTAAATGTTTTGCTACCTCTCATTGTGGCTGATTATTTAGTTAATATTTTTATTAACTTGATAGTGTTTATGCTTATTGTAATAATACCAGGACCACTCCGAAAAAAATTACTGCTTGGGATACATGTTACCATTTGTTTCCATATCTATTGTACTCAATATAATTTAACACCCTTTTTGAAGGGTAATGTGGTATTTGACTGGTGGCAGCCATTACCTTGTAATTTGGGCAGAGAAACACAGATGTTAAATATTTCCCAAAAGTGTGAGTATGTGTGAATATCAGACATTTAAGAGTGTGTGTGTCAGATACCTAGAACTGGAACATAGTGCTCAGTAGTGGTTAGTTTGGAGACTCGTTTGGGGACCTGGAGCGAAGCATATAGCCCAGAACCAGGTTTGGAACCTGTTCCTGGTGTACTCTTAAGGGAAATTGTGCATTTAATTACCTGCTTTTAGTTGCACTCCCTTACTGGAGACAGCAGTAAGGATTTTGACTCCTTAGTTACTGCCCCGGGTTAAAGAGGGCTCGTCACATATTAGTGGCAGTGGTGTGGGATTTTAATTGAGCTTAAGTAGCCTGTGGGTAGTAGTCACTAAGGTGTGCACTCTCAACAGCGACAAGATAAACATACAGAGTTTCATTGTCGCAAAAGTTTTAATCATTTTTAGTTAGTTTAGTCAGGGACAGTAGGCAAAGATGTCTGCAGAGGATTATAGCAAGCTAACCAGGAACCAGTTTGCCAAGGTGTGCAAACCCAATGGACTGGTGCATGCCAACCATACTAAGGAAGCAATGATCTCAGCCTTAGCTGCAGACACAGAGCAGACCAGCATAATGGGGGATATCCAGTTTGACACTGGGGATAAGCAGCCTTCTGAGACAGGAAAGTTCACCTTTTCCTCAGAGGACTTAAAATTAGTTTGGAGTTGAGACTTGAATTGGAGACTGAAGAGACACTGCAACATTTGGAGGCTGAGGAGAAGGATGAGCAGTGTCAGTATGATGTGTGACATTTGTAGGATCGGGAGAAGGAGAAGTAGCATCAGCATGAACTGGAATCTGAGGGGAGAGATGGAAGCAGCGTCAGTATGATGTGTGACATTTGTAGGAGCAGGAGATGGAGAGGGAGAAGGAGAAGTAGCATCAGCATGAACTGGAATCTGAGGGGAGAGAGAGAGAAACAGCGTCAAGTATGAACTGCGATATTTGGAGATGGAAGCTGAAGAAAATGAGAGGCAGAGACAGTATAAAAAGGAGCTTCTAACCCTTTGACAGGGTCATGGAACTAATGGGGAAAGGAATGACTGAAGCTCAGAAGGCATAAAGGTCATTAAACTTTTTCCACTGTACAGGGAGGAAGATGACTTTGATAGGTTATTTTATATATTTGAGAGGGTATGTGAACAATATAATGTTGACCAAGGGCTCTGGGTTCAGTTCCTGATCCCCTTACTCCATGGTAGAGTTGTTAATGCAATTGCTAAACTATCTGATATTGATTATTTGAATTGTGATAGTGTAAAACAATGTTTACCTGATTATTTTAAATTAACTCCTGAAATGTATAGAAAAAAGTTTCATGAACATAGATATAAGGCAGATAAAAGTGTATGTGATTACATTACTGATTTAAGTACTTAACTTTCACAGGTGGGTGAGTGGGTGTCAGTTTACCACTTTTGAAGGACTGTCAGACAGTTTTGGTGAGGAAACAAGCTCTCAGTGCTTTGCCTGAGTACATGAGGATCTGGTTGGCAGACCAAGAGTTTAACTCTGTAAATGATTTGGGGAGAAAAGGGGATCTGTACTTAGCAAGCAGTGCACCACTGCATACGAAAGGGATACCCAGTGCTGCACATGGGCATAAGGGAACCCATGGGGGCAGCTTAAACCACTTTAACAGAATTCAGCAGTACAGGGGAAGCCACAAGTTCAAGCAAATGTTAAGGATCAAGGATTAGAGGTTTCAAATGTAATCAGAGGGGCCATGTAGAGTACAAATGTCCATTGAAGCAAGGGGAGAAACAAAAGTTGAGAGAACTGCAAGTGGGAATGGAAGAATGCCAGTGGTAAGTTGTCTGGAAACAACAGAGGTGCCAGACTGTCACCAAAATTTGTATCCTAGCCACTGCTAAGACAGACACAGCTTCTGATACAGCCATTGTGAGGCCTACAGTGGTTAAGAAGGAGCAGTACTTGCTTGGGCAGTCCACAGTAATCAGAGCTTTGGTTGGGACCCCATTCCAAATACCTTTGGCCATGGTTCATCTTGACTGGGAGGGTGGAAAATGAAACAAGCAGGTAGATGTGATGTCATTGTGTGCCAGGCCTGGGAAAACAGAATCTTCACTTTAGCTGTTTGTTTACTTTTCAAAGTCTGATATGAGAGTAGAATTCTCATGGCAACTTCCTGTTACTTTTGAATAAGATCTGCTATAAAAAGCAGGTTCTGAGTCAGCTATTCAGTTGCTGTTCAGCAGTTGTTTTCCATAGCTGGTCAGTAGTAGTAGCCTGTTGTTTCCAGGAGAATAGTTATTCCAGTCACTGAGGACAAAACATTCTGGAGTGTAGACATAATTTCTCATCTTATCTTTTAGAAGTAAGAGTATAATCTTGCCTTGCTAAAGTATTTAGATTAGATAGGGAAATTTAATTTTCAGATAGTCAGGGAGCTACAGCTAGATAGAGGTTTTCTAAAATCAATGTGAGATATATCCTACAGTAGTTTTTCATATTTCTATGTGTGAAACTGATGTTTATTGGAATTGGTTATTCAGTATTTAAATGTTTAAGTCCCTTTATTTATTATTAAATGTATTGCTACCTTTCATTGTGGCTGTTTTTTTAGTTAATATTTTAATAACTTGAGAGTGTTTATGCTTGTTGTGATAACACCAGGGCCACTCTGAAAAGCCTGACTGGCTGGAATGTTTTCATATCTATTTTACCCAATATAATTGAACACCCCTTTTGAAGGGTATTGTGGTATTTGACTGATGGCAGCCATTACCTTGTAATTTGGGCAAAGAAGCCCATCAGGTAAATCTGTGTTAGTCTTTCCCAAGAGTATATATGTGTGAATATCAGACATTTAAGAGTGAGTGTGCCAGATACCTAGAACTGTAACATAGTGCTCTGCAGTGGTTTGTGTGGAGACTCATTTGGGGACCTGGGGTGAAGCATATAGTTCAGTCCCAAGTTTGGAACCTGTTCCTGGTGTACTCTTATGGGAAATTGTGTTTTCTACCTCCGCTTTTAGTGACCCTTCCCCCTTACCGGAGACAGTGGTGAGGGTTGAGACTCCTTAGTTACTGCCCTGGGTTAAACAGTGCTCATTATAGGTGCATCCATAAAAGCTGCTTTAGTGTCATCAGGACAGTGTCATTTAAGGAAATGCCACATACCACAATCCCCCCAACCATTACTAGGGAACAGGTAATCAATGCACTTTCCAAGGCCAAAAATACTGTATCGATGGGACCCTAGAAACATCCTGGGATGCTTAATATAGAGCATGAAACATGACCTCTCTGGTCCACTTGAATCCCTTTTCATCTGGATCCTACAGTCAAGTTTTGTGCACAAGGAATGGAAGGTGGCTACAGTCTTTACCCTGAACAAAGGTGGTCCAACATCTGATCCAGGTAACTACAGGTCTATAAGTCTGACAGGCCTCATATGTAAGACCATGGAATGAATCATCATGCGCATGATAAATGAGGACATAAGTAACCTGCAAACACTGGACCTATCACAGTTCGACTTTGTTAAAGGAAGGTCATGCCTATTAAATCTGGTGGACTTTTTTGAGTGAGTCACTGAAGCATTGGATGAAAGCAAGACTGTCTGCACAGCTTACCTCAACCTGGCCAATGCTTTTTATGCAAGACCTCATTCAGGATTAAGGAGAAATTCAATAAATTAGGTATAAACTCTTTTATCACCTGCTGGATAGCCAACCGACTCACTGATAGGACCCAGGAGGTCAAAGTAGGTGAGGCCACCTCCACTAGCGATGTCCTCCAGGGCTCACTCGTTTTTGGCATTTACCTCTCTGAAATGGAAACAAATGCTGAAGGTTTATGGCTGACTAAGTTTGCAGATGGTTGCAAGCTGGGGGTTATCATTGACTCCCCTGCAGACACTAGCATTCATCAATAAGGCATATCTCTGCATAACAAATTGTGCCAAAGCCATGGTCTTAAACCCATTGCTATGAAATGCATAGTTGTACCCTATGGAAAGTCAACCATCCCGACTAATTATCATGTTGATAATACACCACTAAGAGTCGACCCAATGTTCAGGAATCTGGGTACACACATAGACAGTGGCCTTACCTTCGACTACAGTGTTGCCACAGTGGTGAGGAAATCCTTTTATGTTGCACAGCTTGTAAGTAAGGGCATGTCATCTAGGTCCAAAGAGGTCATTATTGCACTGTACTCCACCCTTATCAGACCAGTGATAGAGAACAATGCTGCCTTCAATATGTACCTGACCCAGACATATGCAGAAAACTAGTGCAATCTCAGAGGCTCCTTACAAAAAGAATACAAGGAGTAACCTGCCTTATGCAGAGTGTCTTAAAGTACTTTCCCCTCTACTAAGTCTCCTATAGATTGATGAGGGGTGATCTATGCCTGGCTTACATTGCATCCACAAATGCCACAATTTTGAATCTCCTGCATTTTCACAAGTTAAACAGTACAAGAAATACAAGGTCTATGGACCTGAATTGTGTCTGTGACTTAAATAGAACATGTTGGAGAGATAGATATGTGTCCCAGAGACTGCTCCTACAATGGAACAGGCTTCCCATCCATGTGAAGCTGAGTTCATCTGTTACCCAGTTTAAGTGTAACCTAGACCAATGGGTGGGGAATAGGAAACTTACACTAGGTTTGGCCCCCTTGTCTCTTATGGACATAGGTAGCTTAAATATGCCTGGCTCTCACTGTCCTGTTTGGCTACAGGGCATCATTATTCTTTTGGGAACACTTGACTAGGCTTAGAAATGCCCCCTGGGTCATTATCATAGTAAGAATTTATGACTCTATGAATCAGCAAAAGGTAAAAGGCAAAGCTAGACATGTCAGAATAGGTACTACAGGCATTTAGGCTGTACATCAAATAATGTCTGCAGTACCAGTTCTGACCGTTAGGTTAAGATGTGGCTTTACTACATAATCCCCTTGACTTTAATGAGCAACTGTGTTGCTTAGAACAGTGGTCTCCAACCTTTTTTGCACCAAGGACCGGTATCAATGTAAGGCAGTTTTCCATGGACCGGTCATCTTGCAGCATGCATAATAAAGTAAATATTTATTTATTTATTTGACATTTGTTAAATGAGGAGACCAAACCTGGGGAGAAAAGCTCCAAAGTACAATAAAAAGACAGTTGGCAATAATTACCAAAAAAGAAAGTGTACATTCTGCTTAACAGCATAACATTGATCTACTATGGTTGAGAGGTAAGTAAACCTAATGGCAACCTTACTGATTGTATGTTTATAAGAGCAATATTTAAAATCTGTCCCTATTATTTGGCTCTGTCCAGCATACCTCGCAACTGTATAGATTTTCAAAGAATGTCCAGATTTTTGCCTCATATTTTTGGTCTTTTTTTCATAAAATTGTTGTTTTCTGGCAAATCACTGACAGATCATTGAGGCTGCAGTCAGAAAATAATGACAGACATTCATACCCTTCAGAAAATTCATGCTAATGCAAAACCTGTATTTCTATCAACTTTTGAAGTTTGTAAAAGCAGTACTTAAAAGGGTCCCTATTTTGGGCCTTTGTCCACCCATTATTTTTGGCTTTGTCCAGATTTCTTGATCTAAGTAAGAGGTTGAGAGGTATTCATACCTCTCAACTGTACAGATTTTCACAGAATGCCCAGATTTTTCCCTCTGAGTTTTGGTCTGTTCCTCATAACTTTTGTGATTTTCTGGCAAATCACTGAGATGATCTGAGGACTTGAAGTCACTAAATAATGATATACATTTGTATTTCAGGCATCAAATCCTTCAGAAAAATATATGATAAGACAAATCCTGTTATTCTACCAGCTTTCTATGGTTATAAGAGCAATATTTAAAATCTGTCCCATTTGCCCCCCCCCCCATTCTGTTGGGCTTTGTCCAGACTTTTTGCACTACTAGGAGGTTGAGTGGTATTTTGTGTGTGTGTGTGTGTGTGTGTGTGTGTGTGTGATTTTCTGACAAATCACTGGGATGATCTGAGGACTGAAGTCACTAAATAATTATATACATTTGTATTTCAGGCCTCATGTCCTTCAAAAAAATACATGATAAGACAAATCCTGTTATTCTACCAGCTTTCTATGGTTAATAAGAGCAATATTTAAAATTTGCTCCCCCCCATTCTGTTACGCTTTGTCCAGACTTTTTGCACTACTAAGAGGTTGAGAGGTATTGTGTGTGTGTGTGTGTGTGTGTGTGCACGCGCGCGCGCGCGCGTGTGTGTGAGTGAGTGAGTGATCGGGAGAGTGAGAGCAATGTGTGAATGAATGCAGGTATGAATGAGGAAGTGACTGTGTGTGTATGTGTGTGTGTGACAGAGAGAGTGAGAGTGATCACTGGCAGCAGCAGCCATGAGGTTTGTGTACCTTTCGTCCATAACACATACACACACAGTCTCTTTTGCATTCATGCATGCATTCACTCACACACATCGATCTCACTCTTTTCTGATCTCTCACACACAGTCACTCCATCATTCATACCTGCATTCACTCATACATTACTCTTACTCTCTCCTGATCAAACATAGTCACATCCTCATTCATACTTGCATTCATTCACACATCGCTCTCACTCTCCTGATCTCTCTCACACACACATACAGTCACTTCCTTATTCATACTTGCATTCATTCACACATTGCTCTTTCACAGTGTCACACCCACATGACACACACCCACTTATGCATTCATTCATACATCGGTCTCACTGTCTGTTGCACCCACAGCCCACACACCCACTTACACATTCATTCATACATCGCTGTTACTGTCTGTCACACACACACCCACTTACGCATTCATTCATACATTGCTTTCACTCTTCCAGTCTCTCACACACACACACACACACACACACACACACACACACACACACACACACACACACACACACAGTCACTTCCTCATTCATACCTGCATTCATTCACACATCATTCTGTTTGTCAAACCGACATGCCACACACCCACTTACGCATTCATTCATACATCGCTGTTACTGTCACATCCACATACCACACACCCACTTATACATTTATTCATACATCACTCTCACTGTCTGTCACACCCACATGCCACACAGCCACTTCCACATTCATTCATACATCGCTCTCACTGTCTGTCACACCCACATGACACACAGCCACTTCCACATTCATTCATACATCGCACTCACTGTCTGTCACACCCACATGCCACACACCCACTTATGCATTCATTCATACATCATTCTCACTCTCCCAGTCTCACACATAAACACACACAGTTACTTCCTCATTCATACCTATATTCATTCACACATTGCTCTCATTCTTACGATCTCTCACATACACGCGTGCACACACACACACACACACACACACACACACATTCTTTTGCTTTCATGCATGCATTCACACGCAGAAAGACATGTAAACACATTCATACAGGCATTCACTTACCTGATGGTCCGGTACTAAGTGCTCCACAGCCCGGTGGTTGGGGACCGTTGGCTTAGAAGATTTATACAGGCATCAACAAGAATGTAAAAAAAATCTAACTAATGCAGTATAGCTGGCCAAATCTGAGATTCCTCATTAGTATATGCACCTTGAAGAATCCAAGAGGACCTTGGAATGGACTCAGGCATGTAGTTATGTGTGGTTTACCAGTTTGTAATACTGCAATCTATTTTCCTTCAAGGGCACCCTTAATAGTAGCAAGAAACAAATTTAACAGTATTCTAAACATTAGTTTAAAAATTGTTAGCTAGCTTAAACTT
The DNA here is from genome assembly GCF_019279795.1 of Protopterus annectens. Classification (NCBI taxonomy): domain Eukaryota; kingdom Metazoa; phylum Chordata; order Ceratodontiformes; family Protopteridae; genus Protopterus; species Protopterus annectens. Next base: position 539,802,423 of record NC_056751.1, on the reverse strand, counting down.
GATGGTAGAAAGCACTATGGACAGAAAAAAGAAAAACTTTCAGCTCAGGAAAAAACTCCTGATTGAAGTATATTTCATTTGACTTGCATCTAACATTTCCAATATAGTGAATGTACTAAAAAATAAATTACATGCATCACTAGTAGCTTACTGAAGTTGCTCCATGCAGTAGCAGAAGACCTGACTCAAGACCTAAATTAACAAAGCCAACAGAGAAGGGGGGGGGGGGTCATGTAAAATTAGCTGCTTGAAGTTAAAAGTCGACATTAAAATGAACTTCTTGCCCCTCCCCCTTATGCACCACCTATCCTAATTAACCAAAATATCTCTCATGAATCAAAATTAGTGTCTTGAGACAACTTAACTGGCTTAAACTAAGCAATGTCCTAAAAAAAATCGCAATTAATATCTGCATATAAACTTGTTTACTATCGAGAGAAATTTTCCACACTAAAAATATCTTACTGCCTTCCTTCCCTTTAAGGGTCCTCTGTTCTGCCAACATGTTGTCTAATAATTTAGCCATAGACTCACTTTAATCCTGCTATGTCTCAGAAATGAGAAACACCATCCTAGAATGCATCAAACTCACTGACAAACTAGCACACTTTAAAAGCCTACTCAAGCTACATCTGAATAAATCAAAGAACACACAGTTACTTGAAGGTAGAAAAACTGAGAATATTCTCTATATTTCGGATCCCAAAGATTCACAAAAATGAAACAGATCCACCTTTAAGACCTATAGTTTCTGCAGAGGGGTCAAAAACTTTGCCCCTAGCAAATACATAGATATTAAACTTAAGAAACTATGGCTAAAAGGGAAGGTAATTTTAAGGGATTCTTGGGATTTTTTTGAGGGAAGTAAAAGATGACTTGTATAGTGACAATATTGATTTTGTAACCACTGATGTGGTCGATTTATTTTCCAATATACCACATGGTGAGGGGTTGCAAATGTTAGAAGAAATAATATTAGGCATGTTTAAACTTCATGGATATGGTTTTAAAAAATAATTTTATATTTTTTAAGGTTGAATTTTACCAACAAAAGCAGGGAGTGGTGATGGGAACAGCATGCGCCCCCACCTATGTCAAGCTCATATTAGCAAATGGGGAAGAGAAATGTATTTTGAGGTCTGTATATTCCTAGTATTGGACCCTCTGTAGGAGATTTTTTGATGACATATGTATCCTATGGACAGGTACCTTAGAAAAGTTACAAGAATTCATTGTGTACATTAATAACACAACCACGTTTTTAAGTTTCGTACAGAACTATTCACATGAGAGACTAGATTACCTGGACGTGGAAATATATAAAAGTGAAGGGAAATTTAACTCAAAAATTTATAGAAAGAGTACATTTTATAATTCTTTTCTACACTTTGATAGCGCACATCCCTCACATTATCAGAGAAATATTATAAAGGGGCAATACATGCACGCAAGTAGAATGGTGTCAGCTGAAGATGATTTTAAGGATGAAAGTAAGACATTGGAAAAGCTGTTTAGGGAGAGGGGTTATCTCAAAGAGGTGATACTAGAAGTTAGAGAAGAAGTATATGAAGGTAGAAAGGAAAGGAAAGGTTCAAACCCATCTTAGGATAGACATTAACAACCAAGGGGGATTTGAAAAAAGACCAAGATGATGAATTTGGGAAGACTTTAGTACTAGAGTACAATGCTAGTATTGGTTTAGCCAAGAAGATTATAAAGACCGAATGGGAAAGGTTTTTGGGTTTCACCGATTTAGGTGAAGTTCCCAAGGAGGGGTTTAGAATTGTGTACAGAAGCTCTCAGAATTTAAAATGTCTCCTGAAAAATGAGTACAAGTACAACATAGACAAAAGAAGGAAAGGTACCTATAAGTGTGGACATTGTTCACAATGTAATTATGTGTTAAACAGGGATCGTTTATTTATAGCCAGTAGAAACAGGTGGATATGTGGGAATGAATTTTCCAATTGTGACATAGCAGGACTGGTTTATTGTGCAACTTGTGAGAAATGCGGTTCCTTTTACATAGGTAAGACAGAATGCAAATTAAGGAGAAGGATTTATGAGCACAATTATGACATGCAAACAAAGAAGGAAACGAATGCTTTGTATAAATGCATCAGAGAATGTTCGAGAGCACGTTATGTATTTTTTGTGTTAGAGCAGGTGAAAAAAAGAATTAAGAGGAGGGCTGTGGGAAGAAAAAGTGGAATATAAAGAGTAATGCTAGCAAATAATATTACAAACCACAACACCACCAGGTCTGAATGACAACATTTCCATTGCCCCATTGTTAAAAATGAGAGCAGCTAAGTTGTGAAGGATTTCAAATGAAAATGTGTTCTGAAAATCCTTCTTGGTGCATAGGGGTATATTATTGACATTGAACCACAAGACTGAGTCTTTGTATTATTCCTCAAAGCACTTTAACATTTCTGTATGTTTATTTTTTAAAAACAGAATATTTATTTTTTTAATATGGCACTTACTGCACTTTACCTCACTTAGTCTCTCAGCAAAAGTTTTTAACAAATTATTTTTAGGGTACATTTTAGATAATTTAAGATGTTTTAAATGTGTAGTGTTTTATTAAAAAGGTGTTTAGCAATGTTTTTAACAGTGGTTTTAACTATTAACATGGTTGTGGATGAAGCTTTTTTATTGGTTTGTGTTAAGTAATTGATTAATTGGAAGGGGGATAAAAGTTAGGTGATGTAAAGTCCGCATCTAACGAAGTCTGTGTAATAGGGATGAAAATGCGGTGTCTGTAAAGTGTTTATGTGTTGGATTACTCTATATTAAACTTTGGACTTTAAAAGTGAGAGAGCACTGTTTTTTCCCTTTTCGAGGTATTACTTCGAAACTTTGGATTTTCATTAATATTACATATCATAGAGCTGTGCTGTTCATGTTAAAGAATATAACAAATAACTAACAATGATAAGCCAGTATCCGTTAAATACAAATTATATAAAAATAATAAATATGTAAAATGGGCAAACATATGTAGTGTGGATGCAATGCCCTTCATCAAATCACTTTCTAATAGTCTGAAGTATCATTGATTTAAAAACAAGTAAAAGCCAATTAAACCACTTCTAATGTGCACTAATCAATCAGAGCCTAAAAAAGTCCTAGTTGACATCACAGATTTCTATTAACATTGCACATCATAGAACTGTGCTATTTATGTTAGACAATATCACAGATGGCTAACAATACTAATTAAATGTCTGTCAAGTGCAAACCACATAAAAAAATAAATAGATAAAATGGGCAAATGTACATAATGTGGATGCAGCACCATCCGTCAGATCATTTTCTAAAAGTCTGAAACATCACTGATTGAAAAACAAGTGAAAGGTAATCAAATTGCTTCAAATATATACATCGGTAAAGGGTGGAACCGTTTGAAACATATGACTACATTTACCAATCAGAACTTAGATGGGTCATGATGAATATCACACATTACTATTGTCATCACATAACATAGAAAATTGAACTGTGCTGTTCATGATAGGAAATATAGCATCAAGCATCTATTATATGATTACTGTTTAAAAACAAATGGAATGAAAGGCAAAGCTACATTGTGTAAAGTGATCTCAGGTTGCTTAGCAAAGACTAAAGTAAAAAGCAGATGTGAATATTAAATGACCTAAGGCTTACAGTATAAAAAACATATCTGATGTTGAATGTCTTAGAACAAAGTACGATGTGTAAGGATATACTTCTTCTCAACCTCCGTCTGTTCAAAACAGTTTTAAGGGGTAAGTATGTGTTTAAACCTTGAGGCATGTCGGCATGGAGGTCACCTATCCAATGCATTTCTTTGAATTCAGTCTCCAACATAATGTCTCCTCCTCCATAACTTTATGTAACCACCTGTAAAACATGAAAATGAAAAGTATGTTGTGGATTATCGGATATATGTTTGTATAACGGACTCTTTTCCTCCTTTAGATGGATATGACTAATATGTTTAAAAACCTGTTCTTTCAATTCCCTGTTCATCTTGCCTACATAAAAGCTTTGACAAATTTGGCAGCAGGCAATGTAGACAAGATTATGTGTTTTACAGTCAGCATAGGAGTTCAGTCTGTATTATTTGTGAGTCACCGGATGTATAAAATTCTGAATGTTCAATATATATATTTGCATGCAGAACAGTTTCTGCAGGGATAGGAGCCTGTCTTCATCAGTTTAGATGCGTGTCGGTGATATTGTCTTGTAGATAATAACCGTTTTAAATTTCTGTTGTTTCTGAAGGAAAACATTTGAGTTTCACCTACTATGTTATGTATGCCAACTTCCCTTAAAAGAATATTCCAACTCTGTTTTATAATATCACAAACAAACTCAGTGTCAGTTGAATGTGTGTGGGGGGTGGTAACTGAAGACCACACACATGAGCATCAAGATGGTACGTGATCCATCCTTTAATTTCTGTGGGAATATCTCATACAGTTAGAAATGTAAAGCATGGATTATATTCACTGTTGAAGGCGAATATAGGTTTGGTAAACTCAGTGAATATGCAGAGGAGCTAGTGGCAGCTGGTAGTCAGCTGTGGGCGGGCAACAGGAAAAAATCCTTTACCTTATATTGCTGATTCAGTTTTTTACTGCTCTTTAATTAACTTGTAATTCTGACATTTTTGTATTATTTTTGTGTGTGTGTGTGTATATATATATATATATATATATATATATATATATATATATATATATATATGTGTGTATATATATATATATATATATATATATATATATATTTATATATATATGTGTGTGTGTGTGTGTGTGTGTGTGTGTGTATATATATATATATATGTGTGTGTGTGTGTGTGTATATATATATATATTTATATATATATATATATATATATCAGTGATTTGCTTTTTATCTCTCTAAACAAACATTTGCTTCTTATTTGCGAAGGACCTTTTATCATTTAGACAACATCATTTGTAGTTACTTGTTCTCCCAATATATATTAATGGATTTTATTATAGTCTTGAATACTTTTGTATAAAAGCAATCAATAATTTTAGAGTTATCCAACCCAGTCTCTGAATTTATGAAGCTTCTAACTGCTTTGATCCTCTAAAATTATTTGCTCACTCGTTTATCATCAAAATTTAACTCCAAGCTTTTGACTGTGTAATGTCTATTGAATTGTAATCCACACTCCTGCCTTTTAGCGCATTATTGTTAGTGCATTGATCAGTAATCATTTCAAATGTCAGGACTCACTAGACTGAGTCCCGAAATACAGACACTGAATGGACAAAAAATGGACTACTAAGTCCAAGATAGCTATTTCAAAGAATATTCCCCTTTCTCTGAGTTATGGTAATCTTGGATTTGTTATTTATAAGTTTGGGGGTTGGGGCTGCAGGGGATCTTGCCCCAAGGCAAAAAGTTTAGAGGAGAAGAGTGATCTTTAAGATTCTCTCTTCTACAGTTCTGGTCTTTTATTTTGGCTTGTCAGCATTCGGCATTTTGAGTGGCAACATTTCAACAGGGAGCCAGATTAGTCAGATATTGCTATTACTGCCTTTTGTCCTGTATTTGCAATACTGAAGTTTTTTTTTTTTTCCGGTATTTCCACCCCCACTTTCTTTGACAAGTCTTCCCAAAAAACACTGATCTACTCATTTCTCCCATTTCTTGACATCCAAGGAAAATGGGTACAGGAAGTATGAGTCTGGGATTGCAGACCATCATCCTGCAGGAGGTCAGAGAATTTATCCTGTATTCTTAACCCTACCCTTTAGACAGCAGATGCAGTGTAATGTCTTCCAGCTTGCTGCACAGAAGCAGATTTCTGCACATGTCCAAGCCAGGTGAAAGAGTGTAACAGATAGAGAAAGAGAAGTGCTCTCCTTTGCAGGCTTGGCCTCCACATCCTGTCTTCAAAACCAAAGTATACATCTGTGGTTTGATACTCAGGTGTCCCTCCTGCAGCTATACACAAACCAACCCCTACATCTGGATGGTAAAACAAATGTACGCTGCTCATTACGCCTCCCGTCTTGGCCAGATTTTCCAGTGTCTTTGTTATTATATGTTCATAGGATGATAGGCTATTGGTCTGGAAGCTCTTATAAGCCTAGCCAAGAATTACATCCATGCCCCACAAAGTCAGCACCTGTTTTCCCAGTCCAGCAGGGACACGTGGGACCCCAGGGCTATATTTTCTGTTTCCCATCCAGTCATCCAGGTTCCTCTTAAAGAGGGCTAGTGAAGTACTCTGCTTGACATGGAGAGGGAGTCAAAACCACAGATGGGGGAGTTGTTGGGACACAAGTCTATCCTGCCAACAAGTTCTATTAATCTCACAGACCAGTCGAGGCCTTGCATGCAGGTTGCACAAGTGAAGTTTGACGGCAACTCCATCAAGGCTGAGTCTGAGATGGCCTTGCATGCCAGACACAGGTCACCTCTGAGCAGTTTGCACTAGACTGAGTAGAGGGCCAGGGCTTTTAGCCTGTCTGTCTAGGACAGGTGTTTGAGACCCTGGATTTTCCTGTTCAGGAACCTCTGTGGTCTCTCCAACTGTTGCATGTGCTTGGAAAGGTACATGCCGAAGGGGCATTGTACTCAATAATGGGTCTGATAAGGGAAGAGTACAGGGATGTTATGACCTCTTTGTTCCTGGGTGAAATACCTTTACTTCTGAGGTGGGCCATGTGGAAAGCCTTCTGTATAACAGAAGCAACGTGGTGGTCAAAAGTCAGATTGCTATCAAACCTGTGCTATCTTGCTGTACTAATTCCATGTGGTTTTTAACTTCTCATATAATCATTGTATTTGGGTAGATCAAACTCCATTTCATATATGGCACACCTGTAAGAATAAATGTGTACTACTCTGGCCATACAGTTTAATTTGCTTAACACCACTTGTGTTTTCTGTCCATTACAGGTTTAATGAAGACACAGGTAACATGGAAAATGAGTGTAGCTGCTGTGTACCCCTTCAATGGAAGAGAGTGCGTTTTTATTTACAGTGTCCACCTTTAGCAGTTGAATTTGTTTACAGAAATGTCATTAGTGCCTGTCAGTGTACCTACGAGTACTGTACCAAATTTGACGCCGGAAGAAAGTAAAAAAATCCGGAATAGCTATTTCTTAATTCCTAAGTGTTCTATTGGTTTATGTGAATACATATATGTAATCTTTAATAAAACATGTTTTTATGTTTAACAACCATTACATAATCATTTATTTCAATCTTTATTACAAAACTCAATGCTAAGGTGACCTGCTGTTTAGCAATTTGTATATCTGTGAAGTATGTCTATGTCTTAAAATTCTACTATCTTATTCCTGTTTATTATGTTTGAAATGAAGACAAATTCTAAAATGACTGAGTAAACTGTTTCTGTAAAAAGAAACAATTGTGAATATTTGGTAACATTAAGAGATAACTAACTTTGCTATTACCAGAAAATACAGATTCTTGATGTAAAAGCACAGCACACCATATTATTATTATTTGTGGTCATATTGCATAATTCTGAGGAAGAAAACTATGTAAATAACATTATTATTATTACTAAATATTTTGAACAAGAAATCATGTAATTAGTGTTAAGTATTTAAGACATATTTCATTCTTTAATGCATTTTAAACAAGGTAGTTTGATTCACTGGTGTCAACTTATATTAAAACAAGAAAATAAAGACTCTAGAATGGAAAATGCATCTTTGTGGCATGTTACTACATATCTTTCAGTTGTCTATAATTTCATAGAATATCTCTTATTTTTGTCCTGTCCCTTGTAAAATTTTTGATTTTTTTTTTGGTAACTTGTTTAGGATTACAATCATCAATAATGTTAGACATTGGAGTGTTCTACTTCTTATTGTTCAGAAAATGCATATCACTGCAAAACTGTTCTATTAGCCTTTTTAAGTGAATTAGACTAGTATTTAGAGATCACCCCTGATTTTGGGCCATTAGTGACATTATATTTGGCTTTGTCCAGAAATCTTGAACAAAGAAGTTAAGACATATGTTTTACTACAACAGGAAATACAGACAATCATAGTATAAAAAGTAATAGAGTATCAATCTGGTAAAACAATAAATAATTATGTCATGAAATGAATGAAGCCCATGATTGAATTTTTCATTAGAATATTTATTCGGGGCATGGGATCCATACCTCTTAGCAGCACACATCAGTTTCTTTTATCATCAAACACTGTCTGGGACTGTACCCAAGATCATTGCCCTTGTGGTAAATTAGACATATCATATACCTGCTGGTAAATGGCTTTATGAACTAAGTGAAAGAAAGATTACAAAAGAGCAATTTATTGATGACTTTACTTTCCTGGGAGGGCATAAACATAAAAGAATGCATTGTGAAAGAATATTAAGTTAGAAATAAAAACAAAGCCTTATGAAGAACAAACACACAGACACTCCTTTGGATGGAGCTACGTAGGTAGAACTTATAGGGAGAAAAGAAACCAAAGAGAAGCTTTAGAGGAGAGGAACATCTTTGGTATTAGATTACTTCCATTTGTCAAGGAAGTTGCTTTCCTGAGGCAGGTTAATTTAGGCAAAGTGGAAACACCAACTCCATGAAAGGGTGACTTTATCATTTAAGTAGTTTATGGAACGTGAGAATCATTAATTCTGATAACAGAATGGACTGTTGGTTAATGATAATGTAGGTGACAACACTGAAGAGAAGTGACCTGAGGAATAGATGTCCCAAACAGCTGCATAAGACGATGTTCAGAACAGAACACATAGGAATGTTTACTGGAGTTTACAGTAAATGAAGTCGTGGTCTTACTTGGAATCTCTGGAATGGTATTTTCCTTTGTTTCTACTAATTATATTCTAAATTAATAAATATGAAGATGTATTTATATACATAGATATACAATAGTGTGGCTACATGATTCATTATATAGACAGTGAAATAGGTTTTGAAATTATTGTAGGGTTATTTTAATACAAAACAGGTTTACTACACTTACCAGACACTTCCAGACACTGGTCCCAGGCTGAGTCTGAAAAACGTCCATAGAAATCAGTGCTCTACTCCAGAAAACAAATACAAATAAAAACAAATAAAAAACTAAAAGCTAGTTTAAATGCAGATTAATGCACTGTGGACAAATGTTTTCAAGGACAAAATGAAAGAAGGTTTGTGGAGAAATGCTTCTTATTATTTACTGTAAAGGTAGACAATAAAGCAGGTTGGAAATTCTAAAAAAAACCTAGATAGGAGAACTGTCAGTACAGAAAGGATGGCCATTACTGTTTGCAAGAAGGCAGTGAATAATGAACAATGTATGTAACATCTCTGTAAAGGAATAGACAGGGTCAAGGTTGTTCGATAGTAACATCAGAAATGTTTGGATTCTCTTCTGGAATCCATACAAAGAGATAATTAATTAAATTAGGCAGCTGTAACATCTGTGAAAAACGTAGCCAAACTTAATAGGCATGACTTTTCCTTATCAATGCAATACCTTGAAGGAAGAGACTGTGTATATGTGTATATATATATATATATATATATATATATATCTCCTGACCAAGTTCCATAATGATCCTCACTATTACCATGCAAGTACTGGTGAGACTGTGAAATCTACAGTTCTGAGTCAGTTGTAGCTTATCTCTTGTGAGTAAACCCCCCTGTGGCTTGCCGGCATAGTTTGGAGACAAAGCCTTTGGAGAAGCTTTCATTTAATGACATATGAAGGGATTTAATAAAATGTATATTTTATAACACCAAGGACATTTCCTGGAATGTTATTGTGATTGATGGAACTAGATTTTTTGATTTTGCAAAGGCTGATTCAATTTGATAAAGATATAGAGAATGATATATGAAAGGGGAGCACATTCTATGTCGGGTATATTAATGATCTTACTTGTTGGGGTTCTGATGTTCTTTTTTTGTATTCAGGTATAAACAAATAGAGTAAGACATTCGCAGTGAAGAAAACATCGCAGACATGATGACCAATGAAGTATATTAGTCAAACACTGTAGTAACAGTGAAGTTACACCACTGATAATTAAAGCAACAAGAATTACAATGGACTGAAATTATGATGTTTGATACACCATTAAGGTATAAACAATACATAGCTAAAAAACTAAAACAATCAATCTGATGTTGATAATTTTCATTTGATCCTTGACATGTGGGTTCTCTTAAGCTTCACCTCTACCCATAATGCCTATCTCCCAATTACCTCAGATCTCTTTTGACACTTTTCCGGACATACGCTTTTACTAGAGCTCTCGAACTTAGTTTCGCTTTTTGAATAATTTGTCCTTCTACCTTTTGAATTTCTTCTCTCTTTGAGTGTTTATTCTCTTTCACTGTTTTCTCTACTGTTTATTTAGTATTATTTGTTGTGAGTTTTGCCTGTCTCTCCTTTTTGTGTGTGTGTGTGTGTGTGTGTGTGTGTGTGTGTGTGTGTGTGTGTGTGTGAGTGAGTAAGTGGGTGGGTGCTGACAGCCTACTTTTTATTATGGCTGAGAAATCTAAGGCCCCTTCTGGCTTCAAAAAATTTCAGAAGTGCAGCCATAAGATTCCTCTTTCAGACCTTCATCTTTTATGTGTATATTGTTTGAGTCCTGTACATTTACAGGAGGATTGCAGTATCTGCCATGGTTTTAGCAATAGGCCTCTTGCTGAGAGGAGGAACATGCTGGTTTTAAAAGTCTTGATTCCATCCACTTTAGGAGAGGCTATATCAGCTATGGACAAAAGCAAAATGGATATTTCTTCCCCTTCTTCATCATCCTCTTTGGAGAAGGGCAGAAAGATGAGTTTGTCAGTACCATCCTCCCCTTCAGCACCGACAACAAAGAAACATAGATCCTCAGCTACTAAAAGTTCCTCAGAGCCAAATGACTTTGATGCTAAGATTTGGATACTGGCAAAGTCATTGGCTCTGACCTCCATTCCGATGACAAAAGCCTTGATGCCAATGGCTTCAGCATAACAAGACTTGCCTTCTGCTTCTGCATTGACACCAACTACTTTCGTGCAGACTACAGACATTGGACAAAAATAAACTCTATCAAGGACTTGTTACTCCCCATCTAGTTATCCCTTTGAGGGCAAGTTACCTGAGGTCTTTCTTCTGCGACCAAAATCACCTCTCTGTCATCAGCCTGTTCTACCAAAAGCCTTACAGAACTCTATGTGGAGAGACTGGTGAATAAAATTTTGTGGGTGAGAAGTTTCATAGGACTCCCTTCAGCTCTGGTCCCTATGGGCTCAGGAGCCGAACCTTCATTCACTCTTCTAACAACTCCTCTTCTGGCCTCCTCTGAGGCTTCAGAGTTTACAGCGTTGAGTCATCTGGTGCCAGTTGTACTGGTTCCAGAGATCTCTCTCTCTCTCTTTGAAAACAGTTATTGCCCTGAGTTATTCGGTTACTTAGAGCCAGAGACCTCCCAGAGCCATATCTGTCCTGTCAGTTTCAAGGAGCAGGAGTTGACTCCTCTTTTTTTTGGAGCCATCCCTGTACCTTGGAGCATTAGCTTGTTTTAGTTTGGCTCCGGCTTCTATCTCAGGGGCTATCTCTTTGGAGTGGGGAGTAACCTCTTTTCAGAGGAAGCCTATCTCAGTTCTGGACTCCCTTCCATCTTTGAGGGGGCAACCTTTGAGGCAATGGAGATGGCCCTGTCTCTTACAGTGACTCTGTCAGCCCCTTTCTCCTTAGAGCACATTCCCTCCTCATGCCCAGTTATTCGACCTGTCTCTCCACTGAGGCAGCAAGTACTGAAACCTCAGAATTCTCAGATGCAGGTTCTGTCTTCTTCTGATACCTCCCCAAATTATCCCCCTGAGGAGATTCCTCAGAAGAAGAAGTGCAAGAGGAAGAACTGAGATTCCCCCAGGAATTGATCATGGAAGACACTGATGCTGACGAAGGGGGAAGCTTCCTGAGGTCACCCACTGAAGATATCTCCTTTGGAGACACCCTAGAAATTTTGAAACAGAGGGGTGAGTGGAAGTCCCAAAACCCTTCTTCAGAGGAATCAGTTTACCCGCAGGGTCTCAGAGCTTGCCCGTCTACCTTTTGGGTGACTCTTCCCACTGACAAACTCATCCAGTTGATTTCTCAGTGGGCATGGAAGGCTTCAGACACCATTGAACTCCTCCCCAATTAGCCGGACAAAATTTTTATTTGCACCAAAATAAGCAATTCTTGGTTAAAGGTTCAGCAGTAGATGTCATGGTCATAGCGGCTGCAGTAAAAAATAACTCACTGAGGAGAGTTCATTTATACATCCACCCAACAAGAGAGTCTTGGTTGATGGATAGATTTGGGAAGTAAGTTTATGCTTTACTGACCTTTGCCTTAAGGTCTTTGAATTTCCTGGCACATTTCACCAGACTTCAAAAGGATCTGATCAAGAAGTTGTCAGATACCCTGGCAGGATAAGTTACTGAGGGAGTCCAAGAGAAGGTTGCTTCCCAGTTGGCCACCCTGGAGTCTATGTCAAACTTGTCCAGGAGGGTCATAGCACATGCAGCCAAAGGAACCACCAGAGTGGCGGGTTCCAGCATAGTCATAAGGAGACATGCCTGATGCACCTATGTGACTTTGCGGAACTATTTAAGTCATCATTCGTCAATGCACCTTTTGACGGTTTGTCTTTGTTTGGTCCAAAAGTAAGAGAGACTTTATCAGGTGCAAGAAGAGTGGTAAGACCCTTTCTGTGGTGGGTGTAACCCCCCCCCCCAAGATTCTTTTCTAGGAATCAGAGGAGTGGTGGAAAGGTGTGGTTCAAAAAATCCCAAGGGCCTTTCCAGGACACACGTGGAGGCAGTTCCCCCAGGGGCAGTGGGGTGAACCGCAGTTAAAGGCACCATCTATGTACCAGAGGTGGTCTGCAGAACCATGGCTTCAGCAACTCCTTCTTGAGTAAGCCCTTTCACCATTCCTGAAAAGAGTCCCAATTGTCTTTCTCTGGAGGCATTCAGGGACACTTATCCTTCCAAAAACACCACTCCACAAACGCACTCAACAAGGACAGAAAAAACACACTGAACAACTGGAGAAACGGTCACCATACTGTGTTCCTAGTACTTCGGCATCAAGCCTTCCTGGGAAAACCATGCACAAGAATGATGTGCTTTATATACATTTCACTACATTCATTATTCAGTTCAATTGTACAATAATTGATCAATTAATCAGTGAGTCAAGAAAGTTAAAATCTAAAGTGCATCCTGAACAATAAAGTGCTTCAGAAACATTTAAAGTGCACGAAAACATAAAGTGCAACCCTTTACATTCCTATTGCATTTAACATTATAATTTAAGAAGTTCATACAAAAGCACATATGCATCTCTAGATTAACAAATACTAAATCATTTTAGCATACAATGGTTGATCAATTAAAAAGTGAATCAAGAAAATTAAAGTGCATCCTGAGCAATTAAAATGCTTCAAAAACATTTAAAGTGCATCAAAAAACTTTTAAAATACAAGTTCATACAAAAGCACTTATACATCTCTAGATTAACAAACACTAAAACATTTTGCCCTACAATGGTTCATCAATTAGTCAGTAAGTCAAGAAAATGTAAATCCAAAGTGCATCCTAAGCAGTTAAAGTGCTTCAGAAACATTAAAAGTGCATCAAAAAAACTTTTAAAATGCAACCCCTTACATTTCCTATTGCATTTAACTTAATTTAAGTTCATGCCAATGCACCTGTACTTCTTTAAATTAACAAATACTTAAATATTGTACCCTATACATATAAATCATTTATCCTATATGTCTATGCATTTATAAAATAATGCATACTGAAACATTTCATCCTATACATGTAAATCTAACTCCATATTAAGCCCATAGGGCCATAAAGTTCCAAAATTAATAATTTATCTACTTTCCATCCTTAACAAAATGTGCCCATATTCCATGCATTGTATTGCATAAGGTTTGTTTAAAACAGGAAAAAATAAACTGCTAGCGTTACCATTGTGAACAGAGTGGAAATGTTGGGCCACAGGATTATTAAGCCTGACATGCCTCACATCCCCAAATGCCCCATAATTCTTCTTTTCACCATTCTTTTGGTTTGGCCTGTATACCACTTTACAGGTAGACAATCACATCCAATGGCATAAACAACCCCACTGGTACTGTAATTGTAAGATCCCAGGGCAATGAACTTCTTTTCATTAATCAAAGTACCTGAAATGTTCTTGAACTTGTCACACACCTTGCACCTTCCACACCTAAAGGTGCCTACTGTGTTAGAACCAGTTTCCATCCTACTTACCCTACTGTTTAATAATTCCTTCAGGTTGTGAAATATACTATGAGAAAAAAAAACCCTGCCCTTGAAAATGCTGCCCACTTCCTCATCCTGCTGTATAATAGGCCAAAACCTGTGCACTAATGCCTTCAATGTAGCTGAAAAGGGGAACATTTATTAACAAAAATATATATCATCCTTGCCGACTTTATGATAATCTCCACACCCATGATGTGTTGCATGACTCCATACTCTCCGACCAGCAATTTGCTTTCTCTCTTTTTCCTCAGCCCTATTTAACACCTGGCTAGAATACCCTCTCTTCGCCAGCTTGCATCTAACAATGTTAAATTCCCCATCCAATGTGGTTCTGTCATGAACATTGTCACTTATATGCTTGAATTCTCCATAAGGGAGAGAATCAAGTAAATGTTCTGGATGCATGCTGTCTGCACTCAAAACGTTATTAGCCGCTGTTTCCTTATAAAATGGTTTAAAAGACACTAGCTTGTCTTTATCCACAAAAAACTCCAAATCTAGAAACTGTATCTATGAGTTTCATAGGATACTGTGATGCCATACTGATTCTGATTTAGTTCCGACATGAACTGTTCAAAAAGACTAATCTCCTCTCTACATATAAAAAACAAATCATCAATATACCGTGTGAAAACTATTACATTTTCCATAAAATATGTATTCCTATAAACACAGATCTCTTAGAAAAAAAAAAAAAAAAAAAAACATAGAAAATATGGCATAAGATGGGGCAAAGGATGCCCTCATAGCAGTTCCTGTTCTCTGTAGAAAAAAATTGTCCTCGAAACTAAATACATTGTATATCAGTGCAAAAGCCGCAGTGGTGCAGTGGTAGCATTGTTGCCTCACAGCAAGAGGTTCTCCCGTTCGATTCTTGGCTGGAGTGCAAGGAGTGCCTTCTGTGTGGAGTCTGTGTGTCCTCCCCGCGTTTGGGTGGGCGTTCGAAAGACATGCGTAAATGGGCATGCCTTCGTGGAAGGATGAACGTCGAGCTGGCACCTCGATATTCATAAAAATCTACTGCCAATCATTAGCTGACCGGAGTTCTGCTGTGGCGACCCCTAACTGGGAAAAGCCGAAAGACAACAACAACAACAACATCAGTGCAAACTCCAACAGCTGTAAAATATAATTTGTTCTGGGACCTTCCCCCAATAGTCTGGCTACGGCTTCCAGACACCACTAATGAAAAATATTGGTATACAAGGATTTAACATCAACAGTTGCCCAAAAAAAATCCTCTTGCCACTCAGTACCTCCCAAAATGTCTGTGAGCATTCTGTGCATCCAGAAAAGTACCAATATTCTGGAGATATCCCCCTCACCACTGATACTATGGGTCTTTTAGACATCAGTGGTGGAAAAAAATCCCAGTCTCTCTTCCTTTTCAAGTAATTCTAGCAACAAGTCATTATATGCATCCAGGACATTTGACTGCACCTGTTCATAAACACCAAGTTCCTGCAACAATTCCTTCACCATATTGTTATATTTCACTCTAGACATTATTACCCAGTTACCCCCCCCCCTTATCTGCCTGTGCAAAAACATAATCTTTATTCAAGCTTCTTAACTGCCTTAATGCATGTATCCTTCCACCAAAATGCCAGGCTGAACAGTATCCCCATTTCTCTAAGATTGTGCCACCGCCTATTATGGTCCACACGTGAAAAATAACTGCTGTGCATTAAGTAAAGTAGTAGTAAAATATTTTACTGGCACTCCCTTGCTTTATTGTCCAGCACTTGTCAGCAATTTGATCTCAGGTGCGTCTGACCCATTTAAAATGAAGCTGTATATCTTGCAGTTCCTGATTCATATACAGCTGATGTCTAATTGGGTGCAACAGATCATATCCAGAGGTTCTACCATACCCTTTTCTCATCTTCTGCCATATGCAAAAATATCCCGAATGTTCCACCCATTTGGAGGTAACCAGGAGCTCTAGAAATTCCAAAACTGCTAGACAACAGGGTCATCCAAGAATTCCCACCAGAGCAATGAGGATTCAGAATTTACTCAAAATTCTTTTTAGTGCCAAAAAAATGGGACTGAAGACCAATTTTGGATCTCGGTGTGTTGAACAAATCAGTTTGACAAATGAAATTCCAGATGGTCAAGGTACAGTCCATTCTTCCATTTTTAGGAAAGGATGACTGGATGTGCTGAATAGATCTTCAGGATGCATGTTACCATATAAAAATGGACAAGCGCTCAAGAAAGTTCCTCCACTTCCTGCTGGGAGCCAGTCATTACTAATTCAGGGTACTACGCTTTGGTTTCAACAGAGCTCCCAGGGTGTTCATTAAATGCATGGTAGAAGTAGCAGCTCACTTGAGACTGCAAGGATTCTGTGTGTTTCCGTACAACTGTCTTATTACCACTCCAACTAGGCATCAACTGATAGAAGCAAGGGATTATGTTCTCCAGACCTGTGTGTACTTAGGAATAACTATCAACCAATAAAAATCTCAACTGTCTCCAACCCAGAGTTTTGAGCTTATAGGGGCATAGCTGAATATGACAATAACAACAATAGCTTCCCTTCTCCCAGTGAGAGTTCAAGAAATCATAACCAAAGTGAAAAAAAAATATACACAGAAGGAAGGTTCCCACTAGCCTACTTTTACAGGCCATAGGTTCTATGGCAGTGACAATTACTCTAGCTCCCCTAACTAGATATCACATAAGAATTCTACAATGGCTGCTGGCTTCTCAATGGTCTAACTATACCAACCTATGTCGGACCAGATTCTGGTCACTAATCTTTGCAGAAAGTATCTAGCTTGGTGGATTCACTCCAAAGGAATTCTCCTAGGTCACCCCTTTGTCCTTCCAGAGCCCAAGGTCATAGTGACCACAAACACTTTCCAGATAGGGTGGAGGGGGGGCATTTTCTGGGCAAGTCAGTCCAAGGCACTTGGTCCCCTACAGAGGCCAGCTTGCATATCAATATTCTGGAGCTAAGAGCAGTACTTGTAGGGTTGCAAGCCTTTCAAGTTACTCTTCCCCCCGGAACAATTGCGAATCAAACTGACAGTATGTCAGTGGTTTGGTACCATCAACAGAAAGGAAACAAATCTTATCCCCTTTGTCGAGAAGCACTCAGAGTGTGGCAGTGGACAATCTCTTCCAACCACTTTCTGATAGCAACGCACATTTTGGGGAGTTCCAGTGTGATGGCAGACAAGCTGAACAGATGTGTTCTTCAGCCTCACAAGTGGTCTCTCAATCCAAAAGTGACGGAACAGATCTTCGGTCAATGGGTTCAGCCTTGCTGCGAGCTGTTTGCCTCTCAACTATACAACAAGTGCAGCAACTACTTTGCCCTGATTCCCCCTCCAGGAAAGTCAGCAAAAGATGCTCTTCTCCACATTTCGCCCTCTGGTCTCCTGTATGCCTTTCCCCTGATACCTCTAATCCCAAAATTCTTACAGAAAGCACTCAGGTTGAAGAGCAAAGTAATCCTCATTGCTCCATTTTGGCCTTGACAGATATGGATCCCCTTTCTTTGGCCTTATCTGATTCAACCACCTTGGACTCTGGACCCAGGTCCAGAACTTCTGTCCCATCCAGATGGGCTAGTTCACTTACACATTCTAAGCCTCAATCTGACAGCATGGTTCCTCCAAGTCCACTAATGGCCAGATGTCTTAACCTTTCTCCCCCAGTGTGGCAAATTCTCCAAATTTCATATAAACCTTCCACACACAAACTCTATAATAGTAAATGGAAAAGATTTACCCTTTGGGCACGTGAAAGGGATATTGACCCCTTTGTCACCTCTACAGATAATATTTTAGCGTTCTTAGCTTCTCTTTTCAATGCAGGAGCTTCTCCTTCCACAATCAGAATACAGGTAGCAGCAATTTCAAATTTCCATGATGGTTTAGAATTTTTCTTAGCTTCCCATAGACTCTGAGGGACACTTTTGCTAAAAACCCCTTTCAAAGATCCTACCCTACCTTGGGACCTAAACCTAGTGTTACAAACTATTGTACATTCTCCTTTCAAACCATCTTCAGACTGTGATCTAAAATGTTTGTCATGGAAAACATTGTTTTTGGTGGCGATAACCTCTACTTGAAAGATTTCAGAAATTCAGGCGTTATGTAAGCCAGCTTATCTGATCTTTCATAAGGACAGTCTCCTTACAAACAAATCCCACTTTTCTACCTAAAGTAGTGTCAGTCAGATGATTAATTTGCTGGTATTCTTTCCAAATTTTTCAAACAGAGGTGAATACTGTCTGCATGTGTTAGATGTTCACAGCCAATTATGCTTTTACCTTCACAGGACAAAAGATATGAGAATATCTGACCAACTATTTGTCTCCTTTTCAAGTCCTAGGTTTGATAAATCAGTCAACAAGGTGACCTTAGCTAGATGGCTCAAGGACTGTATCTCCTTTATCTATGACTGATGAAAAATTGCCATACCTAGACCTGTTAAAGCACATTCTATGAGATCTGTCACCAGTTCAGCAGTTTTCAAATCTAGAGCTTCAGAGGATGACATCTGTGCAGCAGCCACTTGGACTTCTCCCCATAGTTTTATTACTGATTACAAATTGGATTTAGTCTCTAGGGGAAGAACATTCTTTGGTTCAATGGCAATCAGGAATATTCTTCCATGAGTCCTCCCAAGGTCTAAAGTAGCTGGGGACTCTGACCCACAGGTTAAGGATAAAATAAAAATTGACAACATCAGATAAAGAAGTTATGTACTCACCGTAATGTTCCATTTGTGTTCCATTTTAATTTATCCTTGACTCCCCTCCCTCCATCCCCTGGCCTTTCAAGACTCTTGATTGAACAGATAATGCACTTATTTCTTATGGTAATCTTTAAGACATCGCAGATATTGCTTTATTAAAGCTGCTTTATCTATCAGTCTGTATATATCTATATATACATATAAACATATATATATATATATATATATATATCTGCAAACATGACCTAAGGTAATTGGGAGACAGGCATTATGTGTAGAGGTGAAGCTTGAGAGTTTTTTGGTCTCTGCGAGCTGTAGTAATGGCTGAATTGGTTCCGAGGGTCAGAACTGAATCCACATGTCAAGGATAAATGAAAATGGACAACACAGATGGAATGTTATGGTGAGTACATAACTTATTTTTAATGCTAAGGCTAGAGATCATCTGAAAGACTGCATTAGTTTACAAGCTGGTGAAACAGAAGATTGAATTCCTACGTTGTATTTTCAGTATCCGCAGCAGTGACATGGTACTAGAGTGATATATGGCTGGCTAAGTGTTAAGGTTACTCAAGAAAGAGCTAATTCTGGCGTGCTTTCAGGACAGCCTAAAGCTGGACTGACATTGACACCAGAATACTGCTTGCTCTACTTGCCTGAACAAGATTTTATATAATTGTGGAAGAAGCTGTACATGTTTTCCAAAATCTAACAATAACAGTAACACAAACAGTTTCTTGGATAACACCAAGTCTCAGTATTCTAGTATTGTCAGAATGCTATGCTAGCCTAAAATTCACAGTTGTGTCTATAACTGGACATAACTGCAAAACTTAATTCCAAATAACTCTGCTATCAAGACAGTTGCAGAACTTGTGCAACCTGAAAGCACAAAAAAAAAAAACACAAACCTGACATTCAGCATTAGGAGGATAGCATAGATTTTGACCATGGGTTGGACTCCTATAGCAATATTGGATGAAAACAGCCAATGGTTTGCAAAAACATAGAACTAAAGTATGAGAAACAAAAGTGGATTGGAATTCTTCACTGAATAAGTTCATAGGTTCATATTAGTTCATATGAAGCTTATAGCTAAAGGAGACCATCAAAAAGCTCAGCTACATCACCAAGTTCTGGTGGTAGACTAACGGTGTCCTCCATTAAGTAGATGCCCTCCATGTATTCCCAATGAATAGCTGTGATCTCAATCCAGTCATACAGAGTGGTTTTAAAGCTTGCTAGGAAGTATACTGCTTGACAGGTAAAAGCAGCCTACTTCAAAAACAGGAGTTATGAGTCTTAAAGGAAAGCCATGGGGAAGAGAGAACTGAAATGCATATAGAGGATTGGATTACTATAAAATCCCAAAGACTGTATTGGAACAGTAGGCTGAAATGTCACAAAGATGGACAGCAGCAGAAAGGCTAATAAAGCAATCAATTTCATAACTGAGGATGAATGGGTGGTGTGACAGAACTGAAGATATTGCCAGACTAGCTCCTGGGAATTTCAGATTTGCTTTGCAGAAAATCAAAGTATGTAAAGCATTACTGATTGTCATCTGCCATCTGAAGTGGATCCGGTATTTATTTATTTATTTACATTTGTTTTCCGGGAAATTCCAACTGGACGCAGGTCCTTTTTCAGCAGATGCCCGGGGAAAAAAGCTCCACATCATGTACATGATAAATAGAGATACAAAGTTGCAACAATAGTAAACAACATTACAGGTTGTTGACTTTAATACAATAAGATATTGATTATCAACAGTATATACAGTAAATGTTGCAAGTTAAGATAGTTTCTTGTTGTTTATAATATTAGTAACAAAGTTGTCGGACAAGATTTTAAAGTATGTAAAGACAACTAGCTAATTCTGACTGTGGTTGGTAGTGGCGGTAGTATAGTTGGGTTAAGAGTCTAGGTGGGGGGGTAAGGGTGGGGGTGTTAGTCTGGATTAGAACAAGGAGAAAGCCAGTGCAAATCTAAGTGGAATTTGAGCACAGTCTTGAAAAGGCTTCTGGAAGGTAGAGTAGTTATAGAGGGTGGAAGATTGTTCCAAAGTTTAGATATTTTACATGGAAATATGGCTTCTCCTGCTGAGTTTCTGGGTTTGATAACAGTGAGTTGATTTTTGTTGCTTGGTCTTAGGGGCCTGGTGGAGTGATAGGGTTGGAGAAGGGTTTGAAGGGAAGGGATGTTATGGGGGTGGTTAATAAGTTTATGAGTGAGGGTGAGTTGATTAAAGTGAAGGAGTTGTGGGAGTTCTAGCCAGTTTAGTTCTTTAAGAGAGATACAATGATGGCTGTGGTAGGAGGTTCCAGTGGCAAATTTAGCAATTTTGTTGTAACAAGCATCCAACTTGTGTAGGTCTGTCTCTCTAAGGTTGGTATGTATGGGGGATGCATACAGTAGGGTGGAGATTAGCCGGGAATTGGCTATGGAGATTCTAACCGCCTTGGTTAGGAATTGGTGGCTTCGATATAATGCACCAAGTTTCTTCTTTTTTTATTGTGAGAGATATGTGGGTGTCAAATCTAAGTTTGCTTATTTCCACACCAAGTAATTTTGTGTGTTCTGATGGAGAGATGATGGTATTGTCTTTGGCGAGAGTGTTGAAGTGGGGAGTGTTTTGTGTGGCTTTGGAAGGTTGGAACAGGATAAGTTTTGTCTTACTTGGGTTGATTAGGAGCTGAGCATTGGATAGCCAGCTTTCTACAGAAGAGAATGATTCCTGTGTGATTTGTTGTAGTTCTAGTAGAGTGGGGGCAGAGCAGATGAGAGTAGAGTCATATGCGCACTGTATAAAAGATGCTTTTGTGGTGGCAGTATGTAGGTTGTTAGTGAAAAGTGAGAATAGCAGAGTGCCAAGGATAGACCCTTGGGGAACTCCAAGAGTAACTGGAAGGTGAGGTGATAGGTTATTGTCCCAGATTACTGATTGCTGGCATATGTATAGATAGCTGTGGAACCAGTTGCAGGATGATTGTGAGGAGGAGAGGTTGGGGAGAGTAGACAGTTGTAGCTCATGAGATACCATGTCAAAGGCCTTTGAAAGATCTAGAAATATGGCAGTAGAGAAGAGGCCATTGTTTTTGTGATGAAGTATAGTGTTGGTGAAGGAGAGCAGAGTGGAGGTAGTGCTGTGATATGGCCTGAAAACATGTTGGGTTTTGGAGAGAAGATTATTAGCTAGGAGGTAGTTGGAGACCTGGGTGTTGATGCATTTTTCAAGTATCTTGTAGAGTGGGGAGAGGATAGCAATGGGTGGTAATTGGAGAAGTCAGTGGAGGGGGGTGCCTTTGTGGAGGGGAATGATGTGGGGATATTTTCCATATCAAGGGAACATAGAGCTCTGTTATGGAATGGTTGATTAGAATTGAAATTGGGTAGGCTAGTTTATCAGCTGCAATTTTCAAGTATTCAGAGGGGAGGTTTTCAGCTGCGAGTTTGGTGGGTTTAAGTTTTGACAATAGTCTTTTCATGTTGGAGGTAGGTACTGAGGTGGAAGAAGAAAAGAGGAGTGGGGGGCTGTTATAGGGAAGTGTTGTTTGTTTAGAGATGTTATAGTTTCAGTGAAGTGTTTAGAAAAACAAAAGAGGCTCGCCACAGCTGAAAGTAAATCTCCTGTTCTTACGTAAAAAGTTTAATAAAATAAAATAATAAAAATAATAAAACACAGGATCCAAAGTGAGCGCTTTCACGTACAAAAACGTTTCATCAGACTCTCTTCTTTATATAACTGCTCTAATTATCTAATTTCAATTCATTTAAAGTAATCAAGTCTATCATTATTCAAAAAATATAGAATAGAAAAAACATGTATATATATATATATATATATATATATATATATATATATAAAACTTACTATAGCACTCTTCATAAACATTCTTATTAAAATACTTATAAAAATAAAATAAAACTTTATACATATGTAGTAAAAAACTCTTAAAAGCATATTGCTTATTTATAAAAAAAACATGCATATAGGAGAAAACATATATACACTGTATATCCTAATGGGTGTATGCAAATATGTATAGGAACATATATGTGTATATTCTCTATTCCATAAGACATTATATAAAGACCGTATATTCATATATACACATTCTTAATGTGCATATGGTCTTGCTGACAGAAAGGGTTTCAGGGATATCTTATAATTGAGACCATGGGCCTTATGTGCCTCTAGCCTCATTATCCATCTACATTCTCATTCTGTATAATTGCGAAAGCAATGGTGCACTCGAGCACAGACAGAGTGGATGTGGGCCTGGATAAAGGAATGGGAGACAACAGTTGAACGGTCCAATACCCGGCAAACAAGAGATGTTAGGAGAAAGGAGAATGGAACTGTTTTCAATGATCACATTCATATTTCTAACAACAATGACACTCCAGCAGGAATGACTGGTTTTCATTCTTTTCCATTACTGATACGGCAGCCATAACGGCAAACATGGTCACCGCAGAACAAGATGAAGAAACGGAAGAATCCAGAAGAGAGACATGAGTTTCAGAGGAAGATACTTTGACTCACAAACAGGACTTAATTGTGAACATTTCAAGGTATGCTTTAACTGAACATGAGAAGTCTTTATTAAATAAGGGTCTTAATTTTATACCATCTAGGTATACAGATGTAACAGATATTATGATTGACATCAAAATGTTCACGAGAAGCATAGGTTTGAAAATGTTGTTTGGACAAGGAAATACCAATAGAGATGTAAATGTTTTTAGGAAACCTTCAACTTTTATACCACAAACGCACCCAGTATTGGATGCATTTGAAAGGGCATGTGAAAAAGATTTTTATAAGAGCGATGATAATACACCTGATTTCTATAATTTGACTCATAATGAAAATGAAGCTGTTAAGAGTCTACAGAATAATAATGGGATTATGATTAGACAAGCGGATAAAGGTGGGGCAATTGTGATATTAGATCAAGAAATGTATAATAACAAAATGAAGGAATTGCTAGTTGATGAAACATACCAGACTTTGAATGGAATGTCTTTGAACAAGATTATTAAAGATGTTCAATGTCAATTCTATGATTTATTATTAAGTAATGTGATAGATGCTGACTTATATAAATATTTTTTGGTTGAGAAACCTTTAATCCTGATTTTTAGGGGACTACCGAAGGTGCATAAGGATGCATCATATCCACCCATGAGACCTATTGTCTCAGGGGGTGGATGGCTCACAGAACCATTGTCCATTTACTTAGAAAAACAATTTAAACCTGTTGTGGAAGGAATTAAATTAATAGTGAGAGATACTCAACATTTTTTAGAAGGCTATGCAGATTATGTTTTTTCTAAGCCAGACATAAGTAATGATATATTAGTTACATTGGATGTGGCATCCTTGTTTACATCTATACCCAATACTATAGGAATGGAGTATGTAAGGCTACTTCTCATTGAAAAGGGTATTTCAAGGGATCAGATCAGATCATGAGATATATGCTAATTTTAGACATAGTATTAAGCAATAATGTTCTAATGTATGATAATACATATTATTTGCAAAAAAGGGGGGGAAGCAATGGGGACCCCATGTGCCAACTCATATGCTAACTTATTGTTAGCATATTGGGAAGGCACATGTGTATTAGGAGACACACCATTCAATGAACATATAAAATACTATGGATGTTTTGTTGATGATGTTTTCCTGGCTTGGGATGGTACTGAACAAGAACTGAATGATTTTGTTGTTTATGTAAATGGCACAACAAGTTTTTTGAAATTTGAATGCACAAGTTCAGAACAAAAAATAGAATTCTTGGATGTGAGATTAACCAAGGGAGTTGATGGAATAGAAACTGATATGTATAGAAAACCATGCTGGAGAAATAATTTATTACATCGTAGCAGTATGCACCTAAGACACATTTATCCGAACATATTAAAAGGTCAAGCACTAAAAGCATTGAGGCTGACAACTCATGAGGATAGATATCAGGAGCAGCAAAGGACATTTACGGGCAATTTTATGGATACAGGCTATGCAAAGAAGGAGATAGACAAAACATTTTCAGATAACATCACACAAAGAATGGGGAAGGGTACCCCTTTTTTTCATAAACACAGAAGGTTAGTAATGGATGAAAAGGGTTTAGGCCATGGTGAGACGAAGAATAGGTTGATCATTCCCTTTACAAATAGAAATATGAAGATTAAAGAAATTATTAACAATAATTGGAGACTGCTCACCATAGATGAGAAAGTGGGTGAATTGGTTGGACATAAACCTGAAATTACGTATAGGAATATGAAATCATTAAAACGATTGCTATGCTACGAGGAGAATAATCAGGAAGTTGTACATTCCCAAAGGATAGGGGCCTTTGCATGTAGAGATTGCAATCAGTGTGCATATATGACAAATGACAATAATTTCATTCATCTAGATACTGGATATGAATATACATTTAGATTCTATGCTGATTGTAAATCTAGAAATTTAGTATATTTAGCTCAATGTCAGCTATGCAAATCATTTTATGTGGGAAAAATGAATAGGACTTTAAGGGAACGTGTTACGGAACATTTATATGCCATTAATAAAGAAGGTGAAAGGAATGCCTTGACTAAACATGTCATTGATTATGGCATGACACACAAATTTAAGTTTAGGTCCCTTGAATTGATTAGGAAGACAAGTAGATTAGGTGACATAAAAAATTATACAGAAGAACGAGAATGTAGATGGATAATGAGGCTACAGGCACATAAGGCCCATGGTCTCAATGATAAGATATCCCTGAAACCCTTTCTGTCAGAAAGACCATATGCACATTAATAATGTGTATATATGAATATATGGTCTTTATATAATGTCTTATGGAATAGAGAATATACACATATATGTTCCCATACATATTTGCATACATGCATTGGGATATATAGTGTATATATGTTTTCTCTTATATGCATGTTTTTTATAAATAAGCATCTGTTTTTTACGAGTTTTTTACTACACATGTATAAAGTTTTATTTTATTTTTATAAGTATTTTAATAAGAATGTTTATGAAGAGTGCTATAGTAAGTTTTATATATATATATATATATATGCATGTTTTTCTATTCTATATTTTTTGAATAATGATAGACTTGATTACTTTAAATGAATTGAAATTAGATAATTAGAGCAGTTATATAAAGAAGAGAGTATCAGGTTATTCACAGAAGTCTGATGAAACATTTTTGTACGTGAAAGTGCTCACTTTGGATCCTGTGTTTTATTATTTTATTTTATTAAACTTTTTACGTAAGAACTGGAGATTTACCTTCAGCTGTGGCGAGCCTCTTTTGTTTTTCTATATATGCTGACTAAGTCTTAAGGGGCGCCCTACTCGTAATCACTTAGTTTTTTATTGATCAGTGAAGTGTATGTTGAAGGATTCAGCAATACTGCAGGAGGAGAGGGTATGGACAGCTTGGGGATATCAACCTTCCCTGGGTGGAAGATATTGTTAATAGTGGACCAGAATTGCTTAGGGTTGTAGTTGGTAGAGTTTATGGTGGATTTATAGTAGAGGGATTTGTCTAATTTTATTTGCTTTTTGGCTTTATTGCGCAGTTCAAGGAATGATTGCCTGAGTTATTTTTTGTTATTCGCCAGTGCTCCCAGGCCTTATCTCTGGATTTCATTAGGGTGTTGGTGGTGTTTTGTAACCATGGGGTATGCTTGGCTCTACCTTTGGCCTTTCTTATAGGAGCATGGGTGTTTAGGATGGAGAGGAAGATACTGTTGAAGACGTGGACAGCCTCATCTAGGTTGAGCTATTTTAATGGTGACTAGTTAATTTTTTGCAGGGAGGAGATAAAGGAGTTGGGGTTGAAGTTGGACTTGTTCCGTATTTGCCTGTGGATAATGGGCTTGAGACTGTTTGTGTGGTGCCAAATTAGGAAAGTGGGGGAGTGGTCACTAAGACTGTCAGGTAAGCAACATGCTAGGTAAGAGTGAGGGGCTTTGTTGACCAGAATCCAGTCAAATAAGATATGATTGTTAGGGTTTTTGTTGATTCGGGTAGGGGATTGGATGAGTTGAGTGAACCCATGGAGATTAAGGTGAATGGTTAAGAGATTGTTATTACAGGATAGCCAGTTGATGTTAAAGTCACAGAGAATGATGGTTTCCTGTGGTAGAGATAGAGTAGCACAGCTCAAGAGATTTTCTAGGGGTGTAATATTTTATCCTGGTGGGAAACAGCATCCTGTGATATTGATTGTTTTCTTTGGGTTTAGTTTGAGATTGGCATAAAGGATTTCTTCATTGTTGTGGTGAGGGGCAGATGTGTTCAGGAGTTGAATATTGAGGTGGTGTTTAAATATCAGTGCTACACCTCCTTTATTGGACAATCTGTCTATTCAAAGGATGTTGTATTCAGGTGCAAGTATTTCCTCACTTTTGATGTGAGGTTTGAGCCAAGTTTCAGTTAGGAAGAGAATATCTGGGGAATATATGCTTATGCTGGCATGTAGTTCTTGGATTTTGTTGCATATGCTTCTGATGTTTTGGGACATTATAAGTAGGTCTGTTTTTTTGTTGGCTAGGAGTTGAGTTGTGGGGGTGGGGTTGCTTGGACTAGGGTTTGTGGTTGGGTTGGATTTGGGAGGACCAGGGTTTGGATGGATGTCTCCAGCAAGGGCTGGTTTATAGAGGGTGTTTAGGATATGTTTTATAAAATTGCTTATGGTATCTTAGGGAGATTTTATTTTTGAGCATGTTAGGTGTTTGCTAATGGAGTGTGTGTATTGGGATGATGTTTTTGGTGGCAGGGGTTGTATAGTTATAGTGTAAGTGTTTGAGGGAGGGTGTTGAGAGAGTACAGTGGAAGTTGTTGGGGCATGGGACTGTGGAGCCTTGGTAGGATGTAATGTTTGCTAGAACTATGCCGGTTAATATTGTTATTATATTAGGTAGTAGCATGATTGTGTTGGATGTAGGGGGAGGGGTGAATAGTGGTGTAGCCTAATTAGTGGTAATTAGGGGTGGGAGTTAAGGCTAAGAATAAATGTAGAGGCACTGGGGTGGGTGGAAATAGGGGGCAGGGAGGGGAGCGAAGTGAGCGTAGTGAATGGAGCAGGCTAGAACCCCCCCAGGCTAAAGATTGCAGGGTAAGTGTCTAAATAGCCAAATTGTTAGGAGTTATTAGAATCTAGTAGGGAAAAACAATCTATAGACCTGATTTCAGCTGTGTCCTTTCTGGGTAGATACCTAGTTTGAAGCAGAAAAAACGTGGCAGTTTAATTACCTTTTTGCCTCTATCTTACAAGTGGGCAATTCCAGTGTATCTACTGCTTTACCTTTTTTCACCTAGAGCTTTATCTTGGTTTACTGATAACTAAAAAGAAAAAGTTTAACTGGGGAATGTATTTACAGCTGATGGGGGTGGGGATCAGCTGCTGTCCCTAGCCGTGGGTAGAGCCAGTTATTTCTGCTTTAGACCAGGTACTTTCTACAGTAGCAGGCTAAGCGGGAAACGTAGCTAGACACCTACAGTGACTTATTTTCCTTTTAATGCCCTTGAGTCCTTGTGGCTGGTTTCTTCACTGCAGATGCAGTCAATGGCCAAGAATTCTGCAAGTGGAGGACTGAGAGAGAACCCGTTCGCATTGACAGTGGTCAAATGAGATACACCACGAGCTGAAGGGAATAGGTAGCTGCTGTGAGTAAGCCAAGAGTAAGCCGGTAGACTGACAATGTCTGTACTTTCCCATTCTACAAGCTGCTATTTCTTTTTCCCTGTGGCAAGAGCTAGCTGATTCCAGAGTGGAAAATATGGACATATTACACCAAAACAAAAGACTGCCTTATGACAAGTATGTAAGACCATGAAAAATGTATGTATTTCATTTGATAGCATGCTGGTGGGCTGGTTATCAGAACCCTTTCAGCCACAATACCAAACAAACAGGCAGTTACAGAAATTTGAGTTAATGCAAATACATTGTTTAAAATTAAACAGCCATTTAGATCAACAGTACTCTGTCCGAGGCTTTCCAAGTTGACTGCACGTTGATCAACAGCTAAATTTCAACTCTTCCAGTGTGAAAAGAGAAAACAATTGTCAGGGGCCAGCAATTCTGCTAGTTTTAGTAAATTTCACTTGCTGACTAGTAAGTACACACCTGGCTGCCAGCAAAGAAGAAACACAGAGAGCCAGAAAGTAAATCAAGTAGAAAAGGTGAAGAGAAAAGTCTAAGTAGGAAGAATCCTACAGTTGTTCGGCAAAAAGCAGTTCAAGTTCCAGCTTTGGTACAAGAGATGGCATCCAGTAATTTAGAATAAATAAGAAATCAAATAACTCATTAAAATAAATGAAACATTGAAGGACTACATCAGCTTAAATAAAAGGCTGGAAAAAAATGTAAGAAACTTTAAACAGCTATTCAGATGAACTGATAAAACTCAAAAATCAGAGGCCAGAATGAAGAAAAGGCTGAGTATGATGCTACTCAAGGAGCACTTTTACAAAATTGGTAGAGCTAGAGGAAAGAGCACTCATAGAAACCAGGAGATGCTGTACCAGAGAAACTGGAAGGAACATACTGCATTAATTTTATGAAATAACAAGTAAGTAAATGGACTGATATTCCACAACAGGATTTGTTAACTGAAAGAGCACATTATGCGCATGTTCCAAACCTGGCCATGAGAAAGCAGCCAAGACCTGTATTAGTGTCTGTTTACTAATACAGGTCTTGGCTGCTTTCTCATGGCCAGGTTTGGAACATGATAAAGAGTTCATTCTGACAAAAGTGTGGCAGAAGGGCAAAATATTAAAAACTGAAGACAGTAAAGTGTTTGTGGAAAATGATTATTCATCGTACATCAGGCAGAAGAGAAACAGTAAATGGGAAAGTCAAAAGGCAGATATGAGTTTCAATCTGCTGCATCCAGCTGGCTTTAGCATATTTTTTCCTGGAGGATCAAATACATTTTTTGATGCAGAACAGGCTATGGAAGAAATACAAAAGTTTGTCCAGCAAAAGCTGAGCCATCAAACTGAAGGGGTTTTTGCTTCTCATTCTTCTCATAATAAATCTTATAGAGAGACTTTCCCAGTGAAACCTTTTCCAGTGTTCCAAAGGAAAATGTTGGAAGCTGCGGTGGTGGTGCTGTGGTAGCGTTGTCACCTCACAGTAAGACGTCCTGTACGAGTCTCAGCTGGAGCGTTTTCTGTGTGGAGACATGTGTGAATGGGCGTACCTTTGTTGAGGGTTGTGCGTCAGGGCTGGCAACTTGGCATGTAAAAATCCACTGCCAATCATTAGCAAACTGGAGTTCCGCTGTGGTGACCCCTAACTTGGAAAAAGCCGAAAGACACAACAACAAAGGAAAATGTTGGAGAACCAGAAGAAAGCACAAGAGTTAACTAGAAGAATCAAAAGTACATTGGACTTGAACAGGAGTCTGAGGTTGGGAGATGGAGATGAACAGGAAGAAGGCCAGCTACACTAAAATTAGTGAATAAATGTGAAAAAGCATCAGCCACATTTGTGCAATTTGGCTTTACCAGAAAAAGATGCTGAAAAAGACTGGATTTTTGTTGACTCTGTTAAACTTGTGGGAGGACTGACAGATGTGCCCCACTTGATATCACTGTTGTTTGAAAGGACACTAAAAGGAACAAGAGAGAAAAAAAAAGAGAAAATAACTGTAGGTAAAACAATTTTTTTTCTTAACAGTATTTGTATAAAGCATTTTATATAAAGCATTTTCACTTATTGTTACATGTGATGAACATGGTCTATATTATAAGATCAACTTTCAAAAGTTCGAACCTCATATGGTTGATACCATATGAGCAAAATTTTGAAAGATCAAACATTACAATGGAGATCGCCGTAGGGAATATTTCCCTTTACTTCACTGTAGTGCAATCTCGGAGTTGGTATATTTAAGTAGCGGGGGGTGTGGGGGTGCAGAGGGGCTTGCCCCCAAGCTCAGACCCTTCAGGTAGGTTTTTTTTGGTTTTATTTTATTTTTATTATATCTTCTATATATGTAAACTTCTCTCATATGGAGTCAATCATATGAGGTTCGAAGTTTTCAAATTCTAACATATAATTTAGACCCGATGAGCATACTATAGTAAACAAGTACTTTTTTTCTTTTTTAGTTTTATGAAATGTAGGCATTGGAATGAAAAAAAGAGAAGAAACAGTAGACAAAAACATGGGCAAGGATTCATGAAGCCTCCGTGTAAGAGTTATAACTCTTACACGGAGGCTGCAGTTAAACGGAGTGATGTCAGCATGCTTTGCATATTCATGAGAGCATGCTGAATCACACCTAAGTCTAACACGGTCCGTGTAAGACAGTAGGGGGCGTGTCCGTAGGCTGAGCCCAGCAAGCGGACACGCCCCCAGAAGTGTAAAAGTGCCCAAAGTAAACACCCACAACAGAGTCCACGGAAATGTGAATAAACACAACACAACACATGCCCCCACAGACTATGAACATAAAATATATATAAATGAACATGTTATATATATTTTTTAAATTGTAAAGATGTTTAACCGTGAGTGCGCTCATTTGCTTGCGTGCCGTAAGCAGCTACAGTTAGCAGTCAGTGGGAAAGCATATAAGAACTAAATATGCAAAATAAGCCAGGAATCAATAGCGTAGCGATAGAGATGTTGGCTGAAGAGCAGGCATTCATGGTTCGAGCCCCCACAACACCAATTTTTTTTTTCTCAAAATAAGCAGGAAACAAGTCCCTGACAAATATGTACACATAAAACCACAATTTATGTAAAATGTAATGAAATAGCCCATTTATATTGAAGACATGTGAGGTAACAAAAGAAGAAAAAATGCCAGATGTGCTCATAGCTGAGCTACAGTTTAACAGAGTGAGTGCATGTGCCCGTAGATGAGCAGTGGTTTAACTGGTGCAAAGTGAGTGCCTGTAGCTGAGCAGTGGTCTAACACACTAAATCTATGTGCCCCTAACTGAGCTGAGCGTAATATGCGTGCATATAGCCAAATGAGGCTTAAACCAGCGTACCCCATTTGCGCAGAGCTGCGCACCGCGCAAACGAGCTAACCGACGGGCAACGTTGAGCAAGCCATATCAAAACTGCCTTTACACAGACACACCCCTCAGCATGTCTAGACAGTCATGAAAAATAAAAAGCAGTGGCCAGGTTTGAACCCAGGATACTATACACCATAGTCAAGGTACCAAACCACTAAGCCATGACAGCAGTACCTAGAAATGCAATAATAGCTAATATATAGGAATGAATACAAACTGGAGCATGACAATGCAGGTTTACTGAAGTTGATACAATTCCAAAATGGCCAATCACAGATATGTGCGGGAAAAACGGACTATATAAGCCCCATAGATGGGAATACACAGCATAAACGATTGTAGAACTGACCTGCAGGCAGAATGACAGGAGTAGGAG
Source organism: Protopterus annectens (assembly GCF_019279795.1). Lineage (NCBI taxonomy): Eukaryota > Metazoa > Chordata > Ceratodontiformes > Protopteridae > Protopterus > Protopterus annectens. Next base: position 539,769,927 of record NC_056751.1, on the reverse strand, counting down.
AGGGTAGTTGCTTTTGAGCACAGAGGTGGGGTGTTGAGGAGTCCAGGTACATGGTCTGGCTCCTAGTCCATAATCATGAGGCCCAACTCATGCAGGGCCAGGTCCTCTGGGGAGCATACAGGGCCGAGGTGTGGGACCGGTTGGCTCATGATCTCACCAGTGCCACAGGGATTCCAAGGACTGGTGAGCAGGTCCGTCACCACCATGCGGACCTGAAGAGATGCAAGCAGGACCAACTGAACCTTTGGATTCAGGAGGCCCGGCAAACACCCAACGCCCCACTACTGAGTAAGTAACATTTAATTATGTATGTAAGAAATTAAACTAGCTGATATTATGGAGATGTGTATTCCAATATTACTTCATTTATATTACAGCTGCAGGTGTCCGTTCTGCAAACCGCAGAGCCTATGGCGATAGGCTGGTGCGGTTGCACCACCAGGCAGGTCAGTAATCCACTACCAGTAACTGTAAAGAAATATAAAAGTATGACAGTCAGCAAAAGAGTGCAGTGTAGTCAGTAAGGAATAAAATCTGCAAGTAACAGTGTGAAAGTGTATGCAAGTATTGCTTGATTACAAAAGTGTGTTTCAGCCTGTAAGTTAAACCGAAAAATGAAACTGTCTGACATATATTCTGAAACAAAAATGCCCTACCTGTAAGAAAATAGTACACAACCTGCAGAAGGCTGAAAAGTATAGCTGCAGAAGATGATGAAATTTCATGTGTGAAATATATCCCTGTGGAAATACTGAAACATGACAGAAGTGAGACTGCTGGAAAGGATTGTAATAACTACTGGTAAAACATGTCAATAAAGCCTAGAAGTACCATCCTGAATAGTAAAATGAAAGCAAGTGAGAGAGTGTGAGAAAGTGTCATGAATCCAGCAATACAGTAGTAATAACCCCTGAATAAAGTAGACTGCAGTCAAGACAGAATGAAATGCATGTGAGATTCAAAACCAAACAGCCAAATCTGTTCAAAGTGTTGCTGCATCTGGGATGTGTATCCCAAAATCTGGATATGTTGCTCTCGGTCTGCAATATGCAGATAGGATGATTGTCTGATATACCAAACATCCACACTTGTCTACAGCTATATAAAGCAAATGTAACAGGATGATGTAGCTGAACAAAGCTAGATATGAATGTGTATGAAGAACCATAAAATGTATATTGATGTTGCAGTAACAGTCCTATCACCAAGTTGAAATAGTTATCATATAGGAAACTGTAGTTAGAACAGTAGTGTGTATATAACTGTAGCTATTAGAAATGTACAGCATATGTATTGTTATTCGAAGGTGTTAATATTACTTTCTTTACCCCACCCTATAACCACATATAACCCATTCCACGTGAAAATGGTAGGTGCAATCACAATTAACACCCCTGGACATTTGTCCTTTTAGGTCATATATATTTGCATGTCCGTTGATGCATCTGCCCTGTTCATACATCCACACCTGATGGCCTGTTGCCATCAATTAACCCTGCATGTTGTTGGACTGTGTATTTCTGTTCAAATTATGCATGTGTTATGCACGCTGTTCAGTGGTGTGAATATCTGGGTGTTTGGTTAATGGGAATACTAATGCATGCTGTTACAACTAATTGTGAATGGTATTATATGTCACTAACCCAAACTGTCATGACATAATGCAAAACATAGGACGACAGGGAAGGCAGGTTCCAGCGGACCCACCTCTCCCACCTCAGCTGGCGAGTGCACCTGGCACTAGTGCCGAGTCCGGACCCTCCTCCGGTGGCTCTGTGCCACCTGCGGGTGGAAGCGCTGCAGGGGATGGGGCTCGCCCCCCCTCTGCAAGTGTGGCCGGAGGAGAATCACCACTCACCCTCCGTAGCGTCCGGACTGTGGTGTGTAGGGAGATTCGGGACTCTGTTCTCGAGCCCCTACGCCAGCTCGAGGCACGGGTGGCGCAACTAATGGGCATGGCTGTTACCACGCCTACACAGCCCCCAGCACAGCCCCGTCCTGGGCAATGAAGGAACAGTGGCAACTGCCTATGGGTGGGGATATCAGTTCCACTGTTGCCATCTGTGGGCTCATGGGCTCTGGATATCCAAACCTCCATCCCCGTCAATTGCGTAACCCCCCCACACGTGTCATACACTGCTCCTGTATGCGTCTTGTTTGTCTTGTCTGTTTACCTACCCAACCTACCTCCCCAGCTGTACAGACTTCCTTCACCTGACATACCACTCTCACCTGAAAAAAAAAAAAAAAAGGGCACTCTGTACCCACAAAAAAATTACGCCCCATACATAGCTGCCCATTCCGCACACATGTCTGCTGGACATGGAACCTATCAATTACAATTGGCTGTACAACAAGTATTATTGTTGTCCTGACACCTCTCTCAGGGGTGGAAGGTTTCAAATGTCACACCAAATTACATACATATGTACAGCTGTTGCTGATGAAGAAATGGGCAGCTATGGGCCTTACCTACATCCCTCCTGCACATCCCAAGCTTGTTTCCCTACTGTCTTACCCTCTTTGTGACCCCTTTATCACCACTTTCCTGTCTCCCCATTTTCTTTTCTTTCAAAGAAAATAGCGCGGGTGTGCGCAAGAGTAAGCACGTTTAAGTGGTTGTAAGCGGGTGTGCGCATGCGTGAGCTCCACGCAAACCAGCGCTAATCCGGTTACAACTGCTTAAAAGTGCCTTAGTCACTTTGATTGACAGGTCTCATAGTCAGTTCAGAAGCAAAATAAAATCCCACTGGCAGTCCCGAACCCAGGACCTTGGAAACAGTAGTCTGCATGACTTACCACTAAGCCATGACTCTTATACAAGAACATTGTGCTAAAATAAATATATCATGTAATAGTAGGAATGAATGTAAAGGGAATATAGATGTGTAGTACACAAAGCATGCCATTTAGAATTACTATCAAAACTAGTGGATTTCCATAATGGTAGTGTGTGAACAGAAACAGCCATGCTAGTTGGAAGCTAGTAGGTAATAATGTCACTATAGCACCTTGCAAGCCACACACATACTCACAGCAGGATAATCACTGCCCATACCCCACAACCTATTACAGGAACACATCTGGACCAAGTAATAAAATATGTGGAGCAAAGGCCCAAAACCAGGGACACATTACAAATAATGTTACAACAAACGCAGACAATTCAGAGAGTAACAGGGTCTGCACTTTGTGGGATGTTTGGAAGGGTATGAAGTCTGAAACTTGAATGTTTGTCACCATATTCTGACTTGAGCCCAGAGTGATTTGCCAGAAAAAGGTGTGCATGAGATATTGACCAAAATATGAGGCAGAAATGTGGACAACCTGCAAATATCTGTACACATGATGGGTCTGACACCACCATATTTGAAGAGTTAAGAGCCTAGACATAGCAACAGTGAATGACTTACAGGGATGCCCCACAGACTCCATGTGAAATGTACAAACAGTAGGCAGAAAGGTGTAACACATGCAATGGTAACTATGGAGTCCTGAAAGTATTCACCACTTGCATGGCAGAAAAAGTGTAGTAATACATATGCTCATGCTAACCCACAGTCACAACTGCAGCATACCAGACATTTTAATGGGTGTACCCCACTGATATGTACCACTCCATGAGGCATATAACATATGAACCTGAAAGTCTCTGGGGCCTGCTCAGCAGCATACTCAAATATCCTAATAGATGTCAAGGCCCACACCATGGCCAGACCACACTGCATGCTGTAACACCCTAGCAGATATAGCAAGCATTCCAAGGTGTGAATGTACATGGAAAATAGGAAAGCTACAGCAGCACACTACAGTCAGGACACCTTGCAGGCATACAAGTAGTGACTGTAAAGGGCAACTATTGAAGCCTTAGCAACAAAGTGCAAGCAAAAGTGAAAGGAAAGCACACACACACACATTAACAGTAGTAGCAGTTGTAGGTGTCAGTGTACATACACAGTTAGTACAGGAAACTGGAGAAATGAATGGAGGAATGTTAATCTACAACACACCTGGAAATATGAGAGAGATACCAACCTTTACACTCACAGAACATTGTCCACAGCATAACAGCATGGTCCCTGCCCTTAAAATCTGAAAGGGCTACGCCTATCTCACATACCTTTTTATAGCACTGTTCTGAAATCACAGTGAGAACTGCAATCAGTACACAACTGGTTGCATGCAATTAGCAAATGCTGGCTAACAATTGGTGCAGAGGCCATCACATGGGCATATGCAGATACCTACAAAAGTATGCTGTACTCCCAGTCCACACATGCAATACTTTCATTGCACCCTGAGAAGGACATGAGAGACAGACAGACAGAGAGAGAGACAGAGACAGAGACAGAGACAGAGAAAATTGCAATTAAGCAGACAAACAAATTGTTCAGCAACAGCCACCTGAAAGCTGACAACTGGGAAGTGGAGCAGCAGGACAGAGAACCAGACGGCAACACAAGCAGCTGTGACAAACACAGGTAATGTAAAGTAATACTATAAAGGTCTACATACTGTGAACCCTCCATATGTGTCATTGGTCTGTATCCATATGTATATGAAGATGTGTAAAGGGCAGGGGACATACAGCAACTATCAGTGAAGGCTGTACATACATTTGTATGTGAGAGCATCTGTGTGCACATATCAGTGTTGGTTGATTGTAGGTTGTAGTGCCATGTACAAAGTAGGTTTCACAGTTATGTATGTTTAGCAGTATGTTAGTGTGTGTATACAGTATGGTAGACAAACATGTTGATATACCTGTCTATCATATGGATACATATGTATGTCAACATATGTATGTGTGTATATATATATATATATATATATATATATATATATATATATATATATATATGATATGCATATATGTATACATACATAGAGAGAGAGAGATGTAGGAATACATAGACAGATGTAGATAGAATATTGTACAAACATATATATGTAATGCACACATACAGATATAGATATATGTAGATACATATACATAGACAGACTGAACTGACTATCTACAGGTATGACTGTATATGACGACCTTCAACACAGCCTGTCCCACCCCCTCTGTCACTCTCACCCCCTCTGTGTCCCCCCCTCCACATCTATAGCAATATATGTACATCAATATATATATATATATATATATATATATATATGTATACAGACATATATATATATATATATATATATATATATATATATATATATATATATACATATAGATATATCTATATACATATATATATATATATATAAGAGAGAGAGAGATGTATATAAATTCTGAGTGAGGCACATGTGTACAGATGTATTGCAACAGGTGCCTGGTGACAAAGGCATGGAGTGAACACCAGTGTCAAAACCGGAGTACCATACCACATTCCAAATCACCTACATTAGTAACCACTAGATATGTGATTGGCTGCCCACCACTGCATGTGTCAGGGGTGAACAGGGTCATAAATGTGTACAATAGTGGCCCCAATGATATTCACAGTGGCACACTATCCCTGGAATACCTGCACATGGTATGTGTCAGCGAACATGGTGTGTCAGCTATGGACATGTAGGTCGGTGTACCCCTCCACACCACATAATGGATGCCATGGTATGGACCTCACATGACAGCTACAGATATGGAGAAGGACACAGTGACATGTACAACACTGTGACAATGCACTCAAACACATTACCAATGCACAGTGACTGACACCACAGAGTACACATATACTACCCACATAGAGGTTACCACTCCCGGATTTACATATGTAAGTCACACCCATGACAGATGTCCAACAAATATAGTAACACCTCACACCATCCACAACCTAAATGACTGCTGTGTGTCATCTGTGCCACTGCAATAGAGTGCACATGTTCCTACCCACAGATAAGACATACCCTGGAATAAACCACACAGTGTTAAGAAGCAAGACTCCCCATGAGTACATGTCACACATACCCCTGCTGAATGTTAGTCAGATAGGTAATATGCCATATGAGTCACCCTGTGTAACTGTGTGACAGCAGCAGGTACCATCGCACCACATGTGTCACAATGGTCAGGGTAGCAGAACAGTATGCTGCTGTAGTCCCAGGGGCAATAGCATATTGTATAGTATTGTATTGTAATGTAATGTATTGTGTTGTATTGTATTGGTATGTTGAGGTGCCTCCTTCGTGGAGTGGAACCACTGCTGCTGTGCGCCAGTGTACAGGTACATATCCTGTAGTCAGGCTAGTGTTACATAGCACTTCTATATGTGTGTTTAGCTCCTGTCAGAGTTTATGTAGCATGCAACTGGGGATACCATCAGGTCCCATTCATGTTGTGTATTCTGCTGTCTTATTTTGTGGGAGAGGGCGGGGTGACACCTGCACTGAACCTGTCTGCCACAATGTTGTCAATATCTGTGGTGTCAGTGAAATATGTGTTGTTGTGTACTAACTATGGGCATAGAGGATGGATCCTGACCAGGTTGCTAACATAACTGAAGAAGGCCTTCTGGTTATCTGTAGTGTCCCTCTTGATTTCCCTCTCAAAGTTGCCCATGGATGTTTGTATGATAGAAAATAGATCCTTACTAGTGCTGCTCAGACATGCTCTCCCTTTATGGAATTATGCTCTGTCTTGCAGTAGCTTCCATCTTCTGTAATACAATCTGTCTATGGCTGGGGTCCACCAGACAGAATGCTGTCCCTTTGTGGAGAGTGTCTTGGCCATATATGGGATTGCATGATCCATGCATTCTCGGAGATGTCTGTAGAAAGCAATTGTGTAGGGATCAGCATTGTGGGTTGTATCTGCCACTGGCCCAGTGGGCTGAAAGGATACCATGTCACTGTTACAAAGTGTAAAGTTTGCATCTGTAATGTTATTCACAATAGTCGTTTGTGCTGGTGGTGGAGGTGGGATATGTATATCCAGGGCAATCAGTGTGTGGTCAGCTCACAGTAGTTGATGATGTAGGCCATACAGTACCTAGATACAAACCCCCAGAGTGAGGAGGTGCTCTTTTTTTTTTTCAAAACAGGTTTATTGTTTTAACATACAAGAGAAATATCATAACAATTTTATACAAGTAATTAAAAATAGATATGATTATAACATTGAACAAAACAACTAAAGTATTTACAAAGACATCCACTACAATCAGATCAATTAATTAAACTAAAATACCATGCTATTGAAATTAGGATTTTTTTAACAAATTTTGTAAATAGGAGGTGCTTTTGACCTGAATCAGTGTTCTGACTGCTGGGGTTTTGTAGTATGTCGTATGGAGTGTGCCAGGTACTGTTGCACAGTTGCTGGCTGAGCACTGATACCTGGCCATTTACATATGTATCCACCAATAGACAGACAGATGCTACATATGTGAGATATGTTGTATCATAACAGTCGAGTAGCATGTGTAGTATGTGTGCTAAATTCTGCTGACATATATTGCTGATATCAGGTTATTTTCTTTCTCAGGTACATGGCCCACCCGCGGAATCCCACTTACTCCACAACTGAGGATGAGGAGATACACCAGAGCCTGGTGCGGGATTATGCAATACTCTTTTCCCGCACCAGCCAGAATCAGCAGGAGAGGGCTGCACTGTGGCAAGACCTTGTCCGTCGGGTAAATGACATAGGCACGCATAATAGGATATATGAGCAGGTATGACATCACTGCAGTGATTTCATCAGACATGTCCATCAGCGTGCGTCGGATATCCACAGGCAACAGGTTTCCACAGGTGGTGGGGTGGCTACACATCCCCCACTCACCAGACTGGAGGGACTACTCATGAGTGTAGTGGCTCCAGTCCGCCAGCAACAACAACAGCAGCAGACATGCATTATGATGGAGGCTGGAGCCACGCAGCAGCAAGACAGTGAACATGCAGGTAATATGCCATATGTATAGTTGACTGTTGTGTACACTGGTAGTTAATGCATGTGTGAAGTGTGTCCTTGGTTTGTAGCTGTCATCATAGTATTTAATGTGCAAGTGTGATATCCTCAATATTAGCAGCTGACCTGTGAAAGGCGACTGTTGTACTACTGACCTGTATCATACTCAGTAACAATGGCACAGTTGTGCCCACTGACATTAGTTTCTTCACGTCTGCAGGTCCCGCTGGTATAACAGCAATGCAGCCTATCCATGCTGGTGAGTGTGTATTAACAATTCCTGTAATAGTCTTGATAGTAATAGTACTATTTGGCTCACTTAGTAGTGCTCTTTGTATGCATGTAGGTGTGTCTGTGTCTGTATGTTGATATCACGCATACTGAGTACTGTACAATTGTGTGAAACTGTGTGCATGTGTGCATGTGTGCATGTGTGCACCTGTGCACATGTGCATGTGTGCACCTGTGCATGTGTGCATGTGTGCACCTGTGCATGTGTGCATGTGTGCACCTGTGTATGTGTGCACCTGTGCATGTGTGCACCTGTGCATGTGTACATGTGCACCTGTGCATGTGTGCACCTGTGCATGTGTGCACCTGTGCACCTGTGCATGTGTGCATGTGTACATGTGTGCACCTGTGCATGTGTGCATGTGTGCACCTGTGCATGTGTGCACCTGTGCATGTGTGCATGTGTGCATCACTGGTAATGTGTAGACATTGTAAACTGTGTTTCCTGTTTCCCTCCCACAGGTTCTGGTGCTGCTCTGGTGTCATGTAGCAGGGAACCTGAATCAGGTGCCGTGGGTACTGATAATGATGACATCTGTGTAATGGCACAGGAAGGTATGCCAGGGTCCGCCATTGGTCAGCCGATTGACAGTACACCACTGTCGACCCCATCAATGTGCACAGTTATCCTGCCAATACACCCTTTGTCACCAATGTCCCTAGGTGATGGACAGCATACAGTGGGCATTGACCAGGGTAATGTGGTATCTGTTGCACATGCCTCCCCACACAGCAGCCAAGGGCATGGCCCAGAGATGGTACCACACAGACAGATGTCCAGGGGTTCTCGTGGGAGCATCCGTGGGCGTACTGCCCCTCTCAGACGTGCCCACAGAGGTCTTACAACCTCAGCTATGTTTCGGGCTGTCATGCAGGCACAGTCACGTATGGAACGGTACACCAGACAGGGTCTGAGGGAGCTGACAGCATGTCACACAGCCATGACTGACAGTGTGCGTGACATTGCGGCTGCCATCCGTGATTTCACCGATGTCATAGACAGACATTGTGGGGACATATTAGACCGGTTCCACAACTACATGTCCATGAGCCAGGGCGATGGTGGGCGGTTGAGGTGTCGACGTGGCCGTATGCCAGCAACAGCAGCAGCTGGCAGTTGTCGCGGACGACAACAGGGCCGCGGCCGCCCCCGTAGTGCCAGCAGCAGCCCCAGCAATGCTGGGTCTGTGCTGTCATCAGACCGCCCCAGGAGACCACGTGCACGTGGCTCTGGCCAGGCCTGACAGGGATCTGTGTCCAGTCAACAAACACCTGCTTCTGATGACAGTACCCAGTCTGGGTTGGTGCCAGATATGGTTCATAGCACTCCTGCAAGGCACAGGTACTGTGTCCGTGGCCAGAGACACTGATCTGTATGACCTGGTAGGTACAGTCTGTGGCTGTCCACAAACACCAGTATATGGCAACCATGAGGTGGAACTGTGTGCACACCTAGGGCTACCGCATACACGCACACACTGCATCAACATTGCCCCACATTCTACTGCTGTCCCTCACCAACACACATACACATACATGTCAATTGGTGGTATCGGTGGCTGACTCAGGCATACCAAGTTCACACCCTGTGCATATGATGAAACTGTGCCACCTCCTGCAATCTGTAACAACTGTGCAGGTACAGGTTAACATGTTGCTGATGCGCAGGGTGACCACATAGATGTGTAGTAATAGTATCATGTTGTTAACAGTACTGTGTGCTGAATTAATTGTGGGTATATCACAGCATGCCTGATGCAGTAAGTGTGTGATTGTCATGTACTGTTGTCTACACCCATAGTAAGTACCATAGTGTATCATCTGCACATGTTGGCATACTGGTGGTAATGATGTCAACAGAAGGCTACATACATGGGTAGCACAGGGGATAAGGTAATGAATGTAGTAATATGCAATGATGGACATGTAAATTGCAAGTGGCATGTTGCCCACACTGGACTCTGCAATGCAGATGTTTGAGGATGTTGATATGTGTGCAGTACTACACGACTGGTACAGGACACACAGGAGCACCCTAGCACTGCATGCTCACATCTCATACCATGCTAGACAGCCCCAACACACAAAACTAACTGTCACAGGAGGGAGAGTCCCCATATATGTCAGGGATACTGTGGTGGCAGTCCAGGTAGCATACATCCTACTAAGTATGGAACCACTGAGTGAAGGCTCAGTGTCTGTTATTTGACATGTGTATTACTGCAGGTATGAGCACATGGGTTTCCATCCAGTTATTGTACATCCTGACAGTACATGGTCTGTACACTTGTGTGCACTGAGACTGGACCCTAGCCATCTGACCCGTGTATTTCCATGTACATGTGCATAGTGCCTGCATATTTGCAGTGTTACCTACTGGAACTGGTACAGCTTGTTTGTTGTACAATGGACTACATGCAGCCCTGTTTACTGTAGCTTTGTTTGCATGCATGTTTGCTTGCAATTACCCTGGAATACTGATCACACCTGCAATGCATAGTTATAGAGCTTCTGTGGACTCCTAGTGCCATCTGCATAGCTTACTATATGTATGTCCATGTCCCACTTGACAGGATGTCACTGTTTGTCCTGTTCACATGTGCATTGCCTGTGACACAGTGCATATGACTTACCTGGCATGTGTCCACGTGAGCAGTCATATATGCTACTGCTAACTAATCACAGGCACTACACCTTCACATATTCATCTTCTGTTGAACTACCTGCTTCGCTAGGGACGGCCTGCACCTGTCACCCCTGGGCTTTCAGATATTGGCAAAGGCTCTTGCTACCCCCATAGTGCCTATGTTAGGCAAAGCTCAAATGACAAACCCACCTTCATAGGTATCACAAGGGATAAGAAACTAAGAGTAATGCTACCCAACGCCAGAAGTCTAAACCTCCAGATGCATGCACCAAACTCTCCTTGGCATGGAGAACATCGATATCTGTGCAGTAACAGATGCCTGGTTCAGGGCTACTGAGAGCACACCAGCACTACCAGGTTTAACCTGGTTGATTTCTTTGAAACAGTCACCAAGGCCATTGACGAGGGAAGGTGGTTCACACAGCCTACCTGGACCTCGCAAAAGCCTTCACAACAATACCCCACTTGGGCATTCTAGAGAAGCTCACCAGCTTAAATATAAGCCCCTATGTCACTAGATGGATTGCACAGTGGCTCAAGGACAGAACCCACATGGTTAGAATTGCTGGAGTCATGCCAGACTCCAAACCAGTTACGAGTTGTGTCCCACAAGGCTCAGTCCTGGGACCTCTCTTGTTTGGTATATATTTATTGGAGGTACAGGCCAACACGGACGGACTGTGGCTGACCAAATATGCAGATGACTGCGAACTGGCCACCATAATCGACTCTCCAGCCGACACAAGAATCTTCCAAAGGGGCATCATAGAAACAGACAACTTGTGCCAGAGCCATGGCCTTCAGCTGAACAGTGTTTAGAAAGGGAAATGTGCATCCTGTAGTCTGTTCACCTAGTTGCCAAAAGGGACATTTTCCTCACACACACTAACCCCCCTCAGCCAAAAACACACACTTGCCAATTGCAGGATTCAAACCCCTATCTAACTATGTTATGACACTTGAGACAGACACATTAGCAGAGTGTGCTATTCACATTATTGGGAGGTTTCCTTTCTCTTGCTGTACTTATAGGATGCTGACATCATCAGTGTTTAGAAGGGGAAATTTGCATCCTGTAGTCTGTTCTCCTAGTTGCCAAAAGAGACATTTCCCTCATACACAATTGCACACACACTAAACCCCCTCAGCCAAACACACACTTGCTATTTGCAGGATTCAAATCCCTACCTAACTATATTATGACACTTGAGACGGACGCATTAGCAGAGCGTGCTATTTGCATTACTGGGAGGTTTTCCTTCTCCTGCTATACTTATAGAGTGCTGACATCATTGGTGTTTAGAAAGGGGAATGTGCATCCTGTAGTCTGTTCTCCTAGTTGCCAAAAGGGGCATTTCCCTCACACACACTAACCCCCCTCAGACAATCACACACACTTGCCATTTGCAGGATTCTACCCCCTACCTAACTATGTTATGACACTTGAGACGGACGCATTAGCGAAGCGCGCTATTCACATTACTGGGAGGTTTTTCTTCTCCTGCTGTACTTCTAGAGTGCTGACATCATCAGTGTTTAGAAAGGGGAATGTGCATCCTGTAGTGTGTTTTCCCAATTGCCAAAAGGGACATTTCTCTCCCACAGAATTACACACACACCAACCCCACTCACACACACTGAGCATTTGCAGGATTCAAACCCCTACCTAACTCTGTTATGACACTTGTGATGGACGCATTAGCGTAGCGTGCTATTCGCATTACTGGGAGGTTTCCCTTCTCCTGCTGTACTTATAGGGTGCTGACATCATCGGTGTTTAGAACGGGGAATGTGCATCCTGTGGGGAGGCAGACGCCAAGCACACTCTGGCTAAGCTGTCATTCCCTAGGGCAAACAGCCTAGTGTTGACCTCTACACCCATATGTTTAATTGTCAAATGCACATTATTTGTTGCTGATAGACTGTTTGCACATCTTTATTGCCATAGCATTCCCTGTTTGTATGAACAACTTGTGCATCTGTGGAAGATGTTTGCATATGGGAGGGATCCACTATATCACGTATGTCTCTGTAGTCATTTAACTGTGTGCACTGGGCAGACTGCTGTAATGTGGTTGGTTCCTGGAATAACACGTAAAAATACCAGATATGTGTGTCGAACTGCTAAACTGAGATTTGGCCTAAATGTGTGAGCATGCCCAGTTCAGCCTTCCCATGGCATGTTGTCTGACATATGTCTCATTTATCATGTTGTCTGACATATGTCTCATTTATCAAAGTGTGTGAGCATGCCCAGTGTGAGCATTCCATATGTTGGACTCTGCAGCCCACCACATTTGTGGATGAGTGTGAACTTCAACAAATATCACCCGTTTATGGTTGTGTGTTGTGTGTCATGTTGTGTAGTTACTGTACAACTACTTTGTGTGTGAACACAACAGGATTATACTGTGCCTGCAGTGTTTGCATGGGATACTTTGCATACAGTTGTCAACATCCTTTCACACTGACCTAACACTGTAGTACTGTATAGTGTGCTTGTAGTACTTTGACTGTGGTGGACAGTATCCTGGGCTTTAATGCTATCACTGCTTTACATTTCGATAGTGAGCTCAACAGCCTGGTTAGGGGCCAGTTGTGTACATCTGACCATGTTGCATTCTGTTCAGATATGAACTACTTAAACCAGGCTTGTCCAACATTGGTAGTGTATTCCACAACATAGGTGTACATTTGCAAACACTAGCGATGTGCCCTAGTCCATGTCTAATGCTAGTTGGAGAGTGTGTTTGTCCTTCAACACACATTGTAAGTGGAGTTTGCCATGACATATGCCATGGTTAGTATACTGTGCCTCTGTCTACCTGTGACATGACAGTGATACCCAGGTTAAAGCTACCATCTCCCATCCACTCATCAAGATTCCTATTGAGGAAGATCGATAAGTGACTCTATGGGTAGCCTGTACTGGGAGGGATGTGCCCTAGTCCATGTCTAATGCTAGTTGGAGAGTGTGTTTGTCCTTCAACACACATTGTAAGTGGAGTTTGCCATGACATATGCCATGGTTAGTATACTGTGCCTCTGTCTACCTGTGACATGACAGTGATACCCAGGTTAAAGCTACCATCTCCCATCCACTCATCAAGATTCCTATTGAGGAAGATCGATAAGTGACTCTATGGGTAGCCTGTACTGGGAGTTCACTCATGGGTGGGGGTGGCTTCTGTGTTATGGATCATGCAGTACAGCTTGTCCTATGTAAGTCAGTGCTGGGGTTCAGGTCTCTCATGTGCATAGCTCACTGCCATTCAGATTGTACAAGGTGCAGCATGTTTATTGATACCAGCAACACAGGCAACACATGGCATCTGTGCAAGCTCTTTGATACTCCTGGTGAGGTACTGTTGGGGACTTTACGGTTGATGGAGGTGTCTGCTGAGGTACATCCCACAGGGGCTATTGTAGTCAATTGTACCACTGATGAAGGATGACTGCAGAGCCACAATGACCTCCCCTTATCTAGATCTGAAAACCTTCATGATTAGGTGGGTATATGGTATGTTTCTGTAAACACTACAGCACATGTTTGTCCAATGCAGGATATCTATCACCTTGTGTCCCCAGGTCTCTCATTACATGTTAACTACATAATGGGTTAACACCTATTTGGTAATTGGTGGGCACTTACTGTATATCCACGGGGGTTGACTATACACTTTTCTGCAATTAGCTTTCTGACATGGCTATGGCACCAGTTGTCTGTTTCTATGTGGCCCTTTTGTGGGATGCTTGTGTCAGCTGGTGGATCATATGTGGTGAGCAGTTTGTAGTCCTCTGCAAACATGTTCAGACACAGTCCTTCCATGTTTGCCTGTACCTATGGGACATATATACCAGACGAGGGAGATCCCAGGACCAAGCCTTGTGGGATGCCAGTTATATCTGGTTTGTAGTCTGACATGGCTGCAGCATGTCTGACCATGTCTGTTCTGTCCTTGGTCTGGTTTGCAACCCCTCTACTGACATAGGGGTTTATATTTAAGCTGGTGAGCTTATCTATAATGAACACGTAGGGTATTGTATAGAAGCCTTTGCAAGGTCCAGCTACACTGTGTGGACCACATTGCCCTCATCAATGACCTTAATGACTGTTTCAATTGAGTCAAACATGTTTAGGGGCAGGATCTGCACTTAAGAAAGCCACACTGGGTAGGGTCCGGTGTCAGTAGGTCCCCAATATCTTTACGTCTTTGGTACATGCTGATCCTTTCCATAGCTGTGCAGACCGAGCTTCTCAGGATTCTGGGGTAGTAGTTTTCAGTATCCATTCAGGCAACACCTTTGTTGAGAAGGACCACTGTTGTTGTACACTGCTCTTTGGGTACATATTCTGTGGTAAGGCTGACATTGAGCAGTAGTGTGATTTGGCATTCCATTCATCTTGGAGTCCATGTTGCACTAAGCCCAGGACACCATCTCATACCATTGCTGCTGTGTGTTTTGCTTTGTAGATGCTGGCTGTTAGGAGGGGGCCAGCAGTCTGCTGGGATAGATATTCTGCATTCGGGGGGGGGGGGAGGTTGCACTGCACCTGTCAGGGTGTATGTTGGCAATATGTGTGTGTGTTTGTGATATTTGTGTGATTCAGAGCATATCTGTGAATTCCCAACATGGTTCCTACCATCAGTTGTGAAAGCCTTGGGATTATCCTTAGTGTCCTGTACAATTTGTATCTTCATAGGTTCATAGGTTCATACTAGGCTATCCACCCTAGGGCATTTGTTAGCCTAGCCAGAGTGTGTGTGGCTTTTGCCACCCCTTGCCATGTGAATATTATGGCCATTTATGATTTGCTTTGCTGTGCCTCTGTCTGGACATGACACAGTGAAGACCCCCAGTGTAACTCTACAATCATCCATCCACTTGGCAAGATTCCTGTTGAAGAGTGTCAGTGAGGGGCTCTGCCTAACATGGAGTGGGATTCTGGTCCAGGGTGTGGGGAGCCTCTGGATTATGTATCTGTCCCACCAGCACATCCTATTTTTTTATTTGTTGAGGTTGACATCTCTCACTCTCACAGCTCCGATGGCTTTGAGTTTTCTGGGGTGGAGCATGTCCATTACTCCTGTGTTGGGCATGGCCTTCTACAACAGGCATGCAATGCCTCTGTGTAGGCAGTATGTGACTGCATTCAGCTGGGGTTTCTACAGCCAGGCAGCATATGACATATATTTGAGACCCTTTATCCTCTTGGTGAGGTACCTTTGAGGTCTTTCTAACTGCTGCAGGTGTCAGGTAAGGTACATCCCATATGAGGCATTGTACTAGATTATGGGTGTGATAAGAGAACAGTATAGGGGTACAATGACCTCTGTTGACGTAGATGTGAATCATTTCCTGATACGGTGTCAAATGTAGACAGTCTTCCTAGCCACATTGGCAATGTGGGTGTCACATAATAGGTTACTGTCCACTTGTGTCCCTGGGTCCCTGGTTACTCCTTCCATACATAATGGTTTACCACCTATGTGGTAATTTGTGGTACCTTGTTTGGTATTTGGTGGGACATTCATACTGTCCAGTGTCTTCAGGACGGCTGGGTGGGGTTCCTGTGTGTGAGAGTGTGGTCTGTAGCATGCTACAGACTGTACAGGGGTCTTGCCTACAGTTAGTTGTACATGGGTGGACTCCAATGCCTTGTGCATTGTCAGTTACCTGGACGTATGGGTGTCTGTGCTGAATATGGACACTCACCCTCCTTTTATGTTTTGTTCCAGGTTTTGAGGCCATGACACATGATATGTGGTATAACCTGGTAGTGCTGGTGTGCTGTCAGGAGGCTTGCAGCAGGTTTCTGTCACTGCACAGACATCGATGTTCTCCATACTGGGGATGGCCTTGGGAGCATGCATATTGGGGTTTACACATCTGGCATTGGTCAGCATTACCCTTATGTTTCTTTCCACTTATGTTTTCTAGGGTGGTGGGTCAGTCTTTTCAGCCTTGCCTACAAAAGGCTCTATGGAGGTGGCAAAGGCCTTATCCAATATCCAGACACCCAGGGGTAACAGGTGCAAGCCATCCCAAGAACAGCTGAGTGGCTTGTCAAGCATGACATCCCAAGCAGACAGACATTGGATCCCCTTGGAATGACACCAGTAAGTGTGCCACTTGCTATGACTGATCATTCCGTGTTTGTACTGTGGCATTATTCTTGGTAAGGGTAGGATGCTGCAAACGGTGAGTGTCATACTGGCCTGAACTACATAATCAGAGAGCTCATCTATGTCTCTTTTCATGTAGTCTAGGGAGGTACATCTCAGGTCATTCACACCAGCATTGACTATGACTGCATCATATTTCTACTTGCTTTGGAGTGATCTGCATACTTCTGTTATGTGGCGTATTGTGGCAGCCTACAGGCAGCTTACTTTACCCTTTCCCTTGTTCAGTCTGGTGTGCGGGACAGCAGTGTGTCTAACTATGGAGTCACCTATTACAACTGTATCAGGCATGTTGTTTCTCCTTCTGGCCTGTGACTGTTTGGCACACCAGCTTTGTGTACTATGTGTTGCATGTGCTATGTTTGGAGGTTGTTTGATTGGGTGTCTGCTTTAGAGGCCTCGGTTGGTGTGCTGTGTTTGTAATTTGTACCTCCGGGAATGTTTTTCTGTGTTTATGTGTTTGGTTTGAAGTTGTGATAGGTCTATGTGGGACTGTGTTTGTGGTGTGTGTGGTTACCTTCTCCTCCTGACTAGTTTTGTGAGTACTGAGTTGAGGGAGCTCAGCCTCCAGTTTGGATAGATGGTTGCATCTCTCACATATATTTGTATTTCTTGGGTGGAGTTGGGGGTTGTCTGTGTACTTGGGGCAGGTGTAACATTGCCTCAGGATTCACAGATTCAACTTGTTGTGGCTGGCCTTAGTGGATTGTATGTGTGGACAGATTTTATTGCCATACTACTGATCAGTGATTACTTCATTGTTTATGTTTGCTCTATCATGTAGTAGCTTCCTCATTCTCTTGCATGGTTTGGTTATGGCTGGTGTCCACCATGCCAGATGCCTGCGTGTATGGCATTGTGTCTTGTTTTAATTTAGGATTGCATAATCCAAGCATTCCTGGCAATGTTTATGGAATGGCTTTATTACAGGTTCTGAGGTGTGGCCCATATTTTGCACCTGCACAGGACCTTTAATGGATTACACATCAGTTTGGAGGAGTGCAAATATTGCTTTACACATGTTTTCCACTGTGGTTTTCTGGCCAGGGACTGTGGTCAGGATTTGTATATCCAGTGTGATTACTCTATGGTCTGGTTTTACCAGTGAGCAATACACTTCTCGTCTTGCCATCCAGTACCCATGTTGCTGATTATCACATCCAGTATGCTTACCCATCTTGTGGGAGTGGTACGGTGTTCCTGGGCCTTTTGGATTATGGATTCTATGAACTTTTGTCCTACACTGTTGGAGCTAGTATAATGCTCCCAGTCTATGTCTGGGTATTTTCAGTCACCCAATATAATGTGGTTTGGAGGACTTGATATATTCATGTATTCCAGCATAGGTCAGGTGCAGTTCCTGGTGTTGGGACAGTAGTCTGTAGCAGGCTATAAACTGGGGGGGGGGGGCAGTTTTAGCCACTGTTACTTGACCATGGCTAGTCCATGCTGCTTTTTGTTGTGGTACCAACATGGGGGTGTGGTTATCCTTGACAATTCTTGCTAGTCACCCTCCTTTTGTAGCTTGTTCCATGTTTTGAGACTGTACAGCACAGTATAGGTGTAACCTGGTAGTGTTAGGGTGCTGTTGTGAGCCTTGACTCAGTTTTCTGTTACAGCGCAGATATCAACATTCTCCATACTGGGTGAGTTTAGACTGCATGCATCTTGCTGTTTCGACTTATCCCTTATCTTATTCTTATCCCTTCTGATACCTATGGAGATAGGTTTGTGTTTTGAGCCTTACCTATTCAGGGCACACTGTGGGTAACAACAGCCTTTGCCAGTATCCATACGGCCTGCACTGATAGGTGCACGCCAGTCCTAGCAGGTGGAGCATCATGTCATGCTCAGCATGTCATCCCAGACTGGCACACATTGGATCCCCTTTGACTAACTGCGATACTTCAGTCAATTATTGCACTTGATCATCTCATTGTCATATTGTGGCATGATGCTTGGTGAGGGTAGGATGTTAGTCAGGGTCCTCAGGTGTGCATATAGTACATGGTGTTACATTACTTAACATATAGCATTCATGCCTCAGGTGGTGCTGCAGGGCTGCCTCTGTTGGATGCGCATATTACACTTCCCTGTACATGTTTGTGAGCAGGTCATGTCATTGTAGGCATCCATGTTATTATTTGAGTGAGTCAGAAGGGGTATCATTCCCAGGTTTCCTACTGAGCCAGTGTATGTGCTATGCGTTTGCCAAGGCCAGGGCATACTGGGCACACCTCCTTCTGCCTACTGGGGCAGGCTCAGGTTGTTCCTCCTCCGAGTCACGCTCTGCCTGTGATGGCCTTGGCAATGGTGGGGGGCTGTTTGGCCCAGCCCTATGCTGGTCCTGCTGCAGCTGTTTTCGCAAGATCATATTATGTAGCATAGCACATACCATGACAATTTGGGTACATGTAGTTGGTGTGTACTGCAAGGCTCCACCAGATGTGTCCAGTCACGGGAACCGTGACTTGAGCAGCCCAAACACACACTCTATTACATTACGTGTTTGTGTGTGTGCCTCATTATGGCGTTCCTGTTCAGGTGTGTGTGCGTTTCTGATGGGTGTCATCAGCCACGGCTCCAGTGCATAACCTGCATCCCCCACTAGGTGTCCGTGCGGGATGTCCCCATTGGCAAATGTCTGGTACAGCTGCGTCAAATGCCAGATGTGGGAATCATGGTAACTCCCAGGACAGCCAGCACACACATTCATTATTATGCCCTGGGCATCACACACGACCTGGCAGTTGATGGAGGGGAAGCCCTTGCGGTTGATGTATGCCCTACCCCGCTCACCGGCTGGTGCTTTGATGCATATGTGCATGCAGTCTATTGCACCCACTACCTCAGGGTATTCCACTATTTGCTGGAAGAGACGCATATTGCTGGCCAATACCTCACGAGCATTGGGGAAATATACATGATCACCGACATGTGCTGACATGGCATCCAGGAACTGGTGCAGTACCCTGGAGGCTGATGCCTGTGATATCCCCATCATATCATCAGTTGGTCTCTGGAAGGTATCTGTTGCTAGTATTCTTAGGCCAACACATACCTTGGTTTCCACTGGGATGGGTTCCCCTCTGTTGGTTCTGTGTGTGAGGCGTGGCCTGCACAGCTCCACTATTTCCTGCAGGAGGTCTCTGTCCACTCTATAGCGCTCTACTATCTCCAGCTCATGTAACCCGTGGTAGGTGACCCTGGGCCTGTACACTCTTCTCCGTCTCCTCACTGTGGGTTGTCTGGCATCATCTGCATTGTCACCACCCTCAGCAAGTCGCCTATGTCTCATTACGACAGCTATAGCAGCCCCTAACATTTCTGCTTTGAGTTCAGCTTTTTCAGTTTTCACTTCTAATAACTTAACTCCTGTCTTGCAGTGTCTCTTGAGAGAAACATCCTGCACTGCTGTTTGCAGAGTTTTAAGTGCTGGGCTGGGCTACTATTCTGCCTGTGTAATTGCCTGCTTCTAATTGTTTTCATCTGCTAGCTCCAGCAGTATTCCCTGCTAGCTTCCTACTAAATCTGTTGCTTCCTTTTTCCTCTCTGTTTCCTCAGGGAGGAGCCGTTTGCAGACCAGCAGAAACACGCTCACAGTGGCTTACACGCACGCACACATGCTTGCACGGTTCAGAATCTGCTTATTCAGGTTAAAATGCATGCACACCCGTGCAAACAGTGTTAAACATCCCCCAACACGCTCCCAAATGCTCAGTCTGCCTTACACATGCGCACACTGCCTTACTCGCGCTTCATGGCACGCACATGTGCGCATGCATGCCCAGCAAGAAACTTTGGTGTAGGCAACAGTGTACACCTTCCATTTCTTGACTTTCTCATGCTTATTTAGTGGCACACCTCTTTCCATGATATCTGTCTGACATATGTCATGTAACTCTGACCTCCAATGAACTGCATTTCTTTCTACCATTCCCCCCTGTGATGTCACCTATCTCCTACTCTGTTCCTCCCCCTTCTGTAACTCTTACATTATTCAGACTGTGCTCATTTGCTATGTGACAGTGGAATTCAGTATCCTAACACTCATTTGCATCAGATTGCCTACTAATGCTTAGTTACATCTCTTAGACTCAGCTTCCCCCCTTAGCAACCACTACACGGTGGCCATGTTGGTTTTGGTCTGCTGGTCCCTGCATTGACATTCCATGTATTGCATAAAACCCACATTTGTGGGTTTAAAACCTTCGTTTTATGTTTATACAGCGCAGCCCGTTTGCGCGGGGCTGCGCTGGGTTTAAACATCGGCGATCGCTGAAAAAAAAATTATATTTTTAAGATATTTGCATCAGGTTACCTTGCCAATGGCCACATATTTGGCCATTGGCATGCTGCCTGACACATATGCACCCTTTATTTGGAGCTGACATGGCTCCAATGCGTTTTTTGCAGAAAAGTACTCAGTTGTCAACTGAGTACATTTCTGCAGCTAAAATGGCTCTTACACGGGCTGTTCTGGGCTTCCTGGATTGCTAATCATCCTCATTTGCATGCTATTCGGCTGCAAGTGAGGTGATTAACTTATCCTCGCCCACTCCGAGTAAGAGCCGTTTTAGCTTGTCTCTTACACTACTTTGGGCTGTTCCTGGATCGTGAAGGCTGCATGGAGTCTTACACTACTCTTAGACTCCATGCAAGCCTTCGTGAATCCAGCCCATGCTTTTGGTTAATGGGCTGTAATCTTGGGTTGTTGGGATGGTGGATGAGATGCTAATGTGCACTGAATATAATATAATATAATATAGTATATGAAGAATTGACATGTTTTTGTTTACTTTTGCAAAGGTGAATGCTTGGCTTAATCTAATGGCAGGTGTTTTGTTTTAAGCATTTTTTTAATGAGAGTCCACACTGTTATAAACAGTTTTCCTTTAACAATTAAATGTTCAGTGTTACTTGAGAAGTATATTCTGTTCTTATGTTTCCATGCAAATAAGCTGACTAAAGGTGAAGGCAACAAATCAAGAGGTCTAGACATTTTTAATTTTATGTTTCTCTCAATAAACAGGCACAAGGACAAGCAGCTCAGTAAAAAGTAGGTTGAAGTAATTGGAAGTGAATAAGAGATAGTAACCGTTCTCGTAAATAAATATCTTAATGCATTTAAAAAAATAAAGTATAATTTAGTTTTATTTAAAGATAGCCAGTGCAATTTTTCTTAAGGCTAAAGGTTAATGATTTCAAAAGGCATATCAGCTGTTTTTCACATTTGGAAGGGAAATGAAGATAAAAGAAGAACAGAAAGCAATTAGTGCATGTATAAACAGAGGCTGCAACATGCACTTTAGCATGGATAACTTGTCAGTTAATGCCTGTGGGTGCAGCTATCAATTTGGGACAGTTGTATTATCAGGAGGGTTAAACTTCATTATTTGAAGATGTACATAGTTTTCTGTGTTTGTTTTATCTTGATATGTTACTAGGGCATTCTGGGAATGTGTTTTTGAGGGTTTTCGTTAAAATGAAATGTCTTATAAAGAAGCAACTGCATAAAGGATCAGTCTGCCAAATGTTAGTAGGTGCATATAAAAGAAAGAAGAGAGCATGTTAATTTAATAAAGAAAGGATTTCAGGATGGATATCAGGGACAGAGGAAAAGGTTTGTAATTATACTAACTGCTAGAGGAGCTCCAATAGTGATAAAAGAGGGGGATAGTAATGGCAAATTTGTGGTAGTAAGGGGATATTGGCAAGGCAGGAGGATCATGATGGCATGTATTAATATTCCTCCAAAAGCTCTTATTATGGCACTTATGAAAATTTTGGGAAAAATAATCAACTTTCGTCAGGGAATATTACTTATAGGTTGGGATTCGAACTCAGTTGACAACAGTAAGGATGTAACAGGGGAACCTAGAAGGGAAAATATAACAAAAGAGGGTAGATTTCTGTAGAAATTTCTGCAAGTATTTGGTATGGAAGATGTGGATTCAGTAGTAGGAAATGAAACTGAATTTACATATTACTCCCCAAGGTACAATAATTAGGTTAGACTAGGTAGAAATTATATTTCACAGGAATATTTACATGTAATTGAAAGCTTCAACACACATTCAATTATTATTTCAGATTATACATGAATAAAAACTAAGATAAGTGTAGGTTAATGATGTAAAATGAGACATCAGTGCTTTCCTACCAACCTGTCAAATGGATTAGACTTTAAGGAATGGGTAGTTAAAATTATTTGAGTTATAAGGGAATATTGGAATTTCTTCAGAAGGAATAGCTAATGAGCAGGATAAAATGGAAATGAAAATAGAGTTTAATAATAGGGTAGAAATAAAAGAGAAAGAGACATGCTTAAGAAGTAATAGGATTTATGTAGAGGGGTTGACAAAGGTTAAAGTACTGCAGAATAAGGGAAGCCCACAGAGTAAGATGTGGGACAACTGCAGAATGGTAAGGAGACAATAAGGGAGTATTTGGATAATATGCATGAGTTTAGGAAAAATGCTATAAAGCATGCATTTTCTGATAACTCCAGAGCACAAAAACAGAGTTCCTATGGAGGATTTAAAGATATTTTAGAAATTTTATAAAAATACATATAAAGCACTGGATTGTAGAAACCAAGAAAGAGCACATATGACTTTATGTATTTATTTATTTATTTAGTTGACAATTGTTAATCGGGTTAGTCCATCTGAGCCAATGGCCCATTTTCAGTGGAGACCCAAGGAAAAAAGCTCTAGGATAAAAAAAAAAAAACCAAACAAACAAGAATTTAATAAGAGTTTAACATGCAAAAAAAACAAAAAAAAACAAGAATATAACTTACTTCTAGTGTACATTTAAAAAAACAAAAATTACATACTTATATCATTGCCAATATTTACAGTAACAACAGTTTCATGAATAGTATATTAAGTAAAATGCTGAGTGAAGCGCTGAGTTAAGAAAAAAATTAGCATTAGGTTTACATTAGTATGCCGTAATATTGCAGAAAATATGGATAGATTGGTGATAAAACATGATGGTGTTGCTACCGACAATGTGTAAGAGCAGTAGTGTGTCTATGATCTAGTGTAAAGAGAGGTATAAGAATGTGTTGGGGGAATGGGTTAAGTAAGGTTCTGACATAGGCAAGAGCTAGAATTAAGAAGGTAGTTTTTATCTTCAGTTCTGAAATGATACGTACAATTGATGTCATGAGTGTTTGGTGGGAGGTTGTTCGAGGCTTGGGACACTGTGCTTTTATAAAGAAGTTTGCCAGTGTTTTTGTTGGTTTTATAAATATTATGAAGCTGTTGATCAGAGCTGTGTAGGGTTTGAGAGGGGGTGTAGAGGGATATAAGAGAAGAGAGGGAAGGGCAGGCTGAGAGTTTAAGTAAGGTGTGAGTGAATTGTAGCTGAGAGAAAAGAAGAAGTTGGGGGAACTCTGGCCACTGAAGCTGTTTTAAAGCAAGGCATTGGTGAGATTTCTATGGATGGCTGCTGACAAATCGAGCTATATTGTTATAAGTTTGTTCCAGTTTGGTTAGTAAGGTAGATTGTAGAAATGTGAGAATAGGGGAGGCGTACAAAAGACAGGGTAGGAGGAAAGCCTGTGCCAAAGCGGGTTTGATGTTAGAGGCTAGGAATTTTTTGTTTCTGCAGAGTAGACCCACTTTTGATTTGTCTTATTAATACAGTGTAGTATATGGAGGTCAAATTTGAATTGGTTGTCAATTAAAATACCCAGATGTTTAGTATGAGAATTAGCTTTAATAAGGGTCTTGTCATGTGATGAGATGGTAAAGGTGGTTTTATGGTGGGAGAGAGATTTATGGAGGAAAAGGAGGAGTTTGTTTTTCTGGGGGGTTTAGGATGAGCTGGTTGTCAGTTAGCCACTGTTCGATTATGTAAAATCTGTGTTCAGTGATAGAGTGGAGGTGAGAGATGCCATCAGAGTAGGAAATAAGGGTAGACTTGTCTGTGTATTGAATCAGAGAGGAGGTGGTACAGGAAGAGTGGAGGTTATTTGTGAAGATATTGAAGAGAAGAGATCCGGGAATAGAGCCCTGGGGGACACCAGTCTGGATAGGTAAGAAAGTGGAGAAGGTGGAAAGCCATCTGACAGACTGTAGCCTTTTGGAAAGGTAGTTAGAGAACCAGAATAGCAGAGGGGGAGAAGTTAAGATCAGCTAATTTACTGAGTAGCTTGAAGTGTGAGATGGTATCAAAAGCTTTTGAGAGGTCAAGGAAAAGACATGACATGTCTCTTGCCTCTGTGACAGTATGATTAAAAGACAGAAGGGCCAAGGATGTGCTATGGTTTTGGTCTAAAGCCATGCTGAGTAGGAGTCAGAAGGTTATTGTCAAGTAGATATTTAAGAAGCTTATTGTGTATACATTTTTCGAGAAATTTAGAGAGTGGCGAGAGAATGGCTATTGGTCTGTAATTTGATGGATTGGTGGGGTTACCTCCTTTGTGTAATGATATGGTGTAAAAAGATTTCCAAATGTCAGAGACAGTAGATTCTTGGATTGATCTATTTATGACTATAGAGATAGGGTAGGCTATTTGGTGGGCAGCAAGTTTAAGAAAGAGGGGAGGAAGGTTTTCTGCAGAGGGGAAGTATGGTTTTAGTTTAAGTAGAAGAGACTTTATGTAGGCAGTGGGAACAGTGTTTAAAGAAAAATGTGTGGTATTGGAAGTGTTGGGAGTGTTGGGTGGAGGATTTTTAGTTTGGTCTATTTGAGTTAGTTTGTGAATAGATTCAATAAGATAAGAGTTTAGTAGAGTGGCAGTTCCTTGAGGAGTATTGTTTGGATAGAGTTTAGGGGTAGTGGGTCTTCCAGGGTGTAGGATGTTGTTAATGGTGCACCAGAAATTTTCAGGGTTAGAGTTGTGGGTGAATTGGGTCTCACAGTAGATTTTTTTCTTGTCTTTGTTGATATATTTTTTTTTTGTGAGGTTTCTGAGCTCTTTATATTTTTGGAGTAATATAGTAGATTTAGTATTTAGCCAATGTTTCTGGGTGCTATCGCAATTTTTCATAAGAATGAGGGTGTCCTTAGACCGCCAAGGGGTATGGTTTGTTGTTATCCTAACTTTTCTTGGTGGTGCTAGGGTGTTAAGGATATCAAGAAAGGTATGGCTGAATTCTAGAGCTGAATCATTGAGAGGAAGGTGTTTGAGTTTCGATCAGTTTATAGATGCGAGCCTATTATTGAATGTTTGGACATCAAAGGAGGAGAGGTTGCGATGGTCTGTTTAAAGATGGGCCTCAGGTATATGAAGGGGGTGTCTATGTACAAAGATGGGGAGGTGATCACTCAAGGAGTCTAATAGTGCACCTGAGTTTTGGTATAGGTTTGGCTCAGAGGTGAGGATCCAGTCAAGGGTGGAGCTATTATTGTTGTTTTTATTAAAGTCAGTGGGTGTTATAATGAGTTGGTTGAAATCATGGAGATTAATGTTAAGCTCTGGGGAGGTGGTTGATAGTTTTTGTCAAACAATGCTGACGTCTCCAAGGATAATGGTCTCATAGGGAATGTGGAGAGTAGTCCATGAGAGAATGGATTCAAGGATAGAAATATTATTTCCAGGTGGAATATAGATGCCTGCAAAGGCAAAGTTCTTTATGAGTTTAGGTGACAATTTAGAATAAGTAGCTTTGCTGTGAGGAAGTCTGGGAGAGCTATTGTTAGGGGGGGTTAGGTTGAGTTGCTCAGAGTATGGTATTGCTACCCCTCCTCCTTTTTTGGAATTCCTATCAAGAGTGTAAATATTGTAGTACAGGGGTAAGATTTCAGAGTTGGAAATATGTGGTTTTAGCCAGGTTTCAGTATAGGGTTAGGAAATATTTATGGAAGACATAATTATACCAAGAATAGAGGAAGATGTGGCTCAACCATTAATAGTTAGGATGTGATGCAATTAAAACAGTGATGTATAATCAATCCTTGGGGAATTTATCAGGAACAGATGGTATTCCTGTGGAAAATAGAAGTTAGGATGGTAAAAAGTGATAAAGATTTGGAAAGGTTTGTTTAGTATTATTTTAAAAGGAAGGAAAACACTGGCATCTTGGAAGAAAGCTGTAGTGACTGTATTACTGAAAGAGGAAAAGACCCATTAGACCCAGCCTGTTATAGACCCATCTCAATTTCAAACCATGATTATAAAATGTTTATGTTTACACTAGCTAAAAGAAAGGCAAAGGTGTTGCCAAAATTGATAGATATAAATCAGTGTTGTTTTGTAGAGGGTGGACAAACATTTGATAGCTTCAATAGAACAATGATGGTCCAGAAGGAAGCAAACTGTACAAACATACAGCTATTGTTGGTGGATTTTGATGGAGAGAGACCATTAAACAGGGTAAGCTGAGATTTTATGCGCAGGGAAATGGAAGCATTTGCATTCCCTGATACAATGATAACGTTAATTAAGAAGATGTATGAAGGATTGAAGGTAAGAATTAGTGAGATGATCTCTCAGATAAGTTCTGTTTGAAGAGAATAAACATGAATAGGTGCCCTCTTTCTATTTGGTTATTTGCTTTATATTTAGAACCATTTGCAAGGAGAATAAGGGTGTCAGACATTCAGGGATATAAATGGCACAGCAATCAAGAAAAATTGTCTATATGTGCAGATGATATTTTGTACTTGATAAATCCATAAGAGGACATCTTGGTGTTGTGATATAAACTGAAACAGTTTCAAGTCTTTCCAGGATATAAAATTAATGAAGATAAAGCAAAGGCTATAGCAGCAAAGTATGTACCAACTCATAACTTTGTTCAGCAATAACCGTATTTATGGGTCATAATAAAGTTAAGCATTTAGGCGTATGGATTAAAGGGCTGTCTGTTCTGGAAGCTAAGGATATGTGTGAAGAAACTGAACAAAAGATAATACAAAAGCTGAGAAAATGGAAGCTCTTTTTATGGATATGGACAGTAAGCTACAAACAGTGAAAATGCTTTTAGTATCATTATTTCTATGTAGAGGTCAGGCATATTTTTATCAACTAAAGTAAAAACTGTGGACAATAATAAAGAGTTGAAGGAATTTATCTTGGATGGAAATATGACAAGAGTTAAATGAGTTATGTTGATTATCCCAACAGAACAAGTTGGTTTAGGATTACCTAATAAGAAGTGATATTTTAGAGTTACATAATTAAGGCTAATATATATAGCATGATCAGAAGATCATAATTCAGCATGGAAAGGGATGATGATGAAATGGGGGGAGGGTAAAGAATTAGAGACTGGGTTTTTTTAGATGCAGAGCCTTAAAGAAAATAATAACCGGGATGTAGTAACAGTCAGTGAAATTGAAACAAAATTAAGAAAAGCTCCTAACTCGAAAAAAAACAGGCCCAGATGCAATACATAACCTTTGACTAAAAATATTAACATCTTTACACAAAATCTTAGCACTAAAGAACTATGTACATGCACATTCCAAACAGATACCAACCTGGTTAACAACAGGAAAAACAATACTCTTCCTTAAGGATGTACCTGCAAGCTATCCTAAAAACTATAGACCAATAACTTGTCTTCCAACAATGTATAAACCATATACTGGAATTGATGCCTACATAGTTTATAGTCACTTAGAAAAAACTCAATTATGACAATAGAACAAAAAGGTAATAAAAGAAAGTCATATGGAACAAACTATCATTTGTTGTTAAATAAAGTCATAATAGAGAATTGTAAAAAGGGGAAGAATCTAAGTATGGCACAGAATAATCTAAGTATGACATGGACAGAGTACAAAAACGCATTTGACAGTATCCCACATTTATGGATGAAAGAGTGATTACAGATGTATAAGATACATCCTAAAATGACTGATTACGATACAGTGACCATGAAACAGTGGCAAACCACTTTGCAGCTAAGCTGTGATAAAGGACAAGTTATTTTTAATTGAAATGTATGTTATGGATTTGTGCACTTTCTGTAATATGTATTTATATTTCTCTGGAGCTTTTCTCCCCAGAACTCCAAAAATGCGCTCCTTGTAGCCCAATGGACTATCCTGGAAAACAAACTGCAAATAAATAAATAAATAAAATAAATAAATTCCAGGGATAACAATTCAAAGGTGGATATTTCAACTTCTTTTTGTGGATGATTTAAAATGGTATAGTTCATCAGGTGAAGAACTAAAGGGACAACTGCAAGTGGTCAAAACTTTCTCAGATGTATAAGAATGTCATTTGTCTTGATAAATGTGTAAAAGCAGCATTTAAAGCAGGAAAACTGCAGCACCAAGAAAATATCAGTCTGGGGCAGGAATGTGATATTATTTATTGACATTTGTTAACCAGGAAAGTTCACTGAGCCCAACTAACCATTCTCAGTGAAGGCCCAGGGAGAAAAGCTCCATACAGTCACAGAAATGTTTTACATAGCATCAGCTTAAGTTTGATATAAAGGAACTTGTGCAGGATGGAGTGTATAAATATTTGTTACCTGATAAAGGATTGACAATAGAACATGAATAAGTGTGAACAAAACTCAGCAAGGAATATTTTAGAAGACTAAAATTAATATTGAAAACAGCCCTGTCATCTAGAATCATAGGAGATTACCAGGCTATCGACTCGGAGTTCATTTTTAGCCTAGGCATTTCAACCCAATGTAAAACCATAGAAGTATTAGTCAATACCCAAGATTGCATTTACTGATAACTGCCCATGTCCAGGAATGTTGTGGGCACTATGCCCGGTAAGAATTTATGGTGCCCTATCCACTCATCCAGGTACCTCTTGAACAGTGTCATAGAGCTGCTCTGTTTCACATGAATTGGTAGCCTGTTCCAAAGACATGGCAGTCACTGGAAGAAGAATCTTTCCTTCCAGCATGTCCTATTTAAGTTGCAGGCCATATTTAAGTCCCTGGAACAGGTAGCCTTAGACCCACTTGATTTACGGATATGCAGTAAGTTCATTAGGTATGGGTCGTGGGTTGCACTGTAGGCCAGGCATAAGTCTCTCCTAAGAAGTCTATACAATACTGAGTATAATGACAGGGACTTTAGTTGGTCCATGTAAGGGACATCCTGGAAGCCCTTGATTGTTTTTGTTAGAAACCTCTGCGGTCTCTTTAATTGCTGGAGGTGCTTAGTATGGTACATACCAAATGGAGCATTATACTCAATTATACGACAGATAAATGCCGAGTATAGGGGGGGGTTATATCTTCTTTTGCTCTTGAGGTAATGCCTTTACTAATCAAGTGGGCTACATGGAAAACTTTCTTTACAATGTTAGACACATAGTGGTCGAAGTTAAGGTAGTGGTCAACCTGTGATCCCAGGTCCCTTATCACTTCATGGGTACTTATGGTATTTTTGTTGATTTGATAG
Source organism: Protopterus annectens (assembly GCF_019279795.1). NCBI lineage: Eukaryota > Metazoa > Chordata > Ceratodontiformes > Protopteridae > Protopterus > Protopterus annectens. The sequence continues at coordinate 539,739,554 of NC_056751.1, read as the reverse complement.
TGTGAAGCAACATTGTTTGTGCCAAAGGGAATGATGATGCATTTCTTTGCATTCAGTTTGAGACTGTGACTAATACACCAGTCATTGGTCTGTGTGAGACCCTCCTGGAGTATACTGACATAATTTGGGGATTGAATGATTGCACTTAGGTTGCGGTTGTCTGCAAACTTGATCAGCAACAACCCTTTAGTTTTGACCAGAACTTATGAGAAGTATATACCAAACAGTAGGGGGTCCAGCACTGACCCCTGTGGCACCCCACTGTTAACAGATCTGCTGGTTGATGTGGAATCACCCACTTTGATAGTGTGTGTCCAGATTGTGAGCCAGTTGGCAACCCATTTTACAACAAAGTGATTTGCATTCGGTTTGCTAAGTGTATTGGTAATGTCTGAATATGAGATTCTGTTGAAAGCCTTTGCCAGGTCAAGGTATGCTGTGTGCACAGATTTGGATTCATCAATGACCACCCTTTCAAAGAAATCACCAGATTTTACAGGCAGGATCTGCCCTTCATGAACCAAATTGGATAGGATCCAGGGTTTGGAGGTCCACTATGTCTTTATTTATGAGGTCCATAGTAATACATTCCATGGCCTTACAGATGAGGCTGGTCAGTATTATTGGTCTGTAATTCCCTGGGTCTGTTGCTAAACCACCTTTGTGGAGGGGAATAGCTGTAACTGTTCTCCATTCTGTAGGAACAAAGCCTGTGGTTAGGCTACGATTGAAAAAGGTTCTTAGTGGTGATGCTAGTTAATGTTTTAGCCTGTTTAGAAAATGACCTGGGATGTCATCTTGGAATAAAGTCCAAGCTATAAACCAATTTACTCTTCCTGTTCTTACAGTTTTAGAGTGATTGTTTGGCCCCAAAAGGTATTGGATCAGTTGGACAAAAAAACAAGAAAAATGCTTCACACTTATCAAATGATTTATAAAAATCAGTGTGTATACCAAGATTACATATTCTCCTTATGAAGGAGGTATGGGCCTGCTTGAAACTGATTATGTGTATAGATCTGCAGTTATAGGACTGCATACATATCTGCTGACTTAAAACTGAAACATAGTGAAAGTTTTAAAACATGAGGAGAACAAGTCTGTGATGACTTCTCTGCTTAGTTTAGGAAGTGCATATCAGTGTCAAGCAAAAATGGGAAAAAATTCAGGCAGCAATTGAATTTGCCAAAAAAACGAAAGGATATAAGGAAAAGGATCAGATGAGAAGGCAAGAAATGTGGAAAGTGCATAAATATAATTTCAAGTACAGAAAAGTCCTGGAACAATCTCATGCCAATCAGGATCTGATGCAGGAATGGTTACGAAGAGATGAATTTAAAACAAAAGATGAAACTCAGCCCAAGTTAGTGGACTACATACACGTTGGTTTACAAAGTCTATTGAACATGTAGGAAAAGCAAACAAATGCAGGCTTTGTAAAACAGAATTGGAAACAAGTCACACATTTTGTTGCTTGGTGTGATACACAAATGGCAGAGGGCCTGTATACTCAAAGGCATAAAAATATGGCAAGACTGTTGCATTGGGGATTATACAAACATTATCATATTGAAGTAGCTGAGAAGCATTGGAAACCTGAGCCACAAAGCATTATAGAGAATGGTGAAGTTTATATCACATGGGATCACCCATTACCAACATTTCAAAAAATAGATGCAAGAAAACCAGACATAATAGTCCATGAAAAGAAGACAAAAGTAGCACTTATAAATGGAATTGCTACACCCAGTGATTTCAGTGTCTTACGTACATAGAGACATAAAGTCATAATAAACCAGGCTTTGGAGGCAGAAATGAGGGCAATGTGGAAGAAGGATACCCAGACAGTTTCAATAGTAGTAAGAATAATGGGTGTCATAAAGAAGAATTTTGTCATATTTAGTTAAGCTAACAGTACATGTAATTCCACATGACTTGCAGAAGGAGTCAATTCTGGGCACATTGTGGGTACTGTGAAGAGGACTTTAGGCTAGCATCAAAGACTGAAACAACATTAATTTCATGAACTTTAATCATACTTTGACATAGGAATGGTGTCCATTCTAGTCATGGTGCTAAAAAGCAAAAAAGACCTGGAGAAATTAAAAATATTATATCCATAACACTGCAGAAAACATTCTAAGAACTAGGCCAACACATGGGTGGAGAAATTATTTTTTTCCATTTGGGGTGACTGCAAGTAGGAGTATAGAAAATAAGACAGGACTAGGACTTACAGAAGAAAACTGGCAAATGAACCAAGGTATTGGGAACAAAAAAACTAGATATGGAAAGGTAATAGAGTGGGATAAGGCCAAAAATAAGTTTGGACTGCAAGTTAGAGGCTGCCTTCCCTATGTGGGGATTGATTTCAGATTATGAGAATAGAGTGGGATAAAGACAAAAATAAGATTTGACTGCAGGTTAGAAACTGCCTTCCCTATCAGGGATTGATTTCAGTTTATGAGCAATGAAAAAGGGATATGAGAATCTTAAGTAAACTACCAATTCTGATAAGACTTTTTAGTCAAACCTAGAACAGAAGCTGCTGTTAAAAATGGGATATTTAGTAGACCGTGTAAAAATATTGCATGTTACCTGTAAAAAATCAATCAGAGGAGATTCAAAAAGACTGAGAAGGGAGATGGGAAAGCAAGTTACAAGGGAACAATGGGAGGACATATGTATGGATCCCAAGTGTGCAACAAAGTCCAGACAATTTAGCATTTTTGCTTGGAAGTATTTACCTAGTAATTTGTATACCCCAAACAGACTTCAAAGACAGCAAATGTTGGAGGTGTGATAGGTAAGAAAGAGGTAACTGGGAACATGTTTTTGGGAAATATAATGGGTTGGCAGATTTTAAAAAATCCCTGCAGAGTTTGCTGTCAGAAATGTTGAGGAAGCAAGTGATTGAAACTAAGTAAATATTTCTTTTAAGCTGGGGCACATGATCTGAATTGCTCAGACATAGTAATGCCTTATTAAGTATAATTCTGTGGGCTGCCAAAAAAGCATTTTGTAGAAAATTGAAATAAAAATCTAAACCAACTGTATCTGAAGTACTGAATATTGTAAATCTTTGTGGAAGTGGGATTTTAGAAAAGAGAATGAGCAAATTGCATAGAAATAAATGTAATGTGTAGAAAAAATACATGCAAAATAATGTACAGGAGTGAGGTTTAATGGAAGTCATGAGTTGAGTGATTATGTAATGCTGGACTAAAAGATAGTCATTAAAGGAAAAAGAATATATAATGTGTAAATGGGAGGAAAAAATACATGCAAAATAATGTACAGGAGTGAGGTTTAATGGAAGTCATGAGTTAAGTGATTATGTAATGGACTAAAAGATAGCCATTAAAGGAAAAAGAACATGTAATGTATAATGTGTGTAAATGGGAAAAATGTTAATATAGTTTGTTTTCTTTTCTATTAATTTATGTTGGCCTATGTCTTAATCGATATTTTAATAAATAACAACAAAAATATGAAACTGCCCAAATGTCAGGGGAAAAAAGTCAGGGCAAGAGTCTCAGTGCTGGATAACTCAGAGTAAAATAATTTGAGAATCTATTAAACTAGGCTCCATAGAATAGTAAGCAGTTATGCTGAAGCATTTCAAAAATCTGCAATGTGATTAAGTAGGAACCAGGATATGAGAGCCTTCTTTAACAATTTCAGCTATCCCAGGATTTGTATCCCGGCCCCCTTTGAGATTTTGTTATAAAACTTTCAAGCATAAAAAATAGTACATTCAGTAACAAATGTTTCTCAGACTACCAGTTTGCCATTAGGAATTCCAGTGCAGCACAATGCTGAATTTAACCCCCACAACTCTAGTTGCTCCATACTATGACATCTTAGCCATGGCAAGCTCAAAATTAAAAACATTTTCTCTGGTGAAATACGTATGATTTTTTTTAGTCCTAATGTAGTAGCAGCTTTGTAAATAGTTAATCTAGGCCATTGTAATATTCTGCATACTGAACAGAGATACAATAGGGGACTGGATACGGCCTTGTACACCTAGGCATCATACTTTTCCACTAATCCTGACATTAATTAAAATCCTTTAATCAATCCAGATTAATTTCCGTAAACCTACACCCTACTCAAGCCTGGATAAATAAGCTGCTAAAAAATGTAGAGACATCTGAAATTGTTAAATAAGGATCCCAGTTAACCCAACTCCCACAAAATATCAAGGACCCCAGTGAAAGGTCTCTTGCACTTAGGTCTTAAATTGTTTCTACAGGAATTTCTAAATGAGAGCTGTTATCCATATAGCTGTAATAATTCTTTGTTCTAGGGGTAGCATCAGCTCTTCTCACTAGTCTAATAATGCCTTTGTCTCTTTTATTTTATCACTAAAATTAATTACAACAGCATTATTCACCAAGACAGATATAACTACTCCAGATACAGAACACATTGCACTTGACAATTAAAAGAAAAATTTGGCTGACCCCTGCAGATGGCTCACACCTGTTATCAAACATTGGTTTTACTGGCAATAGTTTTGTGTCTTTACCTAATTGAATAGATCCAGAAATAATTTTTACAATCTTAAAACCACTGTTGAAACTCCTAATACAAATGTTGCAAATTCTCGGTCTAAACCAGTTGGAAATCAAATACTTGCAGAACGTGAAATCTTCTTTCTTCTTCTTTCAACTTTTCCCAATTAGGGGTCACCACAGTGGATCACCTGCCCACTAATGATTGGCAGTGGAGTTTTACAGTGTCGAGTTGCCAGCCCGGCACTCAACCTCCACAGAAGGCACACACACACTAGCACCTAGGGCCAATTTAGAGTGTCCAATCCACCTACAGCATGTCTTTGGGATGTGGGAGGAAACCAAAGCACCCAGAGGAAACCAACACGACCACAGGGAGGACATGCAGACTCCGCACAGAAAGCACCCCAGCCACGAATCAAAGAACCTCTTGCTGTGGGGCGACAACGCTAACCGCTGCACCACTGTGGCTGCCTGCTTGCAGAATGTGAAATAAAATGTTAAAACTCTAAGCTTAAGATATTTCTGCATCCAGTAAAAAAATAGTCTCAAAGTGTCACATAGCAATGTACTTCTACCAGTAGCAAGGCCCAATGATTTACACCCATTGGTCATCATCCCCTGATAATTCCAAATTGGTCCATGTGAACTAGTCTGCCAATCATGTTTTGAAGCCTAATAGCCCAGAACTTTAAATAGTGGTTATCTCTCTTCAAAAGAGATCTTGGATGGTGGGAGCCTAACATATTTTTTGGTTTATGTGTTTTCAATTTCAGGGTCATTCCAGCCTTCTCAATGATGGCAAGACCATCCACTCTGTTTTAATCAATAAGTAGAGATCCAAAATTACCTTGAACCAATGCACCGGCTATATTTTTGCAAATCTGCACCTTTTAGCTTAATCAGGCCCAGTGATTTCCCTTTCATTAAATGTTTAAGCACAGAATGTAATGCACCTTCACTTACAGAGTGCAAACATTTCCAAAAAAGTAGCATGAAAATCTGTTTCAAGAATACTCAGTGTTCTTACACAAACATCCTCCAAAAGAGTTGCGTAAACTACCTGGAGGTATTCTGAAACAACCTTAATATCTCTACTTTCCCTCTCAATCTATGTGATGTTTCCCCCATTATTTTCCAATATACATAGCCTCTATCAGCTGTAGCCTCTCATGTGTATCTCTCAGTTCCACTTCACATTGTTTACTATTACCTAAGATAATTTCCTGTAGACCCAAGTGAAGATGCCCTTTTATCACCTTCCAATAATTATGAGGAGGTGGTTGCCTCTTCACACAAACACACACACACACACATATATATATATATATATATATATATATATATATATATATATATATATATATATATATATATATATATATATATATATATATATATATATATATATATATATGGGTCTACTTCTTTTGACCAACTCCCATTTGCCCGACACTCATTTGCCTGAGACCAAATGACTGAAATGTCAGTTGCCTGACACTTCATTTGCCTGACACTTCATTTGACTGACAAGTATTATTAGCAAGAAAATGGAATATGCCCCCTTCCCCACTGTAGTGCGACCCTGGAGTTAGAATTTATAGTTAGGGGGGGTGTGGGGGGCACAGCCTTACTGTTCCTTTTACTAAGCAATATTACATCAAAAGTTAACAATATCATATGAAATGAAGTGGGGGGCTTCACCCCCACACCCCCCCTTGTGGGGGGCTGTGTCCCCCACCCCCCCTAACTATATATTCTAACTCCAGGGTTGCACTACAGTGGGGAAGGGGGCATATTCCATTTTCTTGCTAATAATACTTGTCAGTCAAATGAAGTGTCAGGCAATTGAAGTTTCAGGCAATTGTGAATTCAGTCATTTGGTCTCAGGCAAATGAGTGTCGGGCAAATGGGAGTTGGTCAAAAGAAGTAGACCCAGATATATATATATATATATATATATATATATATATATATATATATATATATATATATATATATATATAGAGAGAGAGAGAGAGTTCAGATTTTTTTCCACATTGGTCATATAAGCCTATCCAGCTTGAGGTATTTTATGATTGCCTCATTCAATCATCACACCCATGACAGAAATTTCTCTCTTAGGGCTAAAACTAAAATATAGGCAGGCCCAAAGATAAACAGCTTTCTGCCTTTCTGCATACAGGCACATTCAGGAAGGTAACTTACTCCAAAATAAGTTGGATATCCAACTGGCTCACAGGCAGGACCTAGGAAGTTAAAACTGGGGAGTCCACTTCTACAAAGAGGCCAGTCACAAGTAGACTCCCTCAGAGATCAGTCCTTGGACTGCTCCTTTTTGGCATTTACTTTTCAGACATCAAGGCCAGTGCCAGTGGTCTCTGGATGAATATATTTGTAGATGATTGCAAATTAGGAGATGTCATTGAATTTCATTCTAACACAAATGTTCTCCAGGAGGAGCTGACTCAGACAAGCAACTGGTGTCAGAGCAATGGACTCAAAATAAATGCCAAGAAATGCATAATAGTATCATTTGGGAAGTCACCCATCCCAGGTAGCTATCATATTGACACCACAGCTCTTAGAGTTAATTCAGTAGTCAGGGACTTAGGGACACAGATAGTAATCTAGCCTTTGACAATCACATGTCTACAGTGGTGAAGAATTCATTCGATGTTGCGCAACTTATAAACAAAGGTATGGCATCTAAGTCCAAGGAAGTCATTGTTCCACTGTATTTGGCATTCATCAGACCTATCACTTAGTACAATGCCCCCTTTGGTATGTACCTAACCAGGCATATCCAACAATTGGAATGTCCACAGAGGTTCCTCTCTAAAAGAATACAGTGCGTAGGTAAAATGTCCTATGCAGACTGCCTGAAGGCCCTATCCCTGTATTCTGTCTCCTACAGGCTTTTGAGGGGTAAATCTATGCCTGGCATACAGGACACTGTCATACCCCACTCTGATGTAGCTCCTGTATATCCATAAAACAAACAACAGCATAATTACCCATTCTAAAGACTTAAACCTTGCCTGTGATATAAATAGGACTTGCTGGAGAGATAGGTATGTATCCCAGAGATTACCACATCTGTGGAACAGGCTCCCCATCTATGTGAAGCAGAGTTCCCCCATAGGCCAATTCAAGTGCCACTTGGACAATTGGATGGGAAACCAGAAATTCATTCCTGGTTTGGCACCTATGTCTCTAATGGATGCAGGTAACCTGCAAATGTTCCTCTCCCAGGTCCATGCTTATACTTAACAAGGGTATCAGAACTTGTCAGAGATTTGTGAAGCATGGCTCGGCTTAAAAAGGTCCCTGTGGTCATTAGTCTACTAAACACCTACAAACCTATGAACCTACTGAGTCTCTCAACCAAAGATCACATATGAATGTCACTGCTTTGGTTCAGAGAGATGATTTGCTTATTCTACTGATCTTCCACCTCTTAGATACCTATTAGACTACTAATACTAGTTCAACACACATAGGTTTCTTAGCTAGGGTATTAGGCATGGACAACACATTACATGACATCTGGCTAGACCCATGTAAAAAAAATTCTCCTGCCAACAAGATAGAAAATTAAGAAGTATTTGGTGGGGCCAGCTACCAACAGCTAGACCAGTTTCTCTATCAGAAGGTCCCCAAAGTCACAGTGGACCATAACATATCCAGTTCTGAAGGAAAGTTATGGTATCCTCCCTCTCCAAATTCTCTTGTATAGCAAATATTTCATGTCAGCACATCACCTTCTCTTCCTTAAGCCATCTGCTTCCAGCAGTAGTGACTAGTTGTTTCCCCAAAAAATAATTTTATATATCTCATGCATGTATCTGTAGGGAATGGTCTTTCATTTTCCCTTCTAGCAGTAATTCGATTTTGTATGATGCTTACTGTTTTGAAACTCTTTACATTGCTAATAACAGAGTTCCTTAAATTCAAACAGAGCTAATAACATTTCTAAGTTACTGGGTTCAGCCTCAGAAAACTGCGGTGGTGGTGCTGCGGTAGCATTGTCACCTCACAGTAAGATGTTGTCCTGTTCGATTCTCAGCTAGAGCATCTTCTGTGAGGAGACATGCGTGAATGGGCATACCTTCATTGAAGGTTGTGCATCTGGGCCAGCAACTCGGCATGTAAAAATCTACTGCCAATCATTAGCAGACCAGAGTTCCGCTGTGGCGACCCCTAACTGGGAAAAGCCGAAAGACACAACTGGGTTCAGCCTCAGAATGATGTATAACAGTTTTACAATATGTCAAAGCTGCCTATCTAATGCCTGAATGACATTCAACCATACCGGCACTGTGCAGTTTTGTTTCTTGTAGCTCTTTGTCTACACCGTCTGTCAGCCAACAGTTGCCTCCCAGCTAAATGGCCATTCATTTCCCTTCACTAGTGCAAATTTTGACCTTGAAGGGCTGTCATCTAGACAGTCATTGAGGGGTTCACATTTTTTCTTCTTTTCTCCATGGCCCTAACTTGCAGGCACCTAGCTAGGAAGACAGGCATGCAGTGGGCTGCCTCTGGAGGACATCACCTCACTTCTACAAGGGGTGCTTTTCAAAACAACCTTGCCACTTCCCTCACAGCATGAGCACTAGGTTCCAGTCTCCACCAGGAATATTGCAGCGCCTAGTGTGCACATTGGTGCACTTGAACCCCTCCTGTCCCCAGCATAAGTGAGCAGGCCATACTACTTCACTTCTTTCCCTCCTTGTCTGGTTTGTTCATTGCTGGAGTCACTAATCAAACTCTTGTCACTAGGGTCATGGTTAGGTGTTCATTCCTCTACACTGTGTAATCGAACCAGACTGGCATTAGGCCATTTATGAAGTAAATATCCTTTTAAATGTGCATCTATTCCCAGGTACTCAACAGCCTTTTTCTTACTCCTGGCCATTCTGAAATACATTTCAGGAACCTCACAGGAACTGCATTTAATGGGAATGAGATCTCAGGAGTTGAGAGTAATACTAAAATGTTGCTTACTCACAACTTGCTACATTGGGAGCAGAAATGAACTGTTGTTTTACTTCTGATGTAATGACAACTTAGTAAAGAAGCATCCTATACCATCGTTGTATTCTACGTACTGAGAAGTTTAGCACAACACTTCAATGCAAATGAAGAATAATGTAAAATTTCAGTCCATGGCAGTGAAGGCATATCTTCATCTGTATATGGAACTACTTCTGTTCTCAGTTCAGATTTTATTATGAAACTTCCATGTAGTAATAATGGGTTGGACTTTTATAAAATGCATCTAAGTCTAGTATTCTGCTTTGTAACTTTCCCCACTTAGTTGTTTCAAGCTATGGCATTCCGGCTATGACATGGTTTACCTAGCTTCATAGGTTCATGAGTTGTTATTAGGCTAGCTGCCACTAGAGAATTTATATGCCTAGCTGTGTGCCCCATCACAAGTTTGTCCCCAAGTACCTTGGGTGGCTGTTAAGAGGGGGGTATATTAGTAAGGAGGTAGCAAATGATTTTCTGGGGGATGCAATGTTAATTGGCAAATATTTTACTTACCGACTACCTCTGCCCATTAGTTATATGGGATACAGAGTGGGGGTGAATTTTCAATTTCCCATCCAATGGTCAATGTTTTGTTTGAACAAATTCAAGGGTGAACTCTGCTTCACATGGACAGGGAGCCTATTCCATAATGCAGGGATCCTTTGAGACACATATCTGTCTCTCCAGCATGTTCTATTTATGTCACAAACAAAGTTCAGGTCCTTGGATTTAGTGTTTCTGGTGTATTTGTTTTGTGGATGTGCAAAAGATCAATCAGAACTGGATGCGAGGATGCCTTATAAGCCAGGCACAGATTGCCTTTTAGTAGATTGTTAGAGACTGAGTACAGATATAGGGCCTTTAAGTGATCTGTGCAGGACAGGGTATTTATGTCTTGGATTCTCCTGGTAAAGAATGATTGTGGGCATTTCAACTGCTGCAAATGTCAGGTTAAGTACATGCCAAAGGGGTCATTGTACTCAATGACAGGTCTTATAATGGCTAAGTAGAGTGATTGCATAATTTCCTCAAAGCTGGATGCCCTTACCTATAAATTGGGCAACATAGAAAGGTTTTCTTACTATCCTTACTATGTTTTGGTTGCAAGCTAAATTCTGGTCTGCATAAGTTTCCAGGTCCCTAACCACCAGGTCAGTTATTAGGGCTTTTGATCGTTAAAGTAATTAAACTGGACAGATATATGCTGATGCCATTAGTGTAATCCAAAAACTGAATCCTTCTTCCCTCACACTAAACATGAAACTCCTCTCCTGCTCTCTAAAACTAAAGTTCTTGACTGTTCATTAAATCTAAACTCTCCACTTCCTAACCCTGAACTCCTCTCCTATTCCCTAAACTTCCCCTTCCAGTCCCTAATTCTAAAACTCACCATGCTCCCAAAAAACTAAATCCCCCTCTTGATTGCTGCTTTAATTCTTAAATGACATTCCCCTCACTCCTTCCCCACAGTTGCCGCACTTCCCTTACTTGAACTTGAAGGCACATCTGGGCAAGGTGCATTAGCTCCCCTCTCTGTTTACATGGCTGCTCCATCTAGTCATGCTCAAGTTTGAATGTGACTGGCAGCCTGTGCAGTCTGCAAGATGCTCGAGTCTATGAGTGCAAGACTGGTCTTTGAGCACCTGAGACTTGAGTGCTTGTAGTGCACCCTATACATACACAAAAATGCACACATACAAACACACACACACGAACACATAGAGAAACATATTCACCTATATGTATGCTTGTGTGAGCATCTGTGTGTGTGTGCGTGCATGTGTGTTTGTCTGCCTGACCAAATATGATCACCAACATAACGGAATGCACAAACATTGAAACCAAGACAACAATTGCTACATAATACTGCAAAAAGAAATATCAGTCACAGTATACTCGGTAAATAAGCATTTTTTTTCAGGGTGCAAGTCCCTTAACAGCTTTCACACCCTAAATCCATGGTCACACAACAGTGTGGGTAAGGGAAAACCTCTCCTGTCAATCATATAGTAGTTCTGTAAAACACAGTGATCAAATATAATGTACAGCCACAGTCTTATGACAGCAGGATTGTTCATGATACATCTCAGAAAACACCTGAGCACTATGTCAAAAAACAGTGTTATGCAAGCCTTCCATAGTGCATGCAGCCAGCATGCATATGACCATACTATATTATTTGGTATTCTGATACATTTACAATTCTAACTTCTGAGATTTATTTAGTCAGAGTTCCTATTTCTGATTATCCCAGCATCAGCAATTTGTCAGCTACCCCATAAGCATCTGTAGCCTTTTATCTATCCGTATATATATATATATATATATATATATATATATATTTTTTTTTTTTTCTCAGGGCAAGTAAACGCTTGCCTAACATATAATGTAACCACACTGGACTATGTAAAAAACATCTATGACCCCCACCCACAATGTATATATATATATATATATATATATATATATATATATATATATATATATATATATATATTTATACAAACTCCAACTCTGGCATCGCACTACAGTGGGGAAAAGGGCATATTTCCTCATAATGGGCAAGTGTTTACTTTCTGTACTTAACAAGCATGATATAGTGAAGGAGATACTGATGTAAAATAAATGCATAAGTGAGTTTACTTATTTGTCTGATTTCTGCAACAAGATTGTAGCTGTAAGTTAGCAGTAGACACAGAACGAATTTTAAGTAAAATGATGAATATTAAAATTCAGGTGCAGATATGTTTATAAATTTTACTTAAGCCACATAAAATATTGTTAAGAAATTACTATAAATATCAGAAAAGTGTTTCAAACAGTATACATGCATGTTACTTTATTTCTTTACCAATACTTTTAATGTAGATATTGAGTGACATAGTACATACTAAACATGAACTATCTCAATGCTAAAACTGCAAACAAAATTAGTATTTGTTTTTTTTTTTGACTGACTAGTCAGCGACAGAATGCTGATTTTGTGGAATGGAACTATCAGTTGTGGCAGAACCCATTTGCAATACAAACAAGAGGAGAAAAAAAAACAAAGTGTACTGCAAAAATCAAGCAAGATCTCTATTAACAAAATAAAGTCTGCAGAAAAACATCAGGCTTGACCCAAATTCATAGGTTATTATGTTCATAGGTAAGTACTAGGCTACCTGCCTTTGAGGGGCATTTTAAGCCTAGTCAGTTTCCTTTTTGTGCTTGAAATAACCTATTCCATTTGGTTATAGATTGGTGTTGTCCATCCCATGGTCGATAATTATATATGATCCCTAATAATAATAATAGCTGGGATAAAACCATAGAAAATTTGTGGGGACCCATGCTTGGGATAAAGCATTTAGGAGCTGCCTGAGTCCATTGGTAATACAGAAGCTAGTCCTGGGTAAATTTTTTGTTTCCATCCACAGATCTAAGTTGCGCTTGAAAATGGACAGGGATAAACTTTGCTTTATGTGGATGGGGGGCAGTCTGTTCAACAGCAGTGATATCCTCTGCAAAATATACATATCCCTCCAAACTGTTTTGTTGATACTGCAGAAGAGATTTAGATCCCTAGACTGAGCATTTGTGATGCTATTTGACTTGCTGGTGTGCAGTAAATCCATCAGTAATGGGTCAGAGGATGACTTGGATGCCAGACACAGGTCACCTCTTAATAGTCTGTAGGAAACCGAATATAGTGACAGGGCTTTGAGTCAGTCCATGTAGGACATGTTGTTTAGGCCGTGTATCCTTTTAGTAAGGTACCTCTGTGGGTGTTCCAGTTGTTGCATGTGTCTGTACAGATATATAACAAAGGGAGTGCTATATTCAATGATTGGCCTAATGAGGACTGAGTAAAGTCGGGGGGGGGCAATGACATCCCTAGATATAGACACATTCCCTTTGTTTATAAGCTTTGGAAAATAGAAGGACTTTTTACAACAAAAGATACATATGTTGCCAATTCCTGAACAACTGAGTCAACTCATAGGGAAGTATTTTCAATGTGGTAGTTCCCTGGGGTGGATGACTTCTCAAAGGATACAATAATCCATGTTTTGGCATTTAGTTTCAGACCATGATTTTAACACCAGTTATTTATTTGAGACAAACATTTCCTGCAGGATGACTTTGGTGATTTGTTGTTACGTAGTATGCTATGAGGCAATTTTGTTCAAATATAAAACATCACACAGTTTAAATTTAAATATATTTCCATACCATTTGGAGTCATTCAAGGCTCAATACTTGGCAACTTATGTTTCATTATATTCATTGACAACTTTCTTCTTACCCCCACTAATTCAGCCTTATCCAGTTTGCTGACAATTCAACCATTATCTGCTGAGTCATAATTCCAGAGCATCAGAACCTTAATCCACCTTTCTTTCACCTACATAGAAGCATGGGTCAAACAGTCCTACCTTCTACTAAAGCCTAAAAAATTAAGCTGATGCTGTTCTCCCTGGCTTGAACTTTAATATAAAAATTAACGTCTATCTTCTCTCTTCTTATGGCACTTACCGCAATTAAATCTGTCTTCCACATAAAACCCTTGGGTATCATCACTGATGGAAATCTCAAGTATGAATATATCTATGTTAAAAATGTCCAGCTGCCACTAGTGAACTCAGAATAATCAAGTTAGACTGTATCATTTCATAGGTGTTATTAATGAGCTTTTACCCTGCAGTGATTTTTTTAAACACCTTTATTGAATCATCACTCAAGACATAGGCAAACATATATTTATATAAAGAAAACAATAAATGTTAGCATGTTCACAGTTACAAAAATTATACATCACTTGCATTTTTATACCGTTATCAATCCAACATTATATAAGTTGATCAATTCCTGTCTTCCTTTAAACCTCACTCATCCTCCAAAACATTATTCTACGTGTATTGTTCCAACAATTTCATTTTTTTTCTTTGTAATTTACTCCTACACTTTTCTAGTGATTCCAGTTCCAGTTCTTTTATCTGTTACATTATTCACTACAAAAATGTTGGTTTAGAATTTGATTTCTATTTTCTAGTAATTGCTTTTTGGCTAACCACCAGAATTAAACTTAACAAGCTCTTACTATGTCTAATTAATTCAGATCCTGAATCCCAGCTCAAAAAATAATTTCCTTAGTTTCAGCCATTTGGTCACCTAATATTTCTGACAGAGTACTCTGTAGGGAATTTTTAAAGTATGACAACTGATGACACTCCCAAAACATATGTGCTCAGTTACCTCTTTATTTTCCATCACTCCTCCAACACTCGCCATCTCTCTGAGGAAAAATTCTTTGGAATGTACTTAGGATATGAAAATAATTATGCAAAGACTTCAGAGCAAAAATCCTAAATTTAGACGTTGTTGCATATTTGGGAGCCATACATATATCCTTCCAATTGTTTCCTTGAGAATTGCTTATCCAATCTCTCTTCCAATTTTTTTCTAACTTCCTCTAGTTGATTCCTATAGTTATCATTCAGTATTTTATATGCCCTACTAATTTGCACTTTGACAGCAGCCTCTGCTTTAGATTCAACTAAAATCTTTACCAGAGCAGGTATTTCACGTAGTATTCCCCTAGCCTTTTCTCTTTGCCTATATTCTGATATCAATCCCTGATAGGGAAGACAGTCTCTAATCTGCAATCCAAATGTCTTCTTGGCTTCTTTCCATTCTGTTACCTTTCCTTGTCTAGTTATTTGCTCCCAGAACCTTGTTTCCTTTGCCAGTTTTCTCCAGCAAATTCCAGCCCCTTCTAGTCAATTCTCTGTACCCCTAATTGCGGTTATCCCTATCAGCAGAATCTCCTTCCTCCATTCTCATGTTGGCTTTGTTCATAAAGTATTTTCTGCTGCTTTATGAATATAATATTCTGTATAGCTGTTATTCTCCTTAAAGGTCTCCATCCAAAATCCCACTCTCTCATTTCTTGAATTTCACCCCTGCTTCATCATTGTCCCTTTCTACTTTGAATTACAGCTTTTTGCTTGAGTTATATATATGAGCCATAAATGTGTAGCTCTAAATTATCCTTTCAAATCAGGTAATCCTAAACCACATTGTTCTATTGCAGGAACTTATCCCACTTGACCTTTGCCTTCTTCCCCTCCCAATTAAAATATTTCAATTCTTTATTAATTACTGCCCACAACTTTTCCTCTGGTTGATAAAAATATGCCTGACTTGTTGCTCTCCAAATCCATAAACAAAAGCTCCCAGTTTCTCAGTTTCTGTATTATTTCTTTAGTCTTCGCACATATCCTTAGCTGCCATAACAGAATCCTTTTTAACCCATACTCCTAAACACTTTATTTTATTGTTATTGCTGAATCAATTCATGTGTGGATACATAGTTTAGAGCTATAGCTTTGTTTTGTCTGAATTAATTTTATATCTCAAAAAAAAAAAAAAAAACTTCAGATTGTCTCAGAATGTTCCATAATACTGAGCTGTCCTTTTCTGGATTTATCGGGTACAAAATTATATCATCTGCAAATCAAGCCAACTTTTCTAGATTACCATACCGATTATATCCTTGAATGTATGAGTCCTTTATTTTATTTTCATTTAGAGCCATTGGCCAAGGACAAAGAAGAAAGAGAAACCCCTGGCTGGGTCCTCTGTTCAGATGCAACTTATCAGAGTTGAACCCTCCCACTTTCATTTTTGCCTCCAATGTGTCATATATCACACCTACCATACAGTGATTATCCATCAGCTTTCCATTCCACCTTCCTTTTCCTAAATCTAATGAAACTCAAACTCATCAACACTACTGTAAATACATAGGAAGTACACCACAGGCACATACCTCTCTCAACTGCCCTGAATTTTGCAGAATTCCCACATTTTTTTGCCTCATATTTTTATCTGTTCCTCATGAAACTTGTGTTTTTTTTTGTCAAATCATTGAGAACTGAAGTCACTAAGTAATAACAGGCATCTGAATTTCATCCTTCAGAAAATGCTTGCTAAAGCAAAACCTGTTATTCTGTTAACTTTCTTAGTTTTTAAGTGCGATATTTAAAATATGTCCCAGATTTTAGGCTGTTGTCCACCCACTATTTTTGGGTTTGTCCAGAATTCTTGTGCTACGAGGTTGACAGATATGCTCAGGCCAAGTAACAGGGTATAGTTTAATAAAGGAATTTTTCATGATATTAATCCTTCTCTCATCTTGATGTTACCTGTGGGATTCCTTAAAGTTAAAGCACCTCAAGCACACACATCACATATATCAAAAATGTTCACGTCACAGGCTAATTTATAGCTCTGTAGGCCATAGACAGATGATGCCTAAGCAACTGACTACAGAGAAAATACAATACAGTCTGAGCTGCTGTCATTCATAATTGACTGTTTGAATTCATCTAATTTTCTAAATGTAGTATCTGTATAAATTTTCAAGCAGAGCAATCAGCTTTCTTTGAAAGGATCACAAAAGAAGTTCTCATTTTAGCACCTCTATAATACTTATCTTGAAAGGACCCACATATTATCACATTAGTAACAATGTCCTAAGCACACAATCATTCATGAGGGATTTGGGCACCCAGGTTGATAGCAACCTGACTTCTGACCACCATGTTGCTTCTGTTATACAAAAAGCTTTCTATATGGTGCACCTCATAAGTAAGGGTATCTCATCCAGGGTCAAGGAGGTCATAGCGTCCCTGTATTCTTCCCTTATAAGGCCAATTATTTTGTACAACACTCCCTTCAGCATGTACCCCTCAAAACACATGCAACAGTTGGAGAGACCACAGAGGTTCCTCACCAGAAGAATCCAGGGCCTCAAACATCTACCCTACACAGATAGGCTAAAAGTCCTGTCCCTCTACTCAGTTTCATATAGACTACTCAGAGGTGACCTATGTCTGGCATACAAAGCAATCTCAGACCCCACCTTGATGGGACTGCTGCATATCTATAGTAATCCCAACATCTTTAGCCTTGTTGTTCAATGAATTTACTGTATTCAGTGGAATGGGGGGGGGGGGGCATAATGAAAGAAGAAATAATTATTGGTAACATCCAGTTGCCAAAAAATTCCTGTCGCCCAACCTTCTTCTGTTTACTAGTATGTGATAGCCCAACCTGCTAACTTGAATAACCATACTTGTTCTGCATGTATCCCTTCTGCAGACTCAAACACAAAAGAAGAGTGCAAAAAAAAAAGGCCCAAACACAGAGTCCTGCACAAGTCCATCAATGACATATATACAGGTTCAGGCAGTGTATTTATAACTATAGTGCTCTCTTTACTACATCTCAGACAGTTTTGCACTTCACGTATAATAAAGCTTTACTTTGGTGACAGCTTGAAGCTTTACCAACATAAAGAGTAGTGCTAGATGCTTTAAACAGGTCTAAGTATACAGTGTCAACTGAGACATTCCAAGCAACAGCAGATATTAAACGGCAGCACATTAATTTGCATTAACAACAGTGCTTGAAGTTCTTATATTACACCACTCAAATGGCTGTGTTGTGTCTCTGGCCTTGGGTTTAAGAACCACTCCCCAAAAGACAGCATCACTGTATAACTCTCTTGAAAGCTGCACTGCTCTCTATCTAATGATGGTTATTCTGCAAGCATGCATCCTTATCCTGTAAAATCAGGAATGTAAGTAACTACCCATCTTTAAGAAAGCCACTCTGACAGTGTGGCTCAGAACTTGCTCACGTAAACCTCAAATGCAGACTACTCCACATTAGTAATACAATAGTCTTGCCAAGAAGGGGTTTGGTATAATGGTTAAGGTGTTTATTTCACAGACATATGGTACAAGGTTCAGTTTTCACCTTTGGCTACTGTCTGGTTATTGGCTAGGCATGTAATAGTCTGCAGGCTGATTGCATCATATAAACCTGATAAAAAATGCAATTAACAGTCGAAAAAGTGCTATTATTATGCCTTCCAAGAACCAATTTGAATTTGAATTCAATTGATATTTATTGCAAATAAATAAATCACACGACATGAGTACTTTTGTTCTATTCTGTTAAAAGCGTCATCAAGGCAAGATACATTGACTCCACTTTGGTTTAAATAACCATTGTAATCACATGACTAATTAAAACCTCCCCAAATCATTCTAGTATAACCCTAAACCAACAGACAGCAAAGCATGCAGTTTAGGCCGCAAAATATGGAACCATCTTCTAATCTGAATTATCCAGCTCAAAAAGCTGTTTTCAGGAATCAGCCAATAATTACCGAAAGCTTAAAGCATAATGCAGGCAATGCAATATTGTGGTACTACCTCCTCCCACCTTACCTGAATCATGTATAAGTGCAACATTCCTTCTAGTCCACATGGTCTGTTCTAACAATTCATCCAACAATCTGAACTCCCAACACACTTACCTCCATTGTTAACGAGTTTTGTCACTTTTGCTTATGTGCTTTTATATCAGCATATTTATGGTGGTGGCTTTGTTAAAATTCTCGTATGTAAAATGCTATCTTTGACCACAGATGCTTAGTTAGTCTTTGACATAGATTTCATTTTCTTTTTTTTTTGCCCTCAACCTAATTTTTGATTCTTTTGCAACTAAGTAATTACTGAAAAGCTGAAAAAGACCCTTGTGGCTCACTACTGTAATCTGCTCTAAATAAAAAAAATAAATAAAATGTGGTGGGTAAATCCTGCTATATGTACAACAATGTGGTTTCTATTCAGAACTTCTTCCAGTTATAGGTTACAGCAATAAATGTTTAATGTATTCAGTATTAAGTAAGTATTTACCGTGTATTGCTGT
The DNA here is from genome assembly GCF_019279795.1 of Protopterus annectens. Taxonomy (NCBI): domain Eukaryota; kingdom Metazoa; phylum Chordata; order Ceratodontiformes; family Protopteridae; genus Protopterus; species Protopterus annectens. Next base: position 539,720,229 of record NC_056751.1, on the reverse strand, counting down.
TAGCAGGTAAGCAACTTTGTAAGTTGGAAAATGGGAAAAGGATACAGGGTCTGTCTTTCTTATCATATACTGACCAGTTACACTCTAAATTGCCTGCACTGTTGGAAATCTTCTGCAATGTCCATGTATGTGATGGCAGAAGCAACTGCCTGCACTGTTGGAAATCATCTGCAATGTCCATGTATGTGATGGCAGAAGCATGTAAAACGATAAACAAGGAGATTCTGATATCTGCATTAGACATTTTCAGTTGCTGACATTACACACCTTTCTGCTTTGTCCTCAAGTAGCTCTGCTTTCCTTTCAAATACTTTTCTTGTTACCCCTCTGTTCATCAGCGCCTCCATTACCTGTCCTCCTACTTTACCTTTCGTACATATTTTCTGTATTCCTTCAACCCCCTATCACACCACTGTTAACCTCTTTCTACTTTCTCCTTTACTTTCCCATCTCTCTACTGTTTTCCTCCCCTCTCACTATCCCACCTACACCTACAACTGTTGTATATATTTTGTAACTATGTCCCAGGAGTGCAGGCAGATGCTGGGATGCTGAGGAGACTGGACTCTGTACCACTGGATCTTGGTCTTGGCAGAAGTTAGAAGTGACTTACTTAAGTTAAACTGTGTAAACAGCTTCTCCAATCACTGCTGCCTGTTGTACTACCCTGCCCCTGCTATTCCAAATTTCCAAATCAAATAGGAGATAAAGTAAACTCAGTCTGAACGAGGTGAGCTGAGTCTCCATCAGTCTGCCTGATGTCATCACTGCACGCACACCCCTGAGATGCGTGATGAAAACCATCTTCAAAAAAAAAAAATTTAAAGAAATTGGAAATTGAAGGGGCCACTCGGGAATTTGTGGCACCCCATTATTTGCCCTAAAAACTTGTAACTACAGAGGAATTTGGTATGGTTGAGAGATATGACGTAGTGTGATTGCTATCCATCTGTTTTGGTAATTTACTGTTAACTTTTATTAGACTCCTATTGTATCTGTGTATTCATCCTGTTTGCTGTTCTGGAATGTAGTCATTATCAGATATGTGTGTATTCCAAGGCTGAACCTGAAAGTGCATCAGTGTTCGACCTCAGTTAACAAATAAAATAAAACACAGAAAGTACTAGGAGATAAAACAAGGTCATTTATCATAATATCTTTATTAATACGTTGGAAATATAGTATTAGAATAAAGCTGAATGATGAGATTGTTTGATTTTGTGGAACTACAGATCAGTTTCCCTGGTGAATGTGGTAATAATACAGATCATAATTACTGGAGGCTGCGGGTAGGTATTTATCCTTTCACATTCAGATAGATGCTATATGTTACGTATGTAAAAACGGCAGTAATCATTTTTTACAAAATGAGCACTGAGTAAAGTGTGGTGGGTTCTGTGACTCATGTGTTAGTTTGTAGCATCATCTAGTGGATTATAAATGCTAAAATAATCAAATGTTTCCAGTGTATTTTAAAATGTAACCTGTATGAGGTATCCTGAATGAGGTATAACTTGTTTTATTACTAAGAGGACATTTCCCACAGTTTAATATGCTGAACATGGATAAGATTTGAATTACTGACATTTTCATGTCAATAAATGGTAATTTGTTGGAGTGTAACATGTTTGATTTGAACTCCAAACAGAATTTGAAGAGGCAAAGCCAGGCAGTGTTCACAGTACATAGGATTAGTGTGTGAATAAATACAAGGATGGCACCATGTCTCACTTCAGGTAACTGTGCATAAAGGCTGTAGAAACGTTGTTACTGCGCATTCTGAAAAAAGCTGATCTGAATTATATATGTAAATTAGCTACATAGAGAAATAACAGATAATGTAGTTCAGAAACACTTTTACAGTATCCCAATGCTATTTACAAAAACTGTGACAAATCATAGTTCTAGAGGTGCACTATGGGCAGAAAGTTCAGGACAAAGGCTTGTGATCCTATCAGTGTTACAACAGTAATGAGGCAGACATGAGCTACTCTGCTGACAACATGCTCTTTCATGGATACACACACATACACACATACACACACACACACACACACACACACACACACACACACACACACACACACACACACACACACACACACACACACACACACACACACACACACACACACACACACACACACACACACACGTACACAGGAATAATGGATCTAGGACTTATGATCAAAATATCAAAAGTCTGAATCCATAATTATTGAACACACTTTAATGAAAGCGCTTTCACTGCAAAAGTGCTTTCGTTAAAGTATGTTTAAAAAAAAAAAAAAACATTAAACCTACTGCTATGTAAGGGGGCAAGCCCCTCACAACCCCCCTAATTTAATATTCTCACTCTGAGGTCACACTACAGTGGGGAAAAGGGAATTTTCCCCTTATCCACACCATAGTACAACTGGCACAACAAACATACTTATCCGAAAGTGCTGCTTCTGTGAACTGGCACAATTGAACCCTGCATACAAACATACTCTCACAGGCAGAGAGGAAGAGAGACACACATGCACAGATGCACACGAGTGGACACGCACGCGTGCCCTTGCGCGCGCGTGCGCGCACACACACACACACACACACACACACACACACACACACACACACACACACACACACACACACACACACACACACACACACACCATACAAATTAGATCAGGTATCCATCGTGATCAGTATCTCATTTACTGCAATGGAGTTTAGGAGTTGTGCACTGTAACTTGCAACAGAAGGAGCCTAAGTCTTTTGACAGAATCAAATTATGGCCTCACATTTGAAACAAATGTTCATATCGCTGGAACCATAGGGATTACAAAGAGTAAATGGCAAACTTTTTAGCACAAACTATTTTTATAGTGGTAGTATTCTTTTGGTTCTAGGTCTTAAACCAAACTTTATAAGTCACAGTAAACACAGTTGGGGGAATTTAATAAAGCCTACATGGACTTATTTTCCATGTAGGCATAGTGTCACACTGCTTACACAAAAGTAAGCAGGTTTGTGATCCAGTAAACAGAGATGAGGGACGTGCATGAGCATGCCAACACGGAAGTGTCTGTGGAATGCAAATCACCTCATAAGCTGGTGATCTGCATGCAAATTAGGGTGGTAGAGCAATCCAGCAAGCAGATAAGCAGTCCTGCAGACCTTGTGTTGGATGTGAAACAGAGAACAGAGGCTGTAAAAGTGCAGTTAAGCAGGACAGAAATAGCATAACAGACACAGATATGTGCAAAACTATCCACTGTGTGTCCAAAAGCTAATGGAAAATAATTGTTATAAATTATTATTTTTTTAATAATCAGGCTATGTTTGCATGGTGTGCTGCAGAGCACAAACATGCTGTTAAGAAAAAAAAATTAAAAAGTGTAAAAACAAAAATTAGTAGCATGTGACAGTAATGCATTATAGGATCCTGTATGTACAATGGTAGACTGCTGTGGTTGCTTACGAGGCAGGGCTTGGAACTGTGTAGTTCCCAGGTTGTGTGCTTGGATCTCTATGCAAATGAGCTGAGTTACAGAATAGCACAAATGGGTATCCATGTCCGCATATCCCATCCCTGTAGAGAAAGACCCATGTTGGTGTCCACATAAGAGATAGCTGACATCAAAATGTGGTGTGTCCACATCCTTTTAATCTAATTGGAGCACAGAGGTGTCTGTTTGCGCAGTGCACCACTCTGCTAAGCAGGGGGTGTGTACAGCGTCTGCTAAGCTTTGCTTACCTTCGGAGCATGTGTTTCAGTGGGTTTGAGTGTGCTTGTGTGGCCCGCAGCCGTGATGAGCATTACCTTTTATGGGGATGTGCACAATGACTGTTAAGCATTGTTTACCTTCTAGGTGCATGTTTTTGTGGTGACCTGCAGTGATGAGCGAGGAAGGCTGTAAAGAAAAAATTGACTAAGAAAGGCAATGATATCTTAATTACCGATGACCCCTGTTCCACTTGAACTAGGGCCATTAACAGTCCTTAATGATGTACTTGGCAGGTGGAATGCATCATAGGTAGCCAGTCATAAAGGCTGCACCTACAGCAGAGCACTATAAAGGTTGCAGAAACCCTACAATCTGATTTCACCCCCATACTTTGCAGCAATGGAGTACAGACTTGGGAATTTTAACTGAAGAAATACTAGGAGCTGCTGCAGGTCTGCTACATATGTATGTGCTAAATGCTGAGGTCAATACAGCTGCTGCTGCTGCTGACCATAGTCCTAGACTGAGAAGGAGAAGAGTGTTCAGTCCCAGAGTAACCTTCCTGGGGCTACATGAGCTGGAGATTGTAGAATGCTACAGGGTGGACAGGAACATACTACAAGAACTAGTAAAACGATACACAAGGAGCAGAGCTGGTAAAAGAAACAAAGTACATATGTAAAACACAATGTATAACCACACAGATAGTCGGTGTAACAAAATACTTTAATAAAATAAAATAGAATAAATATGAGCACTTTCGCACTTCCAAGTGGTGCTTAATCAGATCTAAACATAAATAATTAAAACAACATTTAAATACTAAGATCTCAGTCCACATGACTTTAAAACAGGTATACTTGGTATAACCCTATTTAACCCTTTTTTCTTGGTCGCCTGTAGGATTGTCATCCATCTCCACACATTCTGTATGTTTGTTAATATCACCACCTCTTAAATCCAGAACATATAATTCTAAAACCATAAACTGAAGGTCGTGATTATCACCTGCTTGAATAACATGTTTGGCAAGTGCATTTCTATTATTATACTTGTTAATACTGTGTAGATGTTCCTTGATACAATCTCTTAGGCAACGATTAGTTTTGCCAACATAAAAACATTAGCAGATGTCACATAAACTAATGTCTTTCATCTTTTCCCAGTTAGGGGTCGCCACAGTGGAACTCCAGTCCGCTAATGATTGGGAGTGGATTTTTATGGTGCTGAGGTGCCAGCCCGATGCCCAACCTTCAAAGAAGGCACACCCATTCACGCACGCACCAGCCTGCATGTCTTTAACGTCACTCAACCGTGGGGAGGACATGCAGACTCCACACAGAAGGCACTCCAGCCGAGAATCGAACAGAAGAGCCTCTTGCTGTGAGGCGACAACTCTAACTGCTGCACCACTGTGGCCACACAAACATATACAGCTAAGTAAACCACATTATCTGTACCACAACCAACATACATATTGCAGTAAAAAATATGTCCTATTTCTGGATGCATAAACTGGTTGTCAGTCTTAATGTATCTACATACATTGCAGCCTTTACATGGAAATGTTCCTCTTCTCTCCATTTATTACCAGATTCGAAGGCAGGAGACTTAAATTTATAACAAAGCATCCTTTTCATGGACATATTGTTCTTAAAAGAAAAAAGGGGCTACTCATCTAGAACTGTTTTACATTTACCATCAGACATCAAAACCTTCCAATGTTTCCTTACAATATTCCATATAAACTGAACATCATGTGAGTATGACACATTCTTAGAGAGCTATTAGTTCTTATATTACTGTTGTTATTGTCACTATTACTATCCACAGGGGTTGTATAAAAATATGGCCTAGTTCTAGTATTTTTCAATAATATAGCATCATTTTGTGCTGTCCATATATCAATTTCATCATAACCCGTTAATGAAACTGTCTATCCTTAGTGTGTAAACGTGCTGATCTAAAGAACTGCCTCTCAATACATTCTGCTTCATTCATTTAGAATGCATACTACAAGTGTGTAAAATATTATTCTTTTTACATGGTTTCTTATACAATGATGTATTAATACCATCAGGAGATTTAAAAGCACATACATCTAAGAAATCACTTCTACAATGTGAGTATTCATAAGTAAATCTGAGAAACATGGTTGCGCTCTGTAAATATTTGACAAAATCTTCTAGGGCTTCTAAGGATCCTGACTAAATAAAAAGTATGTCATCCACAAATCAACCATAATGTAAAATCATTCCAGAAAACCCGTTGTCACTATTACAAGAACTCACTGAGCTCTGCCTACCTCAACTCAGACCCAGATCCAACAGAGGGGATCCCATCCCAGTGGAAACAAAGGTATTTGTAGCTATTAGGGTACCAGCTACTGGTACATTCCAAAGGCCAACTAGGGACATGATGGGGGTCTCACAGGCATCGGCATCCAGGGTACTCCACCAGTTCCTGGATGCCATGCTACCATATGCCAGTGAGTACATTTATTTTCCCCTCAACCCTGAGTTGAGGGCCAGCAGTGTGCAACACTTCTACCATGTAGCACATTACCCTGAGGTACTAGGTGCCAGAAATTGCACTCATGTATGCATCAAGGCACCACCCAGTGAGGAGGGTAGAATCTACATCAACCGCAAGGGGTAGCACTCCATCAACTACCAGGTCATGTGCAATGACAATGGCATAATCATGTGTGTGTGTTGGCAGCCCTGGCAGTTATCACAACTCCCATATCTGGCATGCATCACAGCTCTACCAGATGTTTGAAATGGGGGACACCACACATGACCGTTTACTGGGGGATGCTAGCTATACACAGAAACCATGGATGAGGACACCCATCCGAAATGCACACATATCCAATGAAGAATGCCATAATGAGGCACACGCGCAAACTAGAAACATCAAAGAGCATGTATTTGGGCTGCTGAAGTCACAGTCCCAGTGCCTCAATTTATCTGGTGGAGCCCTCAGTACTCTCCAGCTACATGTGCACCCATGGTCACAGTATGTGCCATGCTACATAGTATGATCCTGTGGAAACAGCTGCAGCAGGATCAGCAAAGGGAAGGGACACACAGTCCCACCCTCCACCAGTGCCTAGGACACCACAGCCAAACCCACAGGGAAACTCGAGGAGGAAAACTCTGAGGTTGTCTCTGTAGGCAGACATAAGCATACCCAGTATTCCCTGGCCTTGGCCAAGAGACAACGCATAGCAATTGCACTGACAACCTAGGGCCATAGTGACTGACACCTTGCTCTAACTCACATACATATTAGTAAAAATGATAGCAACTAGTCCACACAACCAGTACCTCACCAGGTATTGGCTGTGGAATGCATACATCAGACAGAGTCAGCCCTGAATTACAGGTCTGTCAACTGCTGCATTCACAAGGTAAGTCACACAGCTAATCACCACTTGTAAGGGGTACTAGAATATGGTAGCATATGTATGGGCCTGCCACATGTATGCAAGGGTGTATAGTAGGCTACTGGGCTACTTGCTGAGATTTAGCAGCCACTTGGGACAACAGGTACTCTGTCCAATAGTATGTGCCCCATGATATTCACTAGGCCACTTGGTTGGAAACCCCACTACATTATTCAAGGGAGATGCCAAACAGTGAGGTCACAGAACAGTCCCATGACTGTGTATGCCAGCAGAGCATGGGCTGGTTGTCTCCCACTCCCAACTCATTAGTGTACCCATACAACTGCTGTGATATATCAGCAGACCACCCAATTCCAGGGCTGTGGCATAGAACCTGGCCACACGTTTTGTGTCTCACGTAACGCAGGGATGACAATGTATGTCTGTATGCTGTTGATTGTGTGATGAATGACACATCCCTCTCTGGCAGCCTGTGTGGCTTAGTAGGCTAGGGGCATTAGCATGGGTGACGGTGTTGATGGTTTGAATCTGGCAGTAGCCGCATCTTTTGCATTTGAGGTATTTGTATGGTGGTATTCCCACAGACTGTCATAACCCCTCAATCTGTTACTGCAAGAAAGCTGGACAAAGCCAGAGTGAATGGGGGGAAAAAGGGCCAAACCTACAGTCAGATATTATATATTCTCTGAGTAACCTAGAAGGTGGCTTGTATAGCAGCAGGTATTGCAATAGATCAGATTAACTGCAGGATGTAATGGGCATTACTTAAATGTCTCAGTAGTTGCAACAATTCAATGACTGCATTTTTCAATAAAACAAAAACCAAAGCACACCAAACCAAGGGGCCAGCTGTAATGATGAACAGCCACACTATAAAGCCCAAGGAAAGCTGATTTTAATAACGTTATCAGTACAAATACGTTTTCGTACAAGCAGAAGACTTCATCACACATCACACACAGTAATCCATTAATCTCCTTAAATACCATCCTCTAAACTCACAGTCAATCACATCTTTAATATAATTAAAGTTATAAACCTTTTAATAAACAAAAAAACGTATACACATATAAATGCTAAAAACTTCCTTAAACACATACTCATAATAAATACATATAATTCATACATATAATAGATATATATATATATATATATATATATATATATATATATATATATATATATATAAAATTATAAATTGTGGTTATTGAATTTAGACATATTGATGTAAAGTGTGTTTATATCTTATTTAATGAAATAGTGAATCAATTGCTCCCTCTAATGGTCAAAATAAAAACTATTCCAGATTCTGCTATAATATTACTATAATTTAGCAGCTCTGAGTTTCAAGACAGGGGTCAGGGAAATAAAGGCATTTAATCCAAACATCTTATTAGCATCCAGTTTGAGTTGCCAAAACAATTCACGATATTCAATTGTGGTCTCCCATGGCCCCCCACATGGATCCACTTCTACTTTTTCTATCACAAAAAAAACAAATTTAGCAGAAGGACAAGTAATACCATGTCTAAACAAGGCATTATTTTCATCTTTGTTTTTGACATAATTTATATGCTCATATATACATCTTTTGAACTTTCTAGTGGTTTTTCCAACATAAAAAGCCTCGCAAGAATCACACACAGCAATATATATCACCCCCACAATTTCACAGTTGCAAAACATGTTTGATTCTATTTCTATCTCCCTTCTCGTTATAAATAATTATGTCCCTTGAAGGATATAGGAACATTGGGAGCATCTCCCACATTTGAAAGTTCCAGCTCTCTTGGCAACCTTTCTATTCTTTTTACTCTCCAAAAATTCCTTGATGTTTCTCCCTTTCCTGTAGGTAAATCTTAGGGGGGTCATCAAAAATACTCCTCAAATCTGAAAGATTACTAAATTTATTCCAGTTAGTACTTACTACCTTTTTAATCTGAGTAGATTTTGTACTAAAATTAAGAATAAAATTACTGCTCCATTTGGAGTTAGTTTGTTCTATCCTAGATTTCCTTTCCTCAAGTGTAATGGGCTTCCCTAAAATTGTGGCAAATTTGTTATGTCTTTTTTCTTTTATTTCTTCAAGAATTTCCTCTATAAGGATATGAGGAACAGAACAGATATATGGGGCGAAATGCTGGACATTCTGCAAAAACATGTACAGAGAGAAATATGCAGACTGTCACCATGTGTGTGATGTTACATCATTTACCCCAGTCACATCGTACCTCTCAACCTCTAAGCGCAGGAAATCAGGCCAAAGCCGTAAATAAAAGTGGGGCAAAGTCCCACATATAGGGACAAGTTTTAAATTGTCCTCTTGGAAATGTAGAAAGTTGATAGAATAACAGGTCATGCATTAGTATGAATCTCCTGATGTGTATGGAGTCTGAAACTCAAAGATCTGTCATTATTTATTAACTTCAATCTTCCAATGCTTTGCCACTAATTTGCCAGTAAACCACAATGTTATGCAAAACAGACCAAAAATATGAAGCAAAAATCTGGACATTCTGTGAAGCTCTGTACAGCTGAGAGGTATGAGTCACATATTAAGGTCAGCAAACAGCCGGGGAATGCCTTGGACAATATCAGAGAAGTGAGGTACTGTGGTAACAGGTGCAGCAGCCAATAGCCTGCAGCACACATAATCCCACAAAGTTAGCTCTGGCCTGGAGTCACCTTGTAAGTACTGACAGTCACATTGGGCATGCTCCTACACTTAGCTAATTTGAGTCCAAGTCTGTTGCCTCTTCCACCCAAAGACTTACTATGTGGAAATATTTCTGCATGTACAGCTACGTATATGTAGCTGTCTCTCCTTATCCCCCTCACACTTGATTAGTGTAGCTATCAGTATGTGGCAAACACACACACACACACACATATATTTTATATATATATATATATATATATATATATATATATATATATATATAAATAATAAGATATATATATATATATATATATATATATATATATATATATATATATATAGCTATATAAAATACAATGATACGTAGACTCTCCACTTATATCTACATAACACATTTAAATAACGTACACACACAACAGTTAAGGAAACATCCCTGTTATACGCATTAATATAGATATGTGTGGGGATATATGAATGTCCCCACACACCCTGGAATGCTGGAGTTATCTGCGCTTACACATCACAACAGTTGTCCGATGGAACCAGACCGAGGCCACAACAGTGCATAATTCCCTCAGCCACAGACCCCTCTGCCTGCAGAATGTCACCCTTTAGACAGAAACAGGTGAGCAGGTGGTGTAATGTACAGTGGTTGCAATGAATGCCTTGGACAGGCCATATTGTCCCTGGCCACATGTCCACCTATCAAACTGCAAACAGTCACATATGGTCATACTGGTAACTGTACACACACAGCAGGGATATTCCAATGGTATCTCACTCCTAGGACAATAGATACAATAACAGTACCAAGCAGTATCACTCTGCAGGCTACACATGCTGTCTAACACAAAGCCACTTTGTGTACTCCACAAGTACTTTGCCTGTATCCACATATACAATGGACATAACCTGTGGCATGTATGATAAGTCCTGTGAGCTGTAGTGTGTAATAGTAGATAGGTAGGGGTTCTAATCTCACATCATCCAGCATGTGTGTGTGTGTGTGTGTGTGTGTGTGTGTGTGTGTGTGTGTGTGTGTGTGTGTGTGTGTGTGTGTGTGTGTGTGAATATATCCCCTTGCACCACCACAGACGTGCCCATCTGGCCTATCTCTGTGCAATGGTTATGCAGTTTAAAGCCATGTGACTAGTTGCTGGCCTGTACATTGGCCTCCTTTGCAATGCCTGCTGATGTCATCCACCTTAATGGTGCTGGCTGACAATTTAATATCAGATAAACTCAGTGGCACATGCAGTAATTGCTGTGAGCTGTAGTCTGTAATAACAGATAGGTAGGGGTTCTAATATCACATCCCTCACATCATCCAACTCTGTGTGTATAAGAATATATCCCTTTATAGCAATATATATCTGCCCATATGGGCTATCTCTGTGCAATGCTATGCATATTATGGCCCTTTGACTGGCCACTGGCCTCTAAATTGCCCTCCTCCACATAAGCATAACTGTTGTCTGCCATCGTCTAGATTTGTATGTTCAAGAATACCCAGGTGACACACATTGAGGATAGCAGAGCTTTTCCCAAAGTATGAATGCATGATTACACTGACTGTCCTCATTGTCTCTGATACACTGTTATACACATATGCACCTAGGGAGCCATGCCCATATACTGCCTTACCTTGCTGACATCATATTTCTGCTGTGCCACATGCCATCCTGTGCCACTGTGTTGCCAGCATGTGTCCATTGTTTAACTCCTCAAACTCCTGGAATGGACTCATACACAGCCCTGTTACACATTTTTCATTCTATAACACTACTGCCAGTCTAACAGCATGCAATAAAGATACACAAAGTTTGATGTGTAGTTATGACACATGCCAGCATACAATACTTGTAGTGGCCCACAACAAGTGCCATGGCAAAACAATATTTCACTACACAAGTACATGTAAAGTAGTATAGTCACCCTGTGCATCAGACACATAAATGCTTTTCCCTGTATTGATGGCATGGATGGCAGGGATGTGGCACAGGTATCATCCCATACACAGGATATGGTGTGGGGGTGCCAGAGACCAAGGCCGTGCCAAACAGATGACAGCATGTGTGTGAGTCAGAAAGAGGTGTGGGTTAGATGGACCATGGAGATGTGCCATGTGTGTCTGCTGGTGACCTGCATGTGACAGTGGTGTTTGAGTGTATGCATGCACACAGTCAAGCCCAGTGGTAGCCCTACCTGTGTGTATGTTGGACATCTGTGGACAGTAAATGGTAGAGTGGACAGTTCACTGTCTCTGGCCATGAACACATGAACTGGCTCTACCAGGAGTAGCACTGGCACAACCTTGCCCAAGGTCAGATGCGGTGCTAGTACCTGACAATGACTGCAAAATGCTAGGGCTGTGTCTCTCATGGGACTGCCCAGGAAAATAAGCCCATGGCCTGCCACATCATGGTGTGGACAGCACACCTCCTTCTGTAGCACTGTAGATACTGCCACTACAGGATCGTGACTGTGCAAGGCCACATAGACTCCCAGCAGATGGTGTTGCTGACCTTCATCCATGTGTCTGACAGCCAACTCCAACCAGATGTTCCAGGACAGACATTGTGTGGTCAAAGACAGACCCTGTCTCAACCCGCCATCTCTACACAACAGCAGGGAACCAATCCAGGGTGTCCCCAGTGTGGTGGAGGCAGTCGTAGATGTCAGACTGTGCTGCACCCATAACCCTAAGCATCCATCTTATGTTGCATTCAGAACATGCCTGTGCCTCCATGATGGGTTCAAACATGCAATGAGTGACCCATGATGTGACACCTGCAACAGGTGGTGGATGGACAGCAGTCCTCCTATGAGTACCCCTGTCAATCCACCTGTGTGGGACCTCACCAGCTCTCTGGCTATAGACAGTGTCTAGACTCACTGATGCCATAGTTGTCACACTGCCTGTTCAATGGCACCACCCACTGACTGTCCAATATCTGTGACCTCTGGGGACTGGGTATGTGTGGGTATACTGACTGTGTGCAGTGACAATGGGAGCAGAAGAGGGATGTCAACCTCTGGGACAGATTCAGCCACCAATAACCCCACCTCTGCCTCACTATGACCACCATCATCAGCAGCATCTGATGAGACACTGATATCAGGTTGTGAGGGGGACAGACTCCAACCCCCCTGGTCACCTGTGAGAAGCAAAACAACAGCAGTACATTGCTACCTGCACTATTATGTATGGTAATCCACACATACTCATACAGATGAGGATCCACAACTGCATTACAAGTCCTACATCATCACATCTCTGCTTCCATGCACAACAGATAAACTCACAACAACATACACAGACAGGTCAGGCCCTTTATAACATGCACTTCAACTACATTTAGTTAATGTTGCCAGTACAATACACCTGTAAGGTATGTAATATGAGAGTGTATGTGATAGAACCACACATAAAACCCAGTAACCTATCTTGAGAATGATATGCCAGTAGTAGTATCACTGCCTTAGGTATGTACCATGAGTTTCAGCCTTTGCCCCCCCCCCCATTAATTATGGCTTTGTCCTGAGTTCTTGCTGTAGGAGGTCAACAGGTATGTTAGACATAGTTCTTAACCAAACAGGGACAAATGTCAACAGAAATAGGGACTTGGCCAGAGTACATCAGGGACATTAAGGGTCAGTTTTACAATGTTAAAAACTAATTATTTGAGACATGGACAGAATGAGAGGAGTTGATTTACAGTACATCATTTGACATTACAAGGGTATACACCCTCCCTTATTGTCACTATGTACTACATGCAATCCACTAGCTTTCCTACAATGGCCGACCATTGTAGGTGGGACTGACAAGGACAGAGCTGAGATATGATTGAAATCAGGGACAGTTGAGAGGCATGTCTGTAGGTGTAGGACAACAGAGTATGAATGACATGCCAACACCATAGATCTAAGACAGGCTTACTGCTGTAATCCCTATTCCCCATACCTCCATCCTCCCATCTGCATCCTGTTATATTTAGAAATCTGTTGCATACCTGGTGGAGTGCAGTACTCCTTTGTTGAACTTTGTTTCAAGTACCCTTTTGATAATGCACTCTCTGCATGTGTTAAGTCTCATACAGATCTGTTCCCCATAACAAGCTGCTTACCTTATTAAGGTACTGCTCATAAGCATGTATTTTCATCTGTACCACTCTGTGGCTCAGAATTGCTAATTGCAGCCAAAACAGCTGTATTAGCCAATGACATGCCACCACAATACAATATATAAGGCTTTCATGTAGGCCTTGGCCCCTATCTTAGTTTTTGAGATGGGCATTACTGAGGCATGGACACTACAGCATTTTAGAGAGTAGGTACAAATACCATCCACTGTAGAGATTTATGAAGTATGTCCACAGTTTTGCCTCATATGTATGGTCAGTGGCCCATACCATTATGTTTATCTGGCAGTGCACTGGCAATCATTGTGGGCAGAGGTCAGTAAGGGAAGATACATGTGTGTGTCACACTTCATACACATCAGACTATACATGGTACTGCAATAGCTGTTATTCTATCAACTTACTATCTTTATAGGGGCAAATCATTACACATCCCTATCTGTGGGCTTTACCCTCCACCATTACATATGGCTGTGTCTGGATTCCTTGTTCATGGGCAGTTGGGAGGTATGGTAGGTCTGTAGCAGCTACTGTTACATACAGCTGTGTATGCTACAGGCTGCAGCTGCAACACATGGGGGTGTGTGTGAACACTTTCATAGACAGTAAGCTGTACATGTAACTGTGTCAACTGTGTCATGCTTTTCATTATGGAAGGGCCAGGGCAAGGGTATTCTATACATTGCAATTGGGGCATGTGCTTAAGGTGCATCTGTTATGCAAAAGTGCAGCTAACAGAGTAGGTGGAGACATATAGTTAGGCTACATGGATATGTGCATTGTGTCTCTGCCTGCAGGCCTCTGTCTTGCAAAACTGGGTAGCAGTTGAGTAGTAGTAAATTGTGGGGAGTAAGATTGCATGACTTGGTCATTACTTGCTGTCTCCACAATAATGTAATTGAAGTGCGACAAAACACTGGATTCAAACCCAGGACTGTTTGTGACAAAATGTACTGCATGCAAAGAATTTAACAGACTGACCTACTGAGACACTGCAAAAAACATGTGTATTTGGAGGATATAGGTGCACATATTACAGGCTGTGACAAACAAGTCTACATCTATGAGTATGTACGTGGCTTTATATGACTGTTTTTCTGCTCCAGGGTCCCAGTTGTATATGTACTTTGCCATTGCTGCCTTAGCAGGTGTCTTTCCACAAGTTGCTGATAAAAGGGCACATATACCTTCTATCACAGGCCTCACTTACATCCATCAGTATGTTTTCATTATTATTTATTATTGCACCAGGGTACACTCCCAGTTTTCACATTAGTTTTTTATTTCAGTTACATGCGTAATGTCTGTATGTAGCAAGCACTATGTTTCGCTGGAAACACCTATTTAACCTAAAGCTTATGTAGCATGGTGGGTTAATGCAGTGTGCTGTAGTTGAGAGGGCCCTGGGTTTGATACTTGGTGGAGGTGTTTATTTTCTACATGTGAGTTACAATGTATTAGACACATATAGACATTAAAGCTTTTTAAAGCTCACTTAAGCTGAGCTAAGTGAAGCAGAGCACTGCCTCATGCTGCCCCATGCAAATCCATGCAAACCCATGCTAAAAAATGTAAAGAAAAGAAAAAGGGGGTGATAGGAAAGTGGTGAAATGAGGGCAAGTAGGGGGAAAACAATGTGAGAGGCAGGTAGGGATGTGTAGGATGGGTGTAGGAAAGAACCATATCTATCCATTTCTTGTACAGCAACAGCTGTGCATTTTGACAGTTTTTTTTAGATGAATTTGGACTCTCTAATCTCAGAAAGAGGGTTGAGGACAACATAAATGTGTTGTCAAGCCAATTGGACCAAATTAGCTGTGACCAGTGACCACTTGTGCAAAATGGAGAGCTATGTATGGGGAGATATATATTTTTTTTTGTGGGACAGGTGCCCATTTTTTTTAAGGAGAGAGTGAAATGTTGGGAAAGGGACATAGGTACATGTGGTGAGGTAAGTTGAGTAGGACAGGATGCAATAGAAGACAGGCAAGACAGCAGACAGGGGCAGTGTGTGACACATGAGGGTGTAAACACCTTGGATGGGGACAGTGTTGTGGAATTAGAGTCACATGTGCCTCCAGACAACAGCAGCATGACTGACATCCCCACCCATGGGTGGTTGACATTGCTCCTTCTCTGCTACGAAGGTGGCTGTGCTGGAGGCTGGGTGCCAGGGCCAGCCTGCCCCACCAGTTTGGTCAGTGTGCCCTCAGTCTGGTGCAGGCAACATTCATAGGTCTGATGAATGATCCTGTGTACCATGACCAGCAGTTCCTGTTGGGAGACTGCATCCCCTCTGCCACCACTCTCAGGGGAAGGCTGGGCTCTATCTCCTGAGGCAGTTCCACCTAACACCACAGGTGGTGCAGGGGCAGCAGAGGGGCACCACTGGCCTGGTTCCCAGATGTGCTAGGACCCGATGCCATGGCCAGTTGAGGCAAGGTAGGTGGATCCCCAGGAACTGGCCTACTCTGACATGCTGTGCTGATGCAGGTATAGCAATAACTATAGGTTAGTTATGAATAAAACATAGTTAGTAATAATAGCATGCCATAACAGTGGAAATAACCCAATTACACATCAATGCATATATTATGTAAAACAGAACAATACATGACAGAACAGTCAGTATGTTAACAGCATACTAGCAACAGTTGCAGCATAAGGTCAACAAAATAGGTAATTCAACAAGATATACTAATATGCAACCATTATAGTACATAACAATAATAATACACATGCCCCAAAATACAGGTAATTTAACAATATATGTGAATAGTAAACCATAACCAATGAATAACAATAACAAATAAATGAAGATAAGTGGTGGGGAGAGACAGAGAAGCAATCCATTAGTACCATTATAGGCAATTTACTTGACAACAGTACTACTATTGACTCTATGGGTCTGTCCTTTCTTTATGTGTGCAAGCCCCCTACAGCTGCTGTAGCATATACATACCTCTTAAGCTATTTGCATGGGACATTATGGGCCAAGCAGTAATAGCTGTGGGTACACTACTACATAGAACACTGGCACATCAGGTGGACCTATAGAACTACCAAGGTGTACTGTGGACTGATGTCGTGATACTTTGCAATGTAGGTAATCATTCAGATGGTAATCCTGTGACACATGGATTGCTCACTACTAATTACATTACGTGGCAGCGTGACACTTGAGAGACATGGATGTGGACAGTAAGAAACTACATAACTATCAGGCCTACTTGGCAGACACAGGGATAGAACCCAATAGCAGTGACTGCAGAGGACATCTGTATGGAATATATGAATTAGATGCAGCAACTCTGAACAGAAACTCCAGGCATACAGCCATACCAAGATTACTTATGTTATTAATTTTATTTTATTATTGTTATTATTATTATTATTATGTTTCTTTTATGTTATGCTGTACTTTCACATTCTTGCTAATGATTTTAATGCTGTGTCATCTAAACACACAATTATTTACTCATAATATGGGCTAGCTCCCCCATGTATCTGTAGTTCGTGTGGAGAGAGAGAATCTTTAAACATTATGTGAGTGATACTGTAATATTTATTGCTACATAGCACCGGATTCAAACACTGGTCTGTGTGTGACAAAATGTAATACAGACAGAGCATTTAACAAACTGAGCTTCTGAGTCACTGCTGCCTACTGACTGACTAATATTTGCCTAGAGCTCACCTGGAACCAATATATGACCTGGTAGTAGTACTACAGTTGTATACTAGACTTCAATTTGAAAGTAGAACACACATACATAAATTTCAAGCATGACAGAGATAGTAGGCAATCTGTACATTAGTATATAGAATGCAGGTGTACACAGTATATTGTTATTGGTTTGAAATATCTGTGAAGTCAACAATATCAGATCATGGAGTGGTCTTCCTCATCTATACACCTTGCTTACCTGCTGTTTGTGGATGACAGAGAAATATTGGCCTAGAAACAGCCTTGAACTCTACTGTATGTGTTAAATAAGACATTTGGCTGCCATTATATTTGCATTGTATACCTATTACAATGTTATGCTTGACTGCAGCACCTTACCATACAGCCTGAATGCAAACAGTTGTACTGCAATGGTTAAATCAAGACAATCCTGATGTATACAATTCACTTTGGTGTTATTGGTATTGGTTATTGTGTTATTGCAGAACAACTGGCATTATTCATTTTTTGACAAGCAGCTTTAATTCCACACTTATTGCACTATAGACTTTATTGTACATACATTAATGCAGTTCCTGGTACTGTTTCAAAATTTTATTGGACAACAGATGTCATTATTCAGGTCTTGCAATACAGCTCTATTTCCACTGTTATTGCACTACAGACTTTATTGTATATACTTTAATGCAGGTAATGATATTGTTTCATGTTTTTATTGCACTACAGTTGGCATTACTCATTTTTTGCACTACAGCTCTTAAGTCCACATTTAGTGCAATACAAACTTTACTGTACGTACTTTATTGCAGGTAATGCTTTACTATTTTCTGCTTATTTCACTACATAGCATAATACATCCATACTCACCATACTCACGGTGCAACCTGGCCAATCACCCGCCATGCACCTCAAGGTTGTAAGCCCTCTCCTCTGCAGTTGTTGGGAGAGAAGCACACCAATATGCATTCCAGTTTAGCAGACATTCAGATTAGATATTCGTGAAACAGAGGTAAAAGTATTTACATACATGTGGGACATTCCCTGCAAAAAATTCGGGTCTATATTACATTATCGAACATTTATAAGCTTGAATATTATATGGTTGTCACCATATGATCAAACTCGTAAATGTTCGAAAATGTAATAAAAAAAAACGACAAAAATTAACTCCCGAACATCTTAAGCAGGGAGGAAAGCCCTCCTGCACCCCCCACACACCCCACTAACTAAATATACCAACTCAGAGATCACACTACAGTGCATAAAAGGGAAATCTTCCCATTCTGCATTGTAATGGAGATTTCCAGTGACACGCTCACACATCGAAAAATGTCAACATATGGTGCCGACCATATGACATTCGATTTTTTTCCCTGTGCGATAACATGATATAAACCCTGAAATTCTTGGACCCGGGTGTCCAAGAGATACCCCTTTCATCTTTCCAGGTCACCATGGAGGTGACGACACTGCTCACTTCACACACACAACTATAAAATAAACATTGACATTATACAATTGGACAGTGCAGGGAATGTCTTACTCATCTGTGGACACAGATGGCACTACACTTCCTACACTAAATCAATAACAGTGTTCCATGGCTCCCCCTCAGCAATGTGCCATGATGAATATGCAAGGCAGACTGCTGAGGGGAAACCATGTACATGGACACGGTAACATTCCATATAGGCTGTACACTGTGCCTACATGGATTTTATTAAATCCTTGGGAGTAACTATTACATTTGTACTATTTGGTAAACAACTTATAATATCTCAGCAACCACTCAAGTAACACACATACCATCAGTGTCATTGTATTCATCTAGCTGTGAGTTTTCCTATGAGGCTAAGGAGTTCTGTCTGTGTTACTTGGTTGTTGAGATATTTAAAAAAAAATGAAAATTATATCTATATAAATTAATATCATAAAAACAGGAGTTAATATCTATTTACTTGCACTAGACAGAGGTCAAATATTAATACAGTTGAGTTTGTCATTTGTAAGCTTTAAGATGAAATCCTTTAAAACCTTGTACAGATCATGATTTTGGAATTACTGATGCAGATATGAATAACCAAAATTTGACACCTACAGGCACCAGTAGGAGTTAACTAAAGATACACCTCGAGGCATCACTTGGATGTAATGAGGTATATAGGGTATCACCATAAGTACATTGATTTACAGCAGTGCCAAGAGTAATCTATGCCTACAGGGATCTGTAACACACAACTTCCTAGTTTTGAGACATTACTTTCAGACTACAAAAGCTGAATGGAATGCAATTAGCACACAGACTCTATAAATAGAAAATGAATATAATGTAGCTCGTTACTTTCTGAATTGCATTGTTTATTTCTATATAGTAAGTTTATTGCCCCCTACTGTTTTCTGACTTTAACCATTCATTTATTCTCTCCTGTCATCTACTGGGGGCAAAAGAAAATTGAGGAAGGGCATAATCTAAGCAGCAGCCAAAGGAATTTTTTTTCCATGTGCCCCAACATTAAAGCAGGTCTACTTCAAAATATCGAAAGACCACTTACTCGATGCCCAAATCATCGAGAAGACAGTATCGAAACCACATATCAGTGAATCATCAGACCATTGAAAACATTCACTGGGACAGGAACTACTTGGCCGCCAAGGGGAAGTGTGCCCTTTTCACCACTATATTGCAATCTTGGAGTCAGTAGGTTTAGCTAGGGTGATGTGGGGGGCACATCCCCCCCCTCATTATGGGGGTATGAGGCAAAGACCCCTAGTGGTGGGTTTTACTTCCTTCATTGTGTGCATTTTGTCCTGGTGGCCAATTAGTTCCTTTCCCGGTGAATGTTTTCAATGGTTTAACGGTCACGGATATGTGGTTTTGATAATGTCATTTCAGTGATTTGGGATTTGAGTAAGTGGTCTTTTAATATTTTGAAGTAGACCCTTTAAAGCAGTAGTAACTGATAAGAACAGTTGCACTACAGTGCTCCAGACATATACACTACATCTTATGCTCAATCCTGGTTATGGCATATATACTACATCTCATGCCCAGCCCCAGCTACAGCATATATACTACATCTCATGCCCAGCCCTAGCTGCAGCATAAATACTACATTTTATGCTCTGCCTCATGTACAGAACACATACTACATCTCATGCTCATCCCCAGCTACAGCAAATATTCTACATCCTATGTTCACCTCTGGCTACAGCTTACATACTAAATCTCATGCTGAGCCCTCATTACAGAATGCATACTACATCTCATGCTCTGCCCTGGCTACAGTATACATATTGCATTTCATGCTCAGCTCTGGTTACCACATACATAGTACATCTCATGCTCTGTTATGGCTACAGCATAAATACTACATCTCATGCTCAGCCCTGGCTATGGCATATGTTCTACATCTCATGCTTAACCCTGGCTACAACATATGTGTTCCATCTCATGCTCTGCCCTGGCTATGCATATGTTCCTCCTTGCATCAGCTATGTTTTCACAATGTATTATATTGCAGTTTATACCTTGCATCAGCTATGTTTTGACAATGTACTGTATTGCATTTTATACTGCCTGTTTATAACTATGTCTTTTGTTAATTGTTTCCAAATATCTTTTGTATCATTTATTATATTGCATAATATTAATTGCCTTCTGTGGAGCTTTTGTCTCCAGACCTCCACTGAAAATGGGTCCTTTCCAGCCCAGTGCAAATGCCAATACATAAATAAATAAATACTACATCTCATGCTCAGCTCCAACTACAGTACACATACTGCATTTCATGCTCAGCCACAGCTACAGCACACTTACTACATCTCATACTCAGGCCTGGCTACAGCATGCCTATTACAGCTCGTGCTCTGTCCTGGCTGCAGTATACATACCACATCTCATGTACAGTCCCAGCAACAGTATACATACTACATTTGATGTTCAGCCCCAGTTAGAGCATACCTACTACATCTCAAGCACAGCCCCAACTACAGCATACCTACTACATCTCATGCTGAACCATGGTTATGGCATATAAACATTAACTGCTTGACAAGCAAGTGCTCACAACAACCTGTAATACTGCTTGTGAACTTGTACTAATACCCACTCTTCTCTAAGTATTGATCTTGTACTAATACCCACTCTTCACTAAGTGTCAGTAAAGAAGTAGGCCTTGCTGCCTTCTGTTCCCTCCATGGATGACCTGGCAGTGGATATTCACTCCTAAATTCAGGTCAGTAATTAGTTGGCAGGTCATCATGGTCACAATCAAAGCTTATCCTTTATGCCATGGAGCCAGTTGTATGGGCATGACTTACTTTGCTTCAAAAGCTTGCTTTGGCTCTCATCAAATTTGTGATTCTGTGGCAACACTTGGATAACTGGAATCGGTAAACAAAGATAGAAATTACAGTTATTATTCTTCATAAAATTCAAATCAATACAAAATCTTTTGCATGCCAACCGTTTTTAAGTGAATAATGCCAGTAAATAAAACATCTTCCAGAGTTAGGGCATTCGTCTTTCATTAGTGTGGTCTTTTGTCCCTGATATTTGAGTGAAAAAGTCAAAAGTTATGCTTCAACTTATGTGGAGAATTTGAAGGTCAAAGTATTATGCTGCTATATTCAGACTGGTAGTACAGACTGTAGTACCACAGACCTTCTGTACATGGTTTGTCCCTATCTAATTACTCATAACGACATTGTTAAGGGAGGCAAACTTATGCCAGTACTGTGCATTGTTTTTACATGGTGTAACCCTTCCACAGGTAATTACAGAGTTATAATTAAGTGGTGTGGGCAGACTATAATGCTGTGCACCACTAGAATAGTGTACACTTCTTCTCAAGTACTTATTAAGATGCACAGACTCTGATGCAATGAACCATCTAAACAATGTACACCCTTGCTCCAAGTGCTTACATTACTGTTACTAAATATGGTACACATGCTGCAGAGCTGTGTAACATCCTCTCTATGAATGTTTGTAACATTTTAGCTAAGTAGGATAAACCAGTTGCAATGTTATGTGCCCTACCAGTGTTGTCTAACTCCTCCCCAATATCTTCTGCAATACAGGAATGAATGGTTGGACAATATAACCAGTTCACACTTTGTAATACGGGTCTTGAAAATCACAATGTAATATGCATATGTTACTTTGTGCCAATTACCTATAACAATTACGACATGAGTTGTGGTTGAAAATGCCCACAGGACTAGCCCACCATTCTAGCTAACAAATCTAAAATAAATAAAATGGATTCAGCTGGTAGGGCAGTGCTTCTGCGTGCCATTTATTAAGCAGCTGGTAGATTTGTGATTCTGTTTCTGAGTAAATCTTCTAGCTCAATGACTGAGTCAAGACCTGCTCTGTGGTTGGCGCACAGTATGGGTATCGATAAAGAATGTCGCCCAAATTCATTTAGTACTTATCAGTCTCAGGATGTAGAGGTATGTGGGGAATTCTATTTCTCAATGACAACCTTCCTTGTTAATTTATATATTTGTTTATTTATTTATTTGACATTTGTTGACAGGGAATGTCTGACTGAGCCTGTACCCTTTTTCAGCAGAGGCCCGGGGAGAAAAGCTCCACAAAGTATTACATACACCATAAAAATTTTTACAATGCAGTATACATAAGGTAATACAAACATGCATTATAATGCTTGGATTACCACTTGTAGCATGAGAGTTTAGAAGGTATTATTTACAAAAAGGCAATAAAGTGATATGCTAAAGTCATTCATATATCTCTAATACATAAGGAATTCCACATTTAGAGGGGAAGTGATGACAATTAACTCAGTGTTTAAGATAAGATACAAAAAGTACTGTATATGAAATCTTAGTTCTTACAGGCAACAGCATGTACATCAGTAATCAGAAGCAGAGGGGAAGTTGTTGGAGAGAGCAGGTAATAGAAAAGAGGTTAAGTGTCAAGAGAAAAAAGGGGTGGTGGCTATGGGTAAAAGAGGGGAAATTGGAGATTTTTTTTAAATTTATAAATAAGAGAGGAGAATAGTAGTAGTTAGAATCAAGTGAAATCTGAGAAAGGGGAATAAGCTAAGTGGGAAAAGAAGGGAGGGAGGTAAATATGAGTAGTGGAGAAATTTAATGAAAAAAGGTATTAGGAGTTAGAGTTATATGCCTAGAATTAAGTATGAATTGAGAAGGGACTGTATGCAATGGGGGTCAGGTGATTAGGTTCATGGTGGATGTGTACAGGAGCAAGTCCAGGTATTAGTAAAGTGGACTTTTAGGGTGATTTTAAATGGGTGGGGCTGTGTGATACATCTGATTGTTAAAGGTAACTTATTTCAGTGCACTGAGGGAAGATCGTTGTAGAGGGTTTCACCAATTGATTTTTTAGGTTTGTAAATGTCAATGAGGTTTTGGCTGGCGCTTCTATGTTTTTTGGTTGGGAGATAATAATTTAAGATGTTGGAAATATTAGGGCAGAAGGAGGGTTTGTAGAGGATGGAGTGGATAATATTAAGTTGAGAGAAAAGAAGTTGATTGGAGAACTCAAGCCAGTTCAGTGTTTTCAAGGCCAGGCAGTGATGGGATTTAGGTTGCATGTTGGTCGCGAATCTAGCTATTTTGTGATATGTATTTTCCATCTTATTCAGTAATGTTGCCTGTAGGTTAGTGAGGATTTGGGAGCCATAGAAGAGACATGGTAGGAGATAAGCAAGAGAGAGTAACTGTCTTGCCTCTGGTGTGAGATATGTTTTGTTACGGTATAGTAAGGCAAGCTTTTGGTTAGTATTTTTGATACAGTAATTTATATGAAAGTCAAACTTTAGTTTATCATCAGTTTTGATCCCTAGTAGTTTGATATGGGATTCAACACTGCTAGAGGTATTGTCTAACAAGGTGATAGTAAAGGTTGAGGCGTTATGAGAGCGTGACTTAGGCAGAAAAAGAAATAGTTTAGTTTTCTTAGCATTGAGTATTAGCTGGTTATTGGTTAGCCAGGTCTCAATATTTGTGAAAGTGTTAAAGAAAATACAAAGATCAATTCACGTAAGGTTCAGCAAGGCATCCTTTATTACTTGCAGCAAGGAGACAAAGCATGTAGGTACAAGATTTGTCTGATTTTCAATAGCTCAGCCTGCTGTTTTTATACAGTTCTTTGCACGTACACAGCAGGTGCTTATCAGATAATTGCTGCCTTACAAAAACATCTCTCAGAATTTAGCTTAACCACAGGGCTTGCCCTGTCAAACCCAGTTTCTGAGTAATGGTCCTGTAACTGTCTCTTCCTAACACAACATTTATCTGTTGCTAGTGTGAGGCCCCTATCTCAACATTCCACAGCAAGAACAGACTTTTAGGCATCAGCAGCTTTTACAGAGACCACCAGTATTTACACATTTTACATAGAATAAATGTATTAACTTTTAACCCTTTAAGTGCAGAATTGTACACTATACAATTTGTACATTTCTCTAACAGAAAGTTTGCTGGGTTTTGGAAAGCAGGTTTGAGAAATAATCAGAGGAGGTGATGACTGTAGAATCATCTGCATATTGGATAAGAGTTGAGTCGGGGCAGTATTTACAAAGATTATTCATAAAAATGTTGAATAGAAGAGGCCCTAAGATGGATCATTGGGGCACATCTGTGGTGATTCATGGAGGAGGGAACAGTGTAGAAAGCCATCTAACAGATTGTTGCCTATTGGACAGGTAACTGCTAAACCAAGAGATAGTGGATATGGACAGATTAAGTTCTGTTAGTTTAGAAATGAGCAAAGGATGAGACACAGTATCGAATGTCTTGGAAAAGTCCAGGAATAGGCAAGAGACTAGTTTGTTAGACATCTGAAATATTCCATAATCCCTGCATAGAACTGTATTTTGTACTATGGCCAAAGGTAAAGCAGGTTTGACATGACTAGATCTTAAAGTTTCTATTTCTAGTTGTGTAGCCTTCATGTGAGAAAAAGTTCATATTTGTTTATGGGAATACTCAAAATGTGTCTGTTGGAGTGTGAGTGCTCATGTGGGTCTGTGTGTTCATACTTGTATATGTGTGGGTGTTTGTGTGTCATGTGTGGGTGGGTGGGTGTACACTTGCTTGCGTGTGGGCATATGTGTATATGTATTTATGTCTAGGACTGTAGATGTCTATGTGCATCTGTGTGTGAATATATGTTTGCTGACATCATGCCTACATATTTGTGTGTGTGTGTGTGTGTGTGTGTGTGTGTGTGTGTGTGTGTGTGTGTGAGCATGTGTGTGCATGCATGTAAATTAACCTGCTTCTTCAGAGGATAAGCTACTTACGTACATTGTGGTTTCACTACTACAGTACGTAATTACGTGTTAATTTTCAATGTGAGGAGTTTCACCTGCAATAACTAGTTGACAGCTTGCCTTTCTAAGTAGTAAGAAATTGTACTGATGCATTTAGCATGAAAATACATTACCCTATAATTAATTAAGATGGCAGGTAATTTTCATCTCTGAGATAAAAATCTGGGGGCATCCTTTTCAACTAAATGGACAAACACAACACAATACATCACAACACATTTTTTCATCAAAAACTATATAATTTGATCTGTATGTAACAAGGAAGGTATATCTAACTCGAAAGGTTTCTTACCTACACTTGCTTCAGAATATCACCAATATACTTTAACCTTTCAGTTGCTTTGGTCAAGGAATTTGTCTCCACCTGCATGACATACCATAGGCATAGGGAAATCTGTAGTTTTTCATATCAGGAACTGCCCAGAGTCTTATATAGGCAGTCCCAAGTCATGCTGATGTCAGAAAAAAAAGGAAATGTGCACAAAGTCATGGAACTTTCCTCCACAGCTTTTGTTGAACAGAGGAAAGAGAAACAACAAAAGTGTCCCTAGATGACTGCAACTTTTCTATAAGTGCAACAACTTTCGAGACAGTAGTGCATTTGTCTTGGACACAGCTGATAGAATAACAACTAATTTGCTCTTCTCAAGGATTATGTAATAAGTCAGAGAAGTAGCAATACAGTAGCAAAAGAGGAACTATGTATTGCATGAACACATTTGTGCCTCATCAAAAAAAAGAAAAAATAAAATAAAATAAAAATATCATAATTACACAAATTCAGGAACCAAGCGTTGTACCTATTTTAAAGGATTTATAACTACTGCAATTAGGTTAGAACAGCTCTGAAAACAATGCACCTCTGTAGTTCATTAAAAAGTGAAAATTAGCCACATTCCAAAGGTTTTGTAAGATGCTTGTCACTCGCACTATTGCTATTCTACTTACATGGAAGTTGAACACCTCATTTCCTTATGTCTACCATGATTCCTCTAAAATCGACTTAAAATGGATTCTGGAAACCAGAAAACAATGCAACAAAACAAGATCACATTAATATGGTAGGTCCCAAGATGGCCATTCTGTGGTAAATTATATTAAAATATAAAAAGCACTTGAGTGAGTTCATTTCATTAAAATAGCTCAGAATGCAAAGATATAAAAATAATTTCCAAGATGCAATTTTACTTTAAGAAGTAATTAAGCTCACTGACTCGTATGAATAGGCAGTCAGTCATGGCAAACCAAGGAAACGCTGTGTTAAACAATTGTTCCATCAAAACACAAGGTAGAAAGAACACAGAGGTATGCCAAAAAGCTAACAGCAAAAAGAAAAACCCCAAACAAACCAGAATCTTTACTGTGTATTGCGTTAAGCTTCCTTTGAAGGAGGCCCATGGGATGTATGCAAATAATGTCAAGGGTTCAAATTCTAAGGCTCCTGAATGCCTACTAACTTTTTTAGTTTTATTTTTTTTTCAGTCTAATGATGCATTCAGCTGTAAACACGTTTCATCCATTTCATGGGTTTATCATTACAACATAAATGACCACCCTAGCCTTTATCTTGTTATCTCATTACCGTAGACCATTCAGACTATAAACAAAGTTGATGCCCATCATATTAGTTTGACTACAAAATATCACAAACAACAATCAAGAGAAAGGGAAAAAGGTCACACAGTAAAGCCAAAAAGGCAACAACAGAAAGACTTCCAATAAACCAGAGTCATCACTGTGTGATATTTTCAACCTCCTTTGAAGGAGGTTCATGGGATATATGCAAATGATGCCTTAATGATATTCAATGGTTTCACTGTTAAGGTTTCTGAATGTCCACTGATTTTTTTTTATTAAGTTATTAATAATGCATGCAGGCTTTAGATGCACCATAGATTTAAGGTGCACCAAACTAATGTCATCAGTATGATACCAAAAAGCAATTTTGCTGGTCTGCAAAAGTTGTCCAATAAAGGGATGGGGCCACATTCAATGAATGCATAGCCACAGACTACAATCAGGTAATGAAGATAACATGAACTGGTGAGATCATTAGGAAAATAAAACACGCCAAACTCAAGCATTTCAAAAGTACAGAAAGAGCAATGAATAACAAACAAAATTATAGTGAAAGTAAGTACAAACACTTGAGCTAGATGGCCACTTGCTTACACGTTTCCATTAGAATCATGAGGGGACTGTAGTATAAAACTCCATTCTGAAGCTATAACTCCACCTTAAACTGAATGTAACCTGACAGATATGAATCCTGATTCCGCTAACAAGATTAATTTCACCTCAGGCCACAGATAGGCACATCCCTATTCAGACAAGCTCTCTTATTGACAGTCTTTTAAACAATATAAAAGACTTCTATTGTTTTAATGCATCCCGAATTTAAATTACTTTTCTCAAGGCCTCACTGAGACCAACGACTGATGTCAGAACCATGGCCTTAAGCTCAATGCCAAAAAATATGTCGTCATCCCCTTTAGAAAAAACCCAGTTCCCATGAATTACCACATCGATGGTAGTCCACTGAACACAGAAGGCATGATAAGAGATCTGGGAGCACATTGCCACTGTGGTCAAAGGGTCCTTCTATGTGGCACATCTCATTACTAAGGGTTTTGCATCCAAGAAAAAAGAGGTAATTGTTTCCCTCTGCTATTTCCTCATTAGGCCAGTCATCGAGTACAATGTCCCATTTGGTATGTACCTCACTAGACACCTGCAACAACTGGAGAGGCCACAAAAGTACCTCACAAAGAGGATCCTAGGCCTTAAACACTTATCCTATATGGACAGACTCAAAAAACTCCAACTATTTTCTATATCATATTGCCTACTTAGAGGCGATCTCTGCTTGACTTACAAAGCCATGTCTGACCCAGCTCTGTTAGAAATGCTGCATCTAAAGAAATCCCAATCCCTTTGCACCACACGCTCCAGAGACCTCAATCTCATTACCACAATAAACAGAACGTGCTGGAGGGACAGGTTCATAACCCAGAGACTGCCTATGCTATGGAATAGACTTCCCATACATGTCAAACAGCATCTCACTGGCCCTCTTCAAGTGAAATCTTGATGAGTGGATGGGAAATAGAAAATTCACCCTGGGCATCACTCCAACGGCTCTACTCGACAAAGGCACTGGGTGGCACGATGCCAGGGTAATCCTATGGGCTAAGCTTGTAAAAACTCCAGGGCCATTAGCCTAGTACACACCTATGTCCCTGTAAACCTATTAGGCAATTTGTTTTACTTTTTCTTATATTTCATATACCTGTTTCTTGTACTACCCACTTCCCGTCTAAAATTCTAACCAGGAATGCAACAGACATTTTATGTTTGTTTTCCCTTTCTGATAGTTAGACACTCATTCATAATTTGTAGTTCAGAAGGAATCCCTCCTACAGAAATCTGTATAGCCTTGTCTTCTTCCAGAGACCTTCCTAAATTTGCAGATAGTAAGCATCTAGCATGGCCTTTTGACAGATATCTAATAACCAGGCAGAGAGCAGCAAGCTAGACCATCCACTGAGGAAGCACAGTGACTCCATGTCCCCACACATCATGACTTTCTCTACACTGACTCCTAACCGCAAACATTTCCAGAAGAAATTGCTGTAAGAACGTATTATTTTGTCCTCTTCTGTCATGCATCCCAACCAAGATGAAGACCCTATCAAAGTTTTCTAACATTACACATCTTATATCTACAGGTAGTATTACATTGCTACCTAATATTTCTGCAGCATAAAGCTGATCTTTTGGTAACATTTTTAATTTTGGCTATCAGTCTTAACTTCCTTTGTACCTCTCCGGCTGGGAAGTGTAACTTGAGATGTTATGAAGAAGAAGCATTTGCTGAACAAGCCAGCGACTGCAACTGGATGTGTGTTTAACATACGTAAACATTTATGGGAAACCACTGAAAAGCATAGCAGCAGGCTTCATGTTTGGTGCTCATGAAAGGCAGCAAAGAGACCACACACTTTCCTTATTAGAAAATGGATGTATTATTGGATCCTTTAAAACAAACCCAGCTGATCTTGAAACCACAGGCCTTGGAGTATGGCTAATACAGAGTGAAAGACAGCTTTTGAGAGACCTGAATTGATGGCATTGACTCCTCATGATGTTTTGTACTCCCCACCCCCACCATGGCCTGCTTCCTGGGCAAGTTCTGACTCCCACAATCTTAACATTTCACTCTCTTTAATATTCAGATTAACCTGGTGCTTAAAATCTATCATATTTCATCTGTTAAAATAGTCTCTTGCATATTGTGTGCAAACCATTTTGCATATTGTCTTAAACTGAGGCCTCACTTACCCTGGAACATATACATATTTATTTGTGTAGTCACAGAAGCCCGGCTCCAGTGTTATGATAATATTCTTTTAACCTGGGTGTAGTACATATTACTGTTTCATATTTTCTGGCAATGAGGGCTTGTATCCACATTCATCTAAATCCCCATTGTCTTATAAATAATCTAACACGATAATGACTTTCATCATCTAGATATCTTAATAACTGCAAATAAGTCAAATTACGGTATCACCACAGATTATAAAACCCCTTTTAGGTCTCCCATTGCTCACAAAAGCTACCTTGATATACTTGAGTCTTTAACAATTGCTGCAAACTCAATCAACTACAGGTGACTTTGATTGCTTGTCTTTTAATTGGAGAACATACACTACCACCAATAAAATATACGCATGGTTTCCTAAAACGTATGAATGACAAATACCTAAATCAGATAGTGTCTGACCCAGTCACCAAAGTAGTTACTTATACTATGGACCTGAATAACTGCACATTGGCTTCTGTCCTCATCTGCCAATGGTAAATCTAAGGAAAAAGCCCCTATGGTGAAATACTGCCAAAAACAAACCATACAACAAAAGAAAGAAACGTCTAACCCTAAGGAACAGGGTTTTATCGCCTTCTTCTAATGATGACCATGCCAATACCAGTAAAGAGCTTAGAAGAAATATAAAATCATGTAAATTAAACTACAAAATAAATACTCCAGTCTTCTCAATAATGCTTTCTTTAATTATGGCCTACCAATAACTCACTCAAGTCACCAAATGGAAGGAAAACAATTTTAATCAAGACAAGAGCTTACAAAGGTTTTGCAATAACCTTCATATAAATGCAACAAGATACACTCACTTATAAAAGAACATAAGAAATCTCATGACTAGATGCTAAGGCATTCATTGAGAAATAAAAAGCTCATTAAAATACAACTGATGTCCTAGGGCATCTTTAAAGCTGGCGTAATTGAATTTACACCATTTAACTCAGTAAAGGTGTCAGTGTTAACATAAGTTTGTCCAATTATACTCAGAATGCTCTGTACACACAATGATGTCACCCCCTCTCTTGGATTCATACACAACCTGTTGTTGTTGTTGTTGTTTGTCTTTCGGCTTTTCCCGGTTAGGGGTCGCCACAGTGGAACTCCAGTCCGCTAATGATTGGCAGTAGATTTTTATGTGCTGGCTTGCCGGGCCTACTGCACAACCTTCAACGAAAGAACGCGCCCATTCACGCATATCGCCACACAGAAGATGCTCTAACTGAGAATCGAACGGGCAACGTCTAACTGTGAGGTGACAATGCTACCACAGCACCACCACCACCGCAGTCACATAAATTAAAAAAAAATGCATAGAGCCCTTCTCAGCAACATTTTTATATAGGGCATTAGACATTATCCCCTCCTAATATCTAAGTGATTGCATATATGTTCTTTTAATCTGTTTTTCCCACATAGGAAGAGGGGCAGTTCTGACACTGAGCTAGATATATCACATGCTATGAATCACAATCTGTATACATTCTGTTACTATATTATCTAGATCCAGGGGAACGTCAGTGGCCTCTGGCTGACAATGTTGACTGAAGACTGCATATTTGGGGTGGCCATTAACTCTTTAATTGATGCCCATATCCTGTAGGACAGTTTTAGCTACATTGATTTCTGGTGTACAGACCACAGCTTAAAGATTAACACAACATTTGCAGCATAATGCTCTTTTGGTAAGCAAGAACAACTCTACTACTACTACACTGATAAGATCCCATCAAAACAGATGCTACTAGCAGAGATCTAATCATATACATAAATAATAAACCCTCCTCTGACCACTGTATGCCCACTATATTTGTGAAAGCCTTCTACCTGATGCAACAAATTATGAAAAATATATCCTTCAGATCTGTTTCTCCTTGATGAGGCCCTTTACAGAATATGATGTATGGTACACCACACTATACCAGCATGTAGGTAGCTGCATAGATGCAACTGTACCTGGAAGGAACAAGTGCAGGGCAAACTCCAGAAACAAACTCATGTTGTGGAGCCATAATATCAACAAGCTTTAGAATAAAATGAAAACAATTTTAATCAAAAGTAAGAAGAACAGTTCACAGAATGTTAAAGCCCTTGTCATGGAAATAAACAAAAAATTCAGAAGCTTAATAAAATCCAACAAAGCCAAGTTTTAGGTGAAAATAACTACCCAAGCCAAAGACAATTATTAGGCATTTTTTAGTTATATTCATAATATCAAAAGCAGAAAACATGAATCAGCTGAGCTGATTGTGAACAATGTTACCTATACTGAGGCTTAAGATATAGTGAACCAACTGGCTGACAAATTTATCTCTAATTACACCCATCTCTTCCCTCTAGTTGTCCATCAAGATATACCTGAAACTCACTCAAGACCAAATCCAAAAAGTGCTATCAAAAGGTAAAAATACTCCATCAGTGGGTCCTTACAATATCTCTGGATGCATCTTAAATTGCCTGAAGCATGATTTAGCCACACCCCAAACAACGCTGTTCAATCTCAGCATCCATAAAGGTTTTGTACCAATTGAATGGAGAGCAGATAGAGTTATTCCCCTGCATAAGGGATGGCTTTCCACAGACCTAGGCAATTACAGACCCATAAGTCTGACGAGACTCATATGCAAAGCCATGGAAAGACTTATCATGGATGTGATGCCCCACCTTTGGGCTAGTAATCAAGGAGCCTCAATCCTCACCTCTGGCACCTGTGGGGAACGTCACATATTGGTTGGCAGTGAGGGTGGGGGGCACCGCATCACATATTGAAGAACCTTGGTGTGGATATTAAAACCCTGTAGCCTGTAAGCAGTTGTCACTAAAGAAGGTGATTGTACTCTCAAGCAGCCACATGGTAGACATTCAGAGTTTCATATCACAATAGTTTTATTTATTTTTTGTTAGCTTAGTTAGTCAGGGAGAGCAGGCAAGGATGTCAGAAGAGGATTATGGCAAGCTGACAAGGAGCCTGTTGCCTGAGATGTGCCAAGCCAGAGGACTGGTGCATGCCACCCTGACTAAAGGGGAAATGATTGCAGCCTTAATCACAGATGCATCACAGACCAGCAACCAGGAAAACAGCCAGACTGGCTTTGGGGTTGCACAGCTCTTAGAAAATGGACAGCTCAACTTTTCCTCAGAGGATTAAAAATCCATCTATACGTATAGAGACTTGAAGTGGAGGCCAAATGTTTGGAACTAGAATCTGCAGAGTAACTGTGGTGTTTGGAGGCTGAAGAAAGGGAGAAACAGATGAAACCAGAATCAGCAGAGAGACTGACATGTCTCAAAGCTGAAGAAAATGGGAGGCAGAGGCAACATCAAAAAGAAATACTGACTCTTCGCCAGGGTCATGGAGGTAATGGGGAAGGGAGTAACCATACCCCAGAAGCAGTACCAAGAAGGTGATAATTTTTATTCATATATTTGAAAGAGTATGCAAACAGTATAATGTTGATCGAGGGCTCTGGGTACAATTCCTCACCCCCTTACTCCATAGTAGAGCTGTAACTGCTGTTTCTAAGTTGTCTGATATTGATTGTTTAGACTATAACAAAGCAAAGAAGTGTTTATGAGAGTATTTTTTAACACCTGAAGCTTATAGAAAAAGGTTTTGTGAGCATAGATGCAAGGCATATTAAGGTGTGTGTGTGATTATATTGCTGAGTTAAGCACTTATTTTTATAAGTGGGTGAGTGGGTGTCAGGTCACCATTTTTGAAGGGATGGCAGACCTTTTGGCGAGGGAACAAGCCCTTAGCAGTTTGAGAACATGTAAATCTGGTTGGCAGACATGAATGCAACTCTACAGCTGAGGTGGAGAAGAAAGGGGATCACTATTTAGCAAGCAGGACATCACTGCACAAGAAAAGGATGCCCAGTGCTGCACATGGATATAAGGGATCCCATGGTGGAGTGCCTAAGCTACCCCAACAGAGTCCAACAGTAGCAGGGGAAGCCACTAGTTCAGGTACAGGCCAGGATCAGGGGTTAAATGTTTTAAATGTAACTAGTGGGGCCATGTGTCATATAGATGTCCATGGAGGCAAGATGGGGAACAAAAGGTAGGGGAGCCAGCAAGTGGTAATAACAGAATGCATGTGGTAAGTTGTCTGGAGACAACAAGGGTACCAAACTACCACAAGAAATGATATCCTATCTTAGTAGATGGGAACCAGACCACTGCCAAGAGAGGCACAGTCTCTGAACTAACCATTGTGAAGCCTACAGTGGTTAAAGAGGAGCACTACTTGCTTGTGCAGTCTATTCCGGTTAGAGCTTTAGGAAGGACCCCATTACAAATACCTTTGGCTAGGGTTCACCTTGACTGGGAGGGTGGAAAAGGAAGGAAGTAATTAGGTGTGTTTGATGATATCCCTGCAGATGTCCTGTTAAGGAAAGATTTTGATAATACAGTACCTTGCATGCATGCAGTCACACGCAGTCAGGCTTGGAGACAGGCGTGTGGGTCTGGTAGCCTGGCGAGACCTGACAGACATCATACTTGAAGCCAGGACAGGTGATGT
The DNA here is from genome assembly GCF_019279795.1 of Protopterus annectens. Taxonomy (NCBI): domain Eukaryota; kingdom Metazoa; phylum Chordata; order Ceratodontiformes; family Protopteridae; genus Protopterus; species Protopterus annectens. Next base: position 539,685,373 of record NC_056751.1, on the reverse strand, counting down.
AGATACGTCATAAAGGGTGCTACCCTGTAGCAATGAAACTGAAGGCGAGCCACAGCTACTGGTGGGTACTGATGTTCCCATGGACAGAGTGAATGCAAGGGCAGAGGTGAGTAGTAGTACCCAGGCTGACAGTGAGGCATCACTATCGGAGGATACCAGACTTCCTGTGGAAGGGGAGCTGGGAAGGGTTACAATCACAGAGTTGAGACAGGCTCAGTTCTCAGACCCTAAATTACAAGGCTTGATGGAGATAGCTAGAAGGGGCACCTGATTATCCAGGAAAAAAGGATTCTGTATACTGGAACAAAGGGTAACTGTATATAGAGAATGGACCCCTGTGGGATGGCTAGAGGGTGAGAGAATGCAGCATTTGGTAGTGCCCAGAGCCTACCATCTGGCACTTGTAGCCATAGCCCATGACATTCCTTTTGCAGGTCATATGGGAATTAAGCATACCAAGAGACATATTATGCAGATCTTTTATTGGCCTGAGATTGCAAGGGATGTAACAGGGTATTCCAGGACCTGTGAGCAGTGCCAAAGAGTAAGCAGGGCAGGAGACAAGGTCAAAGCTCCTTTGGTGCCTTTGTCTGTGATTAAGGAGCCATTTCAGAGGGTAGCTATGGATATTGTGGTGCCGCTGAGTATATCCTACTGGTAGTAGATTATGCTACCAGATACCATGAGGATGTGGCTCTGTCTTCCATCAAGGCAGAGAAGGTGGCAAATGCTTTGCTAGAGATTTTCAGCAGGATAGGTTTCCCAAAAGAAATATTGACTGACAGAGGTGCCAATTTCATGCCAGACCTGCTGGCTTGTCTGTGGAAGCACTGTGGGATGAAGCACCTAAAGATCACCTCTACCACTCCCAGACTAATGGTCTTGTAGAGAGGTTAAACTCTACACTAAACAGGCATTTGCAGACCAGTTTAAGAGAGAGAGTGGGACAAATATTTGCTCCATCTGCTGTTTGCATACAGAGACATACCCCAGACATCCACATGTTTTTCACCCTTTGAGTTGCTGTATGGGCATCGGGTGAGGGAACCTCTATATTTGATTCACAATAAGTGGGAGGGTGAGTGTGACTCCCACAAGGAATCTGTTATGACATATGTCCCAAATCTCAGTACAAGACTCAGGGAACTCATGGGCTTGGTCCAGGAGAACCCGACAGAAGCCCAACAGTAGAAAAAGGTCTGTTATGAAAAGAATGCTCAAGCCATAGAGTATGCTGTGGGCAGCAGGTTATGGTTCTCATTCTTGCTGGACACAATAAGCTGCAGGCAGCTTGGGAGGCACCCTTTAAAGTGGTAAGGAGGGTCAGTGATGCTAACTACATGGTAGAACTGCTAGGCAGAAGGCAGGGGCACAAACTGTACCATGTTAACATGATGAAACCTTACTGTGATAGAGAGACCCTTGTACTGAGTATTTGCACTTGATGGCAGGAGGAGTCTGAGGGAGATCTGATGACTGATCTTCTAAGTGAGGCTTGGACAGACATCTCAGTGGAAGGGGTAGCAATGTCAGCTATCCCCTACCAAGGTTTGAGAAAACCGAGCTGTGTTATAGGAGTTTGGGGGCATTTTCACTGGGAATCCAGGGTACACCCATATGGTGCAGCACCATGTGGATACAGGACCCCTAAGGCCTATTAAGCAGACCCCTTATAGGCTGCCTGAGAAAGTCAAACAGACTGTGAGGGAGGAGATATAGGAAATGTTGGGAACTAGAGGTAATCCAGGAGTCCAGCAGTCCCTGGGCCTCCCCAGTGGTACTGGTACCAAAGAAAGATTGCAGCATCAGGTTTTGTGTGGACTACAGGAATCTAAATAGTCACATAGAGTCAGATGCTTACCCCATGCCTAGGACAGATAAAGCCCTAGAGCAGCTGGGTAGGGCTAAGTATCTGACCACTATTGATCTTACTAAGGGCTACTGGCAGCTGTTCTTGACTCCCAATGTTAGAGAGAGGTCATCCTTTGTGATTCCTTTCAGGTTGTATGATTTCATGAAGATGCCCTGTGGGATAAAAAATGCCCCAGTGAATTTCTAGAGGCTGGTAGATTGTATCCTAGCAGGAGCAAGAGATTTTGTCCTTGCTTACTTGGATGATATTGCCATCTACAGCCATTTCTGTCAAGAGAAACTTCAGCATGTCAGGGAGGTGCTGGGCAGACTACAAAGAGCAGGGTTGACCATTAAGCTCAGAAAGTGTCAGGTGGGTATAGCAGAGGTCTTCTACATGGGACATAGAGTGGGGGAGTGTTAAGATCAGGCCAAAACCTGCCAAAGTGGAAGCAATTCAGACATGGCCTGCCCTGTTACCAAAAAGAGGGTAAGGACATTCTTAGGGACAGCAGGGTACTATAGAAGGTTGTCTACCATTATAGTACCATAGCTGCTCCCCTCACAGACCTGACAAGGAAAAACAGGCCAGATAAGGTAATGTGAACCCCAGTATGTGAGCAGGCATTCCAGAAGCTTAAAGGAGCTTTGTGAGGACCCCCTGTGATAGCCAGTCCAGATTACAGCAAAGAATTTGTTGTGCAGGTGGATGCTTCAAACTATGGGGTGTAGGCTGTACTCGGCCAGGTTTCCTCAGAGGGAGAAGAGCACCCAGTGGCATATCTTTGCCATAGGCTCCAACCCAGGGAGGAATGCTATGCAGCTGTAGAAAAGGAATGTCTAGCCACAGTATGGGCGCTGCAGAAACTTTAGCCTTGTCTGTATGGAAGGAAATTCACTGTAGTTACTGACCACAATCCCTTAACATGGCTACATCAAGCTACTAGGGAGGAGCCTAGAGTTGCAGAAATATGATATGGCAGTGCAGTACCACAGTGGAGTTAACAATGGCAATGCAGATTGGCTCTCAATACAGGGTATGGAGTAGTGTATTCCCAGATAGGATCATTCCTCTCAACCAAAGATTCTCAAAGGGCACTTGAAAAACTAGCTTGAGTCTTTAAAGCGGGAAGAGATGTGATGATAGGAGGTACTGCCAGCACACCTAGCTGGAATTCTGTAAATAATTATATGTCATTTGTGTATATCAAACTAATTTGTACAGCTGTTTGTGTCGAAAATGTATTTGTAAAGTGCTTGTGTTTAAAATGTATCAACAGTGTGTCCTACTGGAGATAATATAAATGTACATGCACTATGGTAACTGTTTAAACATATATGCTTTAACAGGGGAAACTGGAAAACAGGAGGTTAACCTTAGTCCAGCAAACTTTAAAATATATATGAAATTAAATCACTTTATGGTCTAGGCCATAAAGATGCTATTTCACAGGTTTCAATGCAGTCAGAGACACAAAGTCTGTACTAGGAAGCTTTCTGTATTGTGTTTGGGGTAAACTATTATTTATTTATTTATTTATTTAAATTTGTTGACCGGGAGTGTCCGACTGGACGTGGGTTCATTTTCAGCGGAGGCCCGGGGAGAAAAGCACCACAGTAAAATTAACAGACAGTAGTTACATCGGATTACATAGTGATTAACAATTTAACATAGAAATTACTTACAACATATTTACAGATGAAGAACATAGTACATCAGTAGACAACTAGAATCTTTATCTGTGAAGTACATAACAGGCATTAACAAATGTAACAATGCGAAGTTCCTGCTGTATAATAAGTACTAGGCTTATGAACATTTGAGCTTGCTATAATCAAGGTAGTTAGTGGACTGGAAGGAAAGGTAGTAGTTGGATGGGGTGGATGATATTAGAGTGGGAGTTGCAAGGGCATAGCCAGCATGTTTTTAGGTGCGCTTTTAGTAAAGTTTTGAAGTGGGTGCATGATGGCACAGAGGTAATTGTGGGTGGGAGTGAGTTCCATAATTTGGCTTACTACTCTGGAAGTGTGGAGGTAGGAAATAGTTTTATGACTTCCAGCACCTGTCACAGATCTGAGCAAAAGCCCTTGTGTGTGTATTTTTACAGGTAGGTGCTAAATCCTGCCATCTTCCAGCAATGGGGGTTTGCATGGGAACTAGAAGTCAGATGACCAGAAGTGATGTAATTCTGCAAGCTATCCCAGAAGTAATATTTTAGATATTATTTTGAGAACTCTCTTAACGAAGCAGAGTATTCTGTTTAGGGCCTGACTAGAGAAACTGCTTATGTATTTTATATTGCCTTGCCCAAATACATTATTAGGGAATAGTATAGTTCTCTTAGATTCAGTCAGGAATATTGTGAAACTTAGTTTAGATATTGTTCTTCTTTATTTCTCTGAGTCTGTCCTTTGATGTTATTTTAAATATTTCACGTGATTTTGAACTGTGATGTCACTGTGAATAGATATTTAGTATTGTCTTGCTCTTTTATTATTTATTATTAAATATATTTAAATCTTTCATTGTGGCTGACCTTTGAAGAGATATTTAAGTTTTGAGAGTATTTGCATATTTATTTGGTGACACTGTGTGCGCCACTTCTAATAACCTTGCTCTTGGTCAATCTACCATTTGTATTAGTATTAATATTACACAGTAAAATAGGACACCCTTTGTTAAGGGCATTAAAGTAGCTGGTAAGTGGTTCTGGTTGCAGTGATAACTACCTTATAGTCTGGACAAAAGGGGCATAGCTAGTAAACCTGTGCAGACTTTCCCAGGTGTGTGTGTGTGTGTGTGTGTGTGTGTGTGTGTGTGTGTGTGTGTGTGTGTGTGTGTGTGTGTGTGTGTGTGTGTGTGTGTGTGTGTGTCTGTGTGTGTGTGTCAGCCACTTGGGAAGGACACAAAGCACTGATTGGGCAGAGATAGTGTTGGAGGACTTGGCTTGGAACCCTGGCTAAGGGCATAACTCTATAGCTGTGCCAGTGGGGAGTCTTATTATGGATCTGGAAAAAGAGAGAGGACCCAGCCCCAAGACTGACTGTGTTCCCTGTTTGCTCTTAAGGGAAATTGTGCTTGATTCTGCTTGATGCAGAGAGTTGCATCTGGAGATACAGTGTGTCTACCTGCTATCCTCTCAGTGAACATTCCCCACAGGTGCCAGTGCTGAGGATTGAGGCTTCTTGATTACTGGCCCAGAGGTAGGGTGTCACAATGGAATTCATCAAGCAAGAAATAGGGAACCTTGAAACACTGGAGCTGACTCAGTTTGGATTCGTCAAGGACAGGTCAAGCTTATACAACTTGGCAGATTTTTCAACAAAGCAATGGATGAAGGCAAAATTATACACACCACATACCTTGACCCGGCATAAGCTTTTGACACAATTGCCCACTCAGGTATAATAGAAAAGCTAAATACACTGGGAGAGAGGAGATATAGGAAATGTTGGAACTGCAGGTAATGCAGGAGTCAAGCAGTCCCTGGGCCTCCCCAGTGGTGCTGGTACCAAAGAAGGATGGCAGCATCAGGTTCTGTGTGGACTACAGGAATCTAAATACTCACAAAGAGACAGATGCTTACCCCATGCCTAGGACAGATGAAGCCCTAGAGCAGCAGGGTGGGACTAAGTAACTGACTACTATTGATCTTACCAAGGGCTACTGGCAGCTGTCCTTGATTCCCAATGTTAGAGAGAGGTCAGCCTTTGTGACTCCTTTCGGCTTGTATGAGTTCACAAAAATGTGTTTCGGGATAAAAAAATGCCCCAGTGACTTTCTAAAGGCTGGTAGATCATATCCTAGCAGGGGCAGGAGATTTTGTCCTTGCTTACTTGGATGATATTGCCATGTACAGCCATTCCTGGTAAGAGAAACTTCAGCATGTCAAGGAGGTGCTGGGCAGACTACAAAGGGCAGGGTTGACCATTAAGCTCAGAAAGTGTCAGGTGGGTATAGCAGAGGTTTCCTACCTGGGACATAGAGTGGGGAGTGGTAAGATCAGGCCAGAACCTGCCAAAGTGGAAGCCATTCAGGCATGGCCCATCCTGTTACCAAAAAGCAGGTGAGGGCATTCTTATGAACAGCAGGGTGCTATAGAAAGTTGGCTCCAGTTGTAGTACCATAGCTTCTCCCCTCACAGACCTGACAAGGAAAAACAGGTCAGATAAGGTAATGTGGACCTCAGTATGTGAACAGGCATTCCGGAAGCTTAAAGGAGCTTTGGGAGGACCCCCTGTGTTAGCCAGTCCAGATTACAGCAAATCATTTGTTGTGCAGGTGGATGCTTCAAACTATGGGGTGTAGACTGTACAAAGCCAGGTTTCCTCAGAGGGACAAGACCACCCAGTGGCATATCTCCATCATAGGCACCAACCCAGGGAGGAATGCTATGAAGCTGTAGAAAAGGAATGCCTAACCATAGTATGGGCACTGCAGAAACTTCAGCCTTGTCTCTATGGAAGGAAATTCACTGTAGTTACAGACCACAATCCCTTAACATGGCTACATCATCACAGACTTACTGTGTTCCCTGTGTGCTCTTAAGGGAAATTGTGATTGATTCTGCTTGATGTAGAGAGCTGCATCTGAAAATACAGTGTGTGTACCTGTTATCTTCTCAGTGAACACTCCCCACAGGTGTCAGTGGTGAAGATTGAGGCTCCTTGATTACTGGCCCAAAGGTGGGGTGTCACAATGGAATTTATCAATCAGGTAATAGGGAACGTCAAAACACTGGATCCAGCTCAGTTTGGATTCATCAAGGGCGGGTCAAGCTTACACAGCTTGGCAGATTTTTCAACAAAGCAATGGATGAAGGCAAGATGGCACACACTGCATACCTTGACCTGGCATAAGCTTTTGACACAATTGCCCACTGTGGCATAATAGAAAAGCTAAATACACTGGGAATAAACCCCTGTGTCTCCTACTGGATTGCCATCTGGTTCACAGTTAGTATGCAGATAATCAAAATGATTGAAGTTAACCCCATAAAGATGCCAGTCATTAGTGGGAGTCCCCCAGCATTCTCTGCTGGAACCTCTCTTGTGTGGCAACTACTTTTCTGAGGTAAAAAAGCAAATACCAATGGCCTTTGGCTTATTAAATTTGCAGATGCCTGCAATATAGGATCAGTCATTGAATTCCCAAATGACTTAACCATCCTGCAGAAAGGTTTGTATCAAGTAAATAACTGGTACCAAAATCATGGACTGAAACTAAATACCAAAGAAATTATTATTATATCCTTTGGGAAGTCATCCACTACAGGTAGCTACAGCAATATACCCCTAAAAGTTTTCCCAGTTGTTTTGGATTTGGTATCTTGTGGACAGTGAACTAATTTTTGACCAACATGTTTGATTATACCTGGACCTAGGTAAGTCATTGTCCCCCTTTACTCTGCCCTGATTAGGTAGGTCATTGAATATAGTGCCCTCTTTGGCGTGTATCTGTCCAGACACATGCAGCAACTGGAATGCCGACAGAGAAACCTTACTAAAGGATACAAGGTCTAAACAATATATCCTACATGGGCTGACTCAAAACTGTTACTATACTTGATATCCTGCAGACTGCTAAGAGGTGACCTGTGTCTGGTATACAAGGCATACTCTGACCCAGCACTGATGGATTTACTACACATTAACAAGTCAAATGACATTAGAAATGTTAAGTCCAGTGTTATAAACATCTGCAACATAAACAGAATGGTTTGGAGGGACAGGTATATCTCACAGATAGTACAGCTGCTGTGGAACAGACTCCCCATCCACATAAAACACAGTTCAACTCTGTTCATTTTCAAGCACAACTTAGATCTATGGATGGGAAAATAAAGTTTACACCATTACTGCCCCCTGTGCTACCCATGGTCAGAATCAGCTCCTAAATGCTTTAGCCCATGCATGGGTCTCCTCAGATATCTATGGAATGATCCCAGTTATTCTGATTAGGGGTGATATAAAATTATTGACCATGCGGTGGGTAAGGTCAGTCTATAACCAAATGGGATAGGTTATTTCAAGCACAAAAATGTATATGTACAAATATGACTCTGTCATTGGCCATATTGGTGTGAATGACCTGAGATGTACCTCCCTGGACTACATGAAAAGAGACATGGAGGAGCTGTCCGATCTTGTAGCCCAGGCAGGTATGACCCTGGCCCTGAGTAGCATCCTGCCATCACCCAGAATGATACCATAGTACAAGGACAAAATGATTGACTTCAACAATTGGCTAAGCTTCTGGTGTCATTCTAAGGGGATCCAGTATCTGTCTGCCTGGGATGACATGACTGACAAACCACGATGTTTTGTCAGAGATGGCCTGCACCTGTCGCCCTTGGGATTCAGGATACTGGCTAAGGTTCTTGCTACCCCTGTAGTGCCTTTTTTAGGCAAGGTTCAAATGACAAATTCACCACCATAACAGGTACAAGCAAGCAAAATCTTAGGGTAATGCTACTTAATGCTAGAAGTCTAAACCTAAAAATGCACTTACTTGAGGCACTCCTTAAAATGGAGAACATCGACACCTGTGCAGTGACAGAGACCTGGTTCAAGGCTCCAGAGAGCACCCCTGCATTACCAGGCTATAATTCATAACACACCTTTCGGTCACCTAATTTGGACCGAAACACTAAAGGCGGAGGCATGTCCATATTCATTAAGGATATCCACACCTCCAGGCTAATTTATCAGCATAATGCATCCGAGATTATCCAAGTGCAACTAACTCTGGGCAAGACCGCAATCCAAATTGTAGTTTGCTACAGATCCCCCACCATGCCCCAATATTCCCATTCCTCATTTCTTGATACACTGGAAAATATTAGGGTACAACCTAACACCCTAATAATGGGTGATTTCAACTACCCACCATTAACTGGGAAAACTGCTCATGTACCAACTCTTGTGCTCAACGTTTCCTGGAATTCATAAATTCCAACGCCTTGGATCAATGTATCCACACCCCCACCAGGGGCAGCAATATCCTAGACCTGGTCATTACCAACATGGGCAACCGGTGTTCCACACCAGAGGTCAATTCCTCATTGGTCAGATCCGACCACAAACTAATCACCCTAGACATCCCCATCCCACCCCCACCCCCCCCCCCAATTAGGTAAAAAATGTCTCCAAAGCCAACTTCACGCTTCTTAAGACAGAAGTGGCAAACTTCACGACACCCATGCTGACGGACTATAGAGGGACGACTGCTGAATCCTATACAAATGCACTTTATAAGCACTTACACAAGTGCATGGATTGTGCAATCCCTAACAGAACCAAGATGCTATCCTCCAAAAAAAGAAGCCAATCTGGTGGTCCCTTGCCATAAACAAACTCTACAACAGAAGAAAGAAACTGTTGCAAAAAAAGAGTAAAATCCCATGATTGGAGGAACTCCGTGGTCAGCGTCAGTAAAAAGCTGAGATCCCTCATAAAATCCTCCAATGTTAGTTATGAAAACAAAATTGCCACTGATTCTAAAGACAACCACAAAGCATTCTATAGCTATGTCAAGAATCTCAATGGCAAAACTCAGATCTGCTCTGAGTTTCAGCACAATGGCACTAAATATACAGAATCAACTGATATTGCCTACATCCTGGCAGATAGGTTCAGTGCTAAGTTTACCCCTCTCTCACCCTCTAAAGGGCCCATCTCTATACCAGAAGAATGCAAAGTTCCTGTAATCACAGCTGCACAGGTAAAAAACACACTCTCCAAAGCCAAGAACACAGCATCCATGGGACCTGACAACATCCCAGGCTGCGTTCGACACGAACTACAGAATGAACTGGCCCCCCACCTAAGTACCATGCTCAATCATAGCCTCACCTCAGGCTTTGTACCCACTGAATGGCATACAGCAACGGTATCCCACTCAACAAAGGAGGAGCCACCACAGACCCTGGGAACTACCACCCCATTAGCCTGACGAGCCTGGTATGCAAGGCTATGGAACCTATCATCATGGAACTTATAAACAATGACATTGGTAATCTCCACACTCTGGACCCTACCCAGTTTGGGTTTGTAAAAGGCAGAGCATGTCTCCTAAACCTGATAGACTTCTTTGAAGCGATCACCAAAGACATAGATGAGGATAAGGTCATTCACACAGCCTGTCTAGATCTCACCAAGGCTTTCGACACCATCCCCCACTCTGGAATTATAGATAAACTCACTAAACTAGGTATAAATCCCTATGTCACAAGATGGGTTGCCAACTGGCTCACTACTCACACTGTGAAAGTAGCAGACTCTAAATCCAACTTCAAACCAGTGACAAGTGGAGTACCACAGGGTTCAGTCCTTGGTCCTATCCTGTTTGGTATCGACTTCTCTGAAGTGCAGGCTAACACAGAAGGTCTTTAGCTAACAAAGTTCACAGATGACTGCAAACTAGGAGCCATAATCAAAACTCCTAATGATGTGGACATCCTACAAAAGGACCTCACTGAAACAGATGCCTGGTGTCAAACACATGGCCTCAAGCTCAATGCCAAAAAGTGCATTGTCATCCCTTTTGGTAAAAACTCTGAACCCATGAACTACCACATAGGCGGTAGTCTACTTAACACTGAAAGTGTGATAAGAGACCTTGGGACACAGGTGGACAGTAGTCTCTCCTTTGATAATCACATTGCCACAGTAGTCAGGAAATCCTTCTATGTGGCACACCTCATCACAAAAGGTTTCTCATCCAGAAAAAAAGACGTCATTGTTCCCCTCTACTCATCACTCATTAGACCCATTATAGAGTACAACGCCTCTTTTGGTATGTACCTCACAAGACATTTACAACAACTGGAAAGGCTGCAGAAATACCTCACAAAGAGGATTACTGGCCTTAAACAGATGCCCTATGCAGACCATCTCAAAAAACTCCAGCTTTACTCTGTCGCATAACGCCTACTCAGAGGCGATCTCTGCCTAACATACAAAGCTATGTCAAACTCAGAACTGTTGGACATGCTCCATTTAATGAAATCCCAATCCCTCTGAGCTAAACGCTCTAGGGACCTAAACCTTGTCACCACAATAAACAGAACATGCTGGAGGGATAGATTCCTGTCCCAGAGACTACCCATACTCAGGAACAAACTACCTATCTATATCAAACAAAGCTCCTCATTAGCACTCTTCAAGAAAAATCTTGATGATTGGATTGGAGATAGTAAATTCACCCCGGAGATCACTTCTGTGGCACTGCTTGACAGGGGCACAGGAAAATAATTTTCTTGGGTGGCAAAAGCCATGGTACCATTTGGCTAGCCTTATATAGGTCCTAGGGCCAGTAGTCTAGTACCTACCTATGGACGTATGAAACCGGCCTTTCTTAAAATGACCCACATGGACATCTAGTCAAGTACATACCCATGAACCTATTTGTCATATAGCTAGACAAGCATTTAGCCCAACATGACAGGTCTCAGTGGCTTCCAGTACAGAAAATGTTTAGGTATGTCCTTCCAAAATTGCCATAAGTGACTGGAAGCCCTATTACTGTTCTGTATCTCTTACAGGTTCCTTTATGGTGTCCTCAGCCTAGCTTTTATAGCAATAAATGGCCTCATCCTGTCCAATCTATTACATGTCCATAAAACTGGTAATACCAACAATGCTTGTTCAATGGATTTAAATCCATATCACAATAAAAATAGGACTTACTGATGGGACAAATATGTCTCCCAAGGGATTCCCTACTTATGTTAAACAATATGGTTTCCTATCACTCTTCAAGTCAAACCGTCAGCAACTGTATCTGAAACCATAAATGAGAATTCTGTGGCTAGGCTGTTACTATCTATTGAATTGATTACAAGCAAAAGATATTAAATGATGAACAGAAATAAATAAGCTATCTTGGATTCATTACTAGCCCCTCTCAATAGAATCCTAAATCAGTAAAACTACTAAGCTTTTAATAGTAACTAAGAACATTAGATATTCACAGGCCAGATATGTACAGTTTGTGCACCCTTGGATAGTCATTATTATTCATGTTGTGAATGAAAAATAGTTCTCCTGAGTCACCAAGATAGGTGTGATATTATTCTTTTCTGCTACAAGATGAATTTCTGAATTATGCTTTGGGCCATGTTCCTAATTTTCTTTTATGGATACTGAACCACAGTAAATTTCTTAAAAAATTGTACTAATCATGGCTTCTTACTTGAAGGGTGACATACTGTGTACTAGTGGTGTCTCATGGAAATTGGGCTCTTCAGTTATTTTGTGCATCTGTGTGGATCTATATCATGTCCACCCTGTGTCCATGTGAGTTTTCTCTGGGTGCTCCTGCTTCATCCTATATGCTAAAACCATACAGAAAATTAACTGTGAATCCTGTAAATTGTCCATAAGTGTGTGAGTGTGTGTGTGTGTGTGTGCGCGCACACATGTACGTGTGTGGTTGTGTGCATGACTATATCTGTATGTGCATGTGTTTATGTGTGTGCGTGTATGTGTAAGTCCGTGCATGCATGTAAGTGTGTACATGTGTGCTCCGCATGTGTGTATGCATGCATGTAAGAGTTCAGGTGTATGTTTTTGAGTATATGAATCTGTGAGTGTGTGTGTGCACATTTGAGAATGTGTGCATGTATGCATGCATGCCTACATACATGTGTGTGTGCTTGTGTTTGTGTGTGCCAATGCACGTGTGAGTGTGTGCTTGCATATACATGTATTTGTGTGTGATTGCATCATGAATTTGAGTATGTGTGCCTGTGTATGTGTGTACATATCCATGTGTATGTGTGCAAGTATTTATACGTATGTGTGCACAGTGTGATTTCATTTGTGCATGCATGCATGTATGAATGTGTCGCACTTGTGTATGTGTGTAAGCTGGTGTGTGTATGCATGCATATATGTTAGCAAGTGTGTGTGTTGTGTGTGTCTGCTCATTCTTGTGTGTGAGTAAATGTGTATGCATGCATGACTGTGCATGCATATGCATATGTGTGTGTGTGTGTGTGTGTGTGTGTGTTTGTGTGTGCGTGTGTGTGCGTGTGTGTGTGTGTGTGTGTGCGTGCATATGCATGTTTGTGTGTATGCTCTTATGTGAGTGTGAGTGTGTACATGCACGCATGCAACTATGTGTATGTGCATATGGGTGCATTTTCATGTATATGTGTGAGTATTCCATGTGTGGATGAGAGGCTGTGTGTGAGTCTGTGAGTGTGTGTTTGTGTGTGCGGGCGTGCGCACATGCACACATACACCCTGTGATGGACTACTGCATATATTTCCAAGATTAGTTTCTCTGTCTTTCTTCTACTGAGACCCAGAATAGGATCAGGCTTCCTCTTGATCCACATAAAGTGAGTGTCACAAAAGGAATACATGAATTAATCTCAGTTGCTCACATTCTACTTATACAATACAGGTATACATTATTAAAGCAATCAGCTAAAATTCATTAAACCTTCTCAAGAAAGTCCCTATATGACATGAGGTCAGAGAAAGCAACTCGTATCCCCATTCTGAAGAAACAATACTACACATTCATGAAATGCCTCGGAAGTTTGGGTACTATCCAGTTATGCCCCAGGAGGCATTAATAGGTTGAGGTATGAGTCTGGAATGTAGTTTCCTACTATCAACCATCCATGGCATAATAGTTAAGGTATTTGCCTTACAGACAGAAAGTGCAGGGTTTGATTCTCAAATGGGATAATTAGCTAGGCTTAAAATGGCCCAGAAGGACAGTTAGCCTATTACTAACCTATGAACCTATTTTCTTAAAAAAGTTCAGTACATCATAAATTACTAGGTAAATACTAGGCAGATGGTCTGTTTGGTTATTAATAGCTGAGCCAGTGAAATCCCAGCATTTGCTATCCCCTGTCAACAAGGTCCTCACTGCACAGCCTGGGATTGAATTTCCAGATTCCTTCCTACTTGTCAGGGGTATGTTTAAAAGGGTTAGTGAGCTAAATTGTTTGATGTGTACCAGAAGTCAGTTCTGTTTTTGTGTAAAATGTTTTCACAGATATTTGTCTCGCCAACTGGTTCTGTTTATTTGAGAAGGATATTTAAATGCTTTGAGGGGTATTGTTGGTATTACCTGTTTTCTGAAGATAGAAAATGTAAGGTAGACCAGGGTCTTTCATGTTTTTGAAAGCTAAGAAAAGGCCAATGTGCATTAGTTTGTAAGAGACAGAGAAGAATGTCAAGCCCTTTAACCTATCTGTATAGCTCAAGAAGCTGATAACCGAGAATGTTTTGTTAAAAAACTTTGTGGCCTTTCAGTTTGGTCTAGGTTTTTTTTTGAGATATTGTATTCTGCTATAGGCCTGATAAAGGCTGTACAGAGTGGTATGATAACCTTGCTAGATCTGGAAGATATTCTCTTTATGATAAGCTGAGCAAGGTAGAGCTCTGGAATATGGTTAATATGCAATGGTTTAAGGATAGTTCATTGTCCATGAATGTACTCACTTCCCTAACAGGAGAATCATTCTCCACAGTGATATAATTTATGTGATAAAGTATGAATTATTCTTGCGTTCATAATTTTATTATAATAAATTTTTTCATGTTAAGCATAATTCCATGATTTGCACACCAAGTTGTTGTTGTTTGTCTTTTGGCTTTTCCCGTTTAGGGAGTCGCCACAGCAGAACTCCGGTTCGCTAATGACTGGCAGTGGATTTTTACAGTTCTCAGTTGCCAGCCCAATGCCCAACCTTCAAACAAGGCACACCCATTCATGCATGCACCTACCTGCATGTGAACATGGGGAGGACATGCAGACTCCACAGAGAAGGCGCTCCAGCCGAGAATCGAACGGGACAACCTCTTGTTGTGAGGAGACAATGCTAACCGCTGCACCACTGCAGCCACAAGAGCATATGCAGAACCTTTTTCTAATGAAATAAAGGATACAATTTCAAAATGTGCAAGGAGTAAATAATAGCAGGGATCAATATTCAAACCGTGCAAGCAGCAAAAACAAACTGCTATGCTGGAGACAATCTTACTTAAACAGCTAACGATCACCACCATATAATTTGTCCCAGCTCTGTGGTGCAGAGGGGAAAAGGCCTCAACTGCAGTCCAGATGACAAAAATTCAAGTAGCAGCTCAGGCAAAGATTCTGCTGTGGAGGATGAAGTGAGCAGTACACTGCCTGCCCATCCTGGATGGAGGAAGTTATGGTTTACACATGGCCACAAATGCTCCAGTGAAAGCAGAAGTTTGCAGAACACACAAGAGCCATTATGGTGAGGATGCAAGCTTAGTGCACCTACATTGGTGATAGCAGCCATTAGGACATGTGTGTTGGAGCACACAAGCATCATAGCAAGATGTAGAATGCTCACCAAGTACTGGTTTGATTTAACATTTCTCACAGGAATTGGAAGTTAGCAAAAGAGTTTACAACAGCGCCAAGCACACCATCAATTAGTAATTACCTTCAGCCATAGGCCTGGAAGTCAACCTTGAGATCAGAAAAGTAAACACCATAGATGAACGGGAACAGCATGGATCTCTGTGAGGTACAAATACAGACAAATGATTTTCAAGGCGAAGTGAAAAAAAAGACAGGCTTGTGTGGATGGTGCAGAAAATTAAAAGTTAAATTCAAACATTGCCTTTTCTTGAAAGCCTTTTGATTGTAAAAAAAGTTTGAATTTTCATGCAGATGTGATCATCTAGGATGCTTTACACATTTCCAGAACACACTGTCAGCTCTATAGAGTAGTTCCTGTCTTGTTATGAAATGAAGGCATTGGCCTAATTTAATAATCTGGAGTTATCAATTACGTTTCAGTAAGAAATTCTGATTCACGTTTAAAGTCATTAGTCCCATATTGTGCTGTGTCTTCCACCTTACTAACCATAAAATGCATCCGGCAAGAAGAAAAGAAAGCAGGGATCTTGGTCTACAATACTCGACTTATAAAACAGATGTGTGACTCTCAAATGTACATGTCATACTCCTGTGTCACTGTGACCCTCTGAAACCTTGGAAAGTGCACACAGCTGCTTATATACAAGCTTGCTTTTTTTATACAATGTGTTTTTTTTAATCTTGTTAAACTAGCAGTGATCTACAGTAAGCTTAACCTTATTTCATTTGGATGTGCAGCAAAAGAACCCAGAGGTACAGCTAACCTTCTGTGAATAGATGACATTTTGTGCTAATGGCGTATAGAAAACATGTCAGTATGATATTAGTTTGGCCATGGAAACCAGGTGTTGTGCAGTACTTTCTATCTGACAATGATTTATTCATTACGTGGAAGTGCTACTAGGGAGTGCTTTGGGCCTTTGTTCATTTTATTAAGACTACCAGCTATGTACACAGTTCATGTAATACACTCCACCATTTATGCTTTTGCATACTTGAACAACAGCGATTATATATGACTGTTCCTTATTGAATATCTGATAACTGAATACTTGTTCACCTCTGTCATGTACCCCTTTCACTCACCTGTGTGTGAACAGGTATTTATTTCTAATGCTGAGCCCATAGTTTAATAACATAACATCACTATCATGTTTTACGAAATCTGTTGATTACGGTGAAGATGGCATATTGTCTAATTTGGCTGCCCAAAGTACTATTCAGATTTCGGTCCCAGTTCCTCACTATAGCCCTCTGTTTCCCCATTTTCTAGACCACATGGTACCGGAGGTGCTACCATTGTCTGCCAACAGTAACTGTCCACCTCTGAACACATCTCAGATCATGTTCATATCTGAATCCTCACTGATTCTCTTTCTCTGTAGGCCCTCTTCAATCCTCTTACTTAAGTAATTAGTCATACTGGCATTCCTTCATTGTACACCTCTGTCCTGAAAGTGGTCAAACGTGTTATCATCTTAGTCCACATATATGCTCCAACAATCCCTTATGCAGTATGTATTAGTACTTCATGCTGTACAATTTAAAATACCTGCAACAAATGCTAATCAGTTTCTCTGTGCCCTCCATTTTCTCATAAAATGTTTTATTATTTTTTTTACAGGGTCATGGAGGTGCCAAAGGTTAGCTTATTTAAAATATGTAGTTAATAAGATTTGCTGGAACATCACAAAGAGTATCTAAAATCAAGCTCACATTAGACTTTATCTTTGGAACCTGCTGAATGCATGCAATAAAAACTGAAATACTGCTGTTACTGTTACATTGCTTTTTCTGAGCTCCATTTCTTGAGTATCTATTGGTGCTCAGTTGTCATTCAATGCAAATCCTCCAAGGGGAGTGGGGAAAAGCCGTAGAGCAACTTCACCTATAATTATGATAATTCGCAATTTTAAATTTGGGGTATTTATTACTGAGGAGGGCACATGCATCTATGCAGCTATTTATATGTAGTTAGAATTTGGCTATAAAGGATTCTGCATAAGCAGTGTGCTTGTTGAGGAGGGTGAAGCTTTTGAATTTAACCAGATCATCACTCAGTTGTAGAAATTAACCTTTTCATAGTCGCAGAAAACTGTGATATTGAAGGATGCTTCAAGCTTCAGTCTCACAGTGAATGAGGCTGAATTGTGGTCCAATTTGACCGGGGAGAGTGGTTATAATTGATGGGGATTGGAAGTGCCCCACAATGGGAAGGACCAAGTCCAGGATTTTATCACCCTGGCTGGGACATGGACTAACTGGTTCAGAGGGCTACTACTGATGAAGTCCTGAAATCTCTGGGAAAACATGTTTGAAGATGTACACGTCTCCCCATATAGCGATGGTATGGGTTTCACCATCCTTAAATAAAAACAACAGGGAATACCTTACAGGTCAGTACACGGACCTCTGTTTTTTTTTTTTTCTTTTTATGAATGATATGAATCACCTTGTACATACCCTATACTAACCCTTAATGCAATCTCTATGCAGTAAAACAAGTAAGATAATTCTTAACTCCCTACACTGCTGGCTTTACTGTCATGAGATGTTACTCAGCCTCAATACTTATGAAGCCATTTTATATGTCCCAAATCATTATCTGTGAAAAAGACTTGCTTAGTACAACAACATGTCCCTCACAGCACTCATACTCACGTACTGAGGGAAGTAACTAGGCTGAATACCAACAAGAGTGGTCCTCAAGGAATTCCACCAGGTTTTCCTTTAGGATTCTCTTCCCAAGTTTCCTGGTACTACTGCTAGGCCAACAGTCCTGAAGGACCTCAGATTTTTTCTGTTGTCCCTCACAAAAGAGTGCTGTGCTGACAATCTCCATGAGAGAATCGGACAGCACATGGCCAAGTTCCTGAAGCCCAAGACAAGTCAGATGATCAGGTCTCTGTTCTTTATCCTCCTTTTGGACAGCCAGTTCTCTCTCAATTCCTGTCACTTTATCTGGGTAGACATCCACTGCTCTTCCTACTCAGCTCTCCCTGTTATATCAGCATGGCACTTTCCCTTGTTTTCCTTTGTAAAGACTGAAGGTTTAATTGCTTACCTTTGTTTTGCCCTGTTTTCCTTCATCTCATTCCAGTTTTTTCTCCACCTGGTCAACTCTGTCCCTCTCCTCCTTCTTTCTGCAAAATAATGTTTTGTTTTCCCTTCTTGGTCCCTTTTGCTCCATTTTTACCTGAGCATTTCTACTCTCACTTCATCTGTTGCTCTCTTGGTTGCATCCTTATACTGTGACTCGCTGACCTCCCCGGCCCATCCTGTTGTGTGCTCTATTTTTTTCTTTAAATACTATACTCATATTCTATAAACCACATTGACCTGTGCTTTTTGTCTTATCTAAGGAGAATCTTTTGAAGCTGACACTAACCTGCAATTGCCGTGAGACTAGGTTTTCCACTCTCCCACTCCCACTCTTTCACTGCTGTGTTATTAAACTCCATGCCTCTTGAGTAGCCCACTCCTTTTGTACATTTGACTTTGGAAATTCCTCCAAGTTTCATGTTATATGTTCATATTAGTGAGCTGTTAAAACTTAGGTTACCCTCTCTTTCATAACTTCCCAGTGTTTAGTGCACACTGAAATACATACAGCATTAATCCATTTTTCCATCTTACCTTTGAAATCACAAATATTTGGACAACCCTAGCCATCACTGGTAGATTACAAACCGTTTCTCAGGAATTTGCTCAGGATTAGTGTTACTGTTTTGCTCCTGGTGAGATGAGGAGCATTGAAACACTGAGTCCTGACTGTCTCTTACGGCCAAGTATGTATGGAACTTCCCTGACTGATCTGGGTTTCAACTATCATGCAACTTAACTCTCTTGCACTTGAGCTGCTGTATGTGTTATCCAGGGAATCTACCAGATGAAGGCCTACAGACACACAGAACATTTGGGACAAGACTGCTGATATGCAAAGAGCTTGTCACCTGCTTCTTAAGAAAAACATCTTGGGATTAGAACTGCGGTTTTGCTTCTAGTGAAAGAAACAACAAAAGGACACTGATTTCTAGTTGAGTGTAACCGCAGTGACACAAGCACCAGGTGAGCAGCATTCTCTCATTAACATGAATAGTGCCGCAATGTGATTTTTGTTTTCAGTAACTAGCTTAATTTCAGGCATCATTCAAAGATTTTATAATACATATTTCCAAGTGGTTGACCATCCTATCTGCTTTCCTAGGGATTACCAGAATATTTTCACCAAGGTGTTCATATATTGGATAAATCCTTTTCAACCCCCCTGTCTTTTTTTAGACAATGTTAGACATACTAGATGAAGCATAGATAACAAATGCCCTCAGCAGCCTCAAATGCACTCTTGCAAAACAACACACACATCAGCACATAGAGCCACATCTCATGGAGCCTCTATTTCTAAATCCATAAGGCAAGCCATCACACAGCCCAACATTCTGGTTAATGGAGGCTGCATTCTGAGACACACCAATGTCCCTTTCAGCTGAGTAATAAGAAAGTCATGGTCAGTTGCTTATCAGGGGCCAGAATCCTCCAGATTATGCATGCATTCAAGTCATTGGACCACAAGCACTAGTATGACTCAGTCATAGTCCATGTCAGTGTAAATTTCTTGAGACATATCTTCCTTGACTGTATAAGGAAAGACATGATGTAGATCTCGGAATATGTGTCCCAAGTTAGTATGATCGCAGCATTCTATCTTCTCCAGAGATGATGCCACAATATAAACAGAAGATGACTGACTTTGATAATTGGCTTAGTTTCTTGTGCCATTCTAAGGGGCTCAATATCTATCAGCAGGGAAGGAAATCATCAACAGGCCGCACTGCTTTGCCACAGATGAACTGCATCTCCCTTCAGCAGGCTCTCAAACATTAGCTAAAGCATTGTCCTCCATCAGAGTGTCTTCTAAGACAATGCCAACCTGACAATTCATATGACATAGCAACTCAAAACCAAAAAAATGTAAAAGTTTTACTGCTCAATGCCTGGAGTCTAAAAAGGAAACTTCACTCCCTATAAGCTCTCCTCACCCTAGAAAATGCTGGTAACTGTGCAAGCGCTGAGATAAAGTCTAGAGACATGGTGAGCACCCTGTCAGTGTAAAGCTGCAATGCCTTCTGCACATTTAAAAAAGCTGCTACACAGGCCGGGACTAAAGACAGAAGTGCCTTGATCTACATCAAAAAGAAACATGCCTCACGGCTGATCAAACAGGATAATGCACTTAAGTTTCTCCATGTTCAGATTACTGTAGGCAAAATCCCATACCATTTCTTTGCAAGCTATAGGTCCCCCTCTATGACCCAGAAAACCCATATCACCATTTAACCCAGTGCCATTTTTGTGGGCAACTTTAATTACTCTGGTTTTAACTGGGAATAATATACTACATCAAAGATATATGCATAAAGATTTTTGGACTTTATGAACACAAACTCCCTAGACCAGATTGCCAGTGCACTGACAAGGCACACAGATATACTGGATCTAGTCCTCACTAATATGGAGTGTAATGTCCTCTTGCATAAGGTCAGAACACAAAACAGTCTCCTCTGAAGCAAAAATAAAACCTGGAACTTCAGCTAACTCTGGAACATTCAGGAACTACTGTAAGTCTAACTTCCTACTATTAAGTGATAAGCTGGCAAAATGTCAAGCCCACCTAAACCCTGAGAATGCTGCTGCCTAGATGGAGCTGTGCAGAGAAACCCTATATAAGCAAGTTAATAGTTGTATAGAGGCAGCTGTACCTACCAGGAATAAGTAAAGAACTGCAAGCTACCCTGGAAGAATCACAACATCAATATGCTGTAAAATAGAAAGAAGACAATATTTGCAAAAAGTATGAGATTTAGCAGCCAGTAGGTAAAAAGCACTCTCATCAAGCTAAACAAACAACTCATAGGACAACTAATACTTACTAAAGCCAAATTTGAGGTAAATCTGGTCTCCCAGGCCAAAGACAAACACAAGGCATTCATTAGCTATACCTGCAACCTCAAAGACAATACACAATTGTTTTCAGAGCTTATTCCTTATGGAGCCACCTACATTGAGCCAGAAGAAATAGCACAACTACTGGCATATAAATTCAGTTCTGACATTTCTCTCTCTCCCTCCCAGCATCTCCCTCAGGGAATACCATTGAATATAACTCCTCCCACTATCACTAAGGGACAGGTCTTCGATGCCCTCTCTAACGCCAATAACATTTCATTAATGGGCCTGACAATATCTCAGACTGCCTTGTAAACTGCATGACACATGAACTATCATATCCTCTGAAATTTTTATTTAACTGGAGCCTCTAAGTAGGCATCAGGCCTCACAAATTGAGAATGGCAAACTTCATCTCCTGCACAAAGGCAGGCCATTTTTTTGGACCCTTGGACACTACAAACCCATAATTCTCTAGTCTCATATGCAAGAGGCATCATGGAAATGATCAATAATGACATAGGAAACCTCCAGACACAAGACCAAACTCAGTTTTGTTTTGTCTAGAGAAAGTCATACATACTCAGCATGGTGGACTTCTTGAAGAAGGTCACCAAAGCAACGGATGAGAGCAAAAACATTCACACTGTCTACCTTTTCCTGGCCAAGGCATTTTGACACAATATCCCGGTCAGGCATTGTTGACAAACTCAAGAACTTAGGTATACTGGAAATCCTTATGTCACCCGGTGGCTAGGCAGCTGACTCACAGACAAGACCCAGAAAGTTAGAATTGGGGAGATCACATCTACAAAGAGGTTTGTCTCCAGCAGAGTCACTCAGGGATCAGTCCTGGTCACTCAGGGATCAGTCCTGGGACTGTTCCTTTTTGACATTTACAGCTGTAAAGTCAAAGCCAATGTCAACGGCCTCTGGCTGACAAAATATGCAGATTATTGTAAGTTGGGAGCAGTCACAGAATCTCCTATTGACAGTAATGTTCTCCAAGGAGGACTAACACAGACAAATAACTGGTGTCAGAGCCACTGACTAAAACTAAATGCCAAGAAATGCATAATACTATTCCTTGGGAAGTTAGCCACTCATGGTAACTACTGCACTGACAGCACACCACTATGAGTTGACCCAATAGTCAGGGACATGGGGACACATATAGACAGTAATCTAACCTTTGACCATCACGTGTCTACAGTGGTGAGGAAATCACTCTATCCTGCACAACTTACAAACAAAAGCATGGAATCTAGGTCCTAGGAGGTCATTGTTCTACTGTATTCAATACCCAACATATTTATCACTGATTACACTGCTCCCTTTGGTGTGTACTGAGCCAGGCACATCCAACATTTGGAACATCCACAGAGGTTCCTCACTAAAATAATACAGAGTGTAAATAACATGTCTTATGCAGACAATCTTAAAGCCCCATCCCTCTTTTCTGCCTCCTACAAGCTAGTGAGGGAAAATCTATGCCTGGCATATATGGCATCTTCAGACCCCACTCTGATGAGTCTCCTGTATATTTGCAAAACAAACAGAACCAGAGTTCTAGACTTAAACTTCACTGCGATATAAGTAGGATCTGATGGAGAGACATGTATGTATCCCAGAGACTACCTCTTCTCTGGAACAGGCTCCCATTCCATGTGAAGTAGAGTTCCTTCCTAACCCAATTCAAGTATAACTTGGACAACTGAATAGGGAACAGGAAATTCACCACTGGTTTGTCACCTATGTCTCAAATGGAGAAATGGTTGTAAATGTTTCATCTCCCAAGTCCCTGCTTACACCACCAGGGGTACCAGAACTTGTCAAAAATTTGGGATGCATGTTTAGGCTTAGAAAGGTACCAATGGTCATTAGCCTAGTAAACACCTATGAATCTATAAAGCTTCCAAGGTGACAAAACATAATCTGGATAGCATTATGTTATTGCTGTTCAGTGCTAGGAGCCTTAAGAAAAAACTTCGCTTCCTATAAGCGCTCCTTGCACAGAAAACGTTAACATATGCATCATCAGAGTATCCTGGTACAAAATAAATGAATGCACTCCATCAGTGCCTCACTTTAATGCTTAGGTATACCACATTAGGCAAAGGTAATAAAGGCAGCAGTATCTCCATATTCTTAAAAAAATATTTCAGATCCAGACTGGTTAGAGAAGAAAACAACATGCATCTCCTCCATATCCAACTTACTATTAAAAAAATGTTATCATATCATAGCTAACTATAGAACCCCCTCTGTGACCCTCTCTGGCCATATCTCCTATGTAATTAGTATGGCATCCCTATATACTAGGTCAAATGACATTCTCCTAGGAGACTTCAAATATCCCTCCATAAACTGGGAAGCTCGCACATCTTTAGACATGTATGCCCAGAGATTTCTATACTTCATCAATAAAGACTCTCTGGACCAGTTAGTCTCACCCCAACCAGGGCAACAAGATCATGAATTTTGTGTTTACCTACACTGGCAGCATTGCTCACTATCTGGTCAGATCAGACCACAAATCAGTCACTTTCATAATAAGACTGAAGGCTGAAGCAATATCCACTGCCTCAGTGGTCTGACATTATGCAAAGAATAATCTTCTAAAACTGACTGATGACTGACTAAATTAAAAATCCCCTTTCAATCTGATGTCCCCAGAACTTGGTGAGGATCCATTACTGTCAAATTTGATGCACACATAAATAGATGTAAAGATGCATCTGTACCCCTCAGAAATAAATACTCTAAATTCAAAAATAAGCCCCCCATGGTGGGATCCTAACATAAGCAGGCTTTATAATAAAGGGAAAATAAACTTATTGCATGCAAAACTAAATTTAACTTTCAAGATGACAAAAACAATCGTACTAAATTAACAAGGAACTCCAGACCCTGATCAAATTAACCAAAGCCAGATATGAGGTAAAAATAGCCAGCTGGTTGAAAGGCAGCTACAAAGCCTATATTAGAAACCTCAGAAACAATATCCAGTACTGTGAAGAGCTAACAGTAAATTATATCACAAACTTGGACCGAGAGGATATTGTCAGTCTACAAACCCCCAAATTTAGCTCAAACTTTACTCCCCATATCTTCATCTCACATATCAGTATTTACAACCCTCTCAAATCTTTTCAAGAATAAGTCTTAAAGGTGTAATCTAAGGCCACTACTTTCATGGGGTTGGACAACATACCAGATTACATTCAGGTCTGCCTGAAACATGTCAGATCCCAACAGAGGCTACTCAAAATCAACCTCAAAATAGGATTTATGCTGGTGGAAGGGAGGACAGCAATAGCCATTCTCTTGCAATAAGGTGGGCTTCAATGGACCTGGATAATTATAAACCCATAAGCCTGATCAGGCTCATCTGCAAAGCTTTGGAAAGGTTTAAAATGGAATTAGTAAATAAAGATATAGGTAACCTATAGACTGTTGACCCAAGCCAGTTCAGATTCAGCAGGGAAAATTCTGCCTACTTAACCTGGTTGACTTCAAAAATGTTACTGTACCAATGGATGAGGGAAAATGAGTAAACACCTCATATCTACACCTCACAAAAGCATACAATACCATCACATACTCAGATAACTTAGCTAACCTTTCCAAGCTAAATGAAAGTGCCTATGTAACTTATTGGATAGCAAACTGTCTCACTAATAGAACAAAGGAAATAAGGGTGAATGGCTCTACCTCATTCAAAAGCATATCATTAGCAATGTATCCCAGGGTTCAGTCCTTGGGCCACTCCTCTTTGGCATGTACTTCTAGGATGCAAATGCTAATATTAAAGTGGCTTCCAAGTTTCAGATGACTGCAATCTTGGTGTCACTATAAACTTTCCACAGGACTCCATGATTGTCCAAGAGGGCCTGAAACAAACAATTAGCTGGTATAAAAAAACTGAAATTCAATCATAACTAAACCAATACATTGTTAATTAACAAAGATCTAAAATCAGACCTAAAAAAAAGTATAGTAATTTTAAGTGAGATAATCAAATTAAATATTTGGGAGTTACTATAACTTCAAGTAGTAAAGAACTAATATTAGTTAACTATACAGATATAAATAATAAAATTACACAACTAATTTATAGTTGGAATAAACTATTCTTCAGTATAGAAGATGAGCTTATGCTAACAAAAATGATAATATTACCAAATATTTTGTTTTATTGTTAGTCTTTAATCATATCCCAAAATAAAAGTTTTTTTTAAATAAATTCTATGTTACTGAAATTTTGATGGGTCCCTAATAAACACATGATTTCATTACAATGGCATATGAAAAGCTAGGAAGACAGTGGTATTAGCTTCCCTAATTTTGTTTGCACTTAGAAACCACATGTATTCAAATTATAGCTCAATGGTTAAACAATTCATATGATTCTAAGTGGAAACTAATTCAAGAAAAATATTAAGTAATGATAAATAAGTGATTGATCCGCATGTACAAATTGTTTACAATAAATTCTACTGGATATTGAAAGATTATTGTTTGAGTAGTGAAAATAATGTTTATTTATCCCATTGATTAATGATTAATAATTAATTGATAATTAATATAAGATCTTACATTCTTATTATTTCCCATAGCATTCATTATCAAATGGTTTACAACTCATAATCTGAGAACAATGTTTATTTTAAAGACATTAGTTTAATATTTTGGCACTAGTTTATAAATGACAATAACATACATTCAGATGAGTATTTATTAGCCAAATATAATTTACAATAGAATAATTGGTAATTCCCTAAATAATTGATTGAGTCTGCAAAGTTGTAAGGATTTTGTAAATGATAAATTAAAAGTGCCCTTAGACTCATTTGTAAAAAATGTCCCAAAAATTTAGAATTTTTATTTAACATGAATACTAATATAGGTAAGGATAATATATAGGATATTAAAAATGGATTGTTCCTTTATAGGAATAAAATTTTGGGATTGTTCTACAAGAATTAATAATACAGAATTTTCTGAGGTAACGTATTATTACTTAAATCAATAAACAAAACATCTTCTTCACTGTACTGGAAGTTATTTACTTGGAAATATCTGCATTAATCTTTTTATAACTCCCCATAAGGTTGCAATAATAAATAAAATATCAAACGTTAATTGTTGGAGATGTGAGAATAATATAGAAGCAGATTAGCTACATATGATTCTACAATGTAAAATAATATTGCCATTTTGGAAAGAGTTTAAAATTTTTTCGCAAGCGTTGTGGTCAGATAAATGTATAATAACAAATCCATTAATACTGTTTAATGCTCCAATTCCAGAAGTTATTCTAAAAACACAGGTGTCTCTTTTATTGTCAATTTTAGCAATTGCAAGGAAAGTTCTTATTTTAAATTAGAAATGTAAAAATACCATACTATTCTCTGAATTTACACATTTAGCCAAAAGTGTATGCAAGAAAGAATTGTTAACCATTAAGATGAGAACACCTAACATCACTCATCAGTATATTGCATGGAAAAAATTGAGTGATTTACTTGAAAAATACTAATGATATGTATATTAATTGTTAACAAAAACCTTGATATGGATGATTGTAAATAGCTTCTCTTTGTTATCTTTTAATAATGTATTTGTTTTGCTATGTTGTAATTCTTGATGAAAACTGAATAAAAAATAAATAAAAAAAAACAGGGACTAAAACTAAATGTCAATAAATTTATAATCATAATTTTGGAAAGCATGAATCCCTTTGTGAGTATCACATTTACAACATAACCTTGAAAGTTGATCTCTTAGTCAGGGATCTGAAGACCTATGCCAACAATGAATTGTCCTTTTGTCATCAGACAACCACTAGTGTCAGGAAGACTGATTTTTGGTTTTCAAAAAAATGAAATTCCATTTTCATGAGATGAAACCCAAGAAATGTGCTTGTGATTTTTAAATGCACTTTCTGGAAGTTGTGGTGATTTCATGATAATTTTCTTCTGCATTAAGATATATTGAGAATTAAGACAAATTCTTGGCACAGAACAGTCAATAATGACAATATTATAAACAATAAATATGAGCAGAAATGTATAGGTTCATAGGTTCCTAGGTAGGTGCTAGGCTATCCACCCAAGGGCATAAGTAAGCCCTGTCGAGTTGAAGAGTGCTAATGAGGAACTTTGCTTGACATAGATGGGTAGCTTGTTCCAGAGTATGGGAAGTCTCTGGGACAGGA
Source organism: Protopterus annectens (assembly GCF_019279795.1). NCBI lineage: Eukaryota > Metazoa > Chordata > Ceratodontiformes > Protopteridae > Protopterus > Protopterus annectens. Next base: position 539,657,972 of record NC_056751.1, on the reverse strand, counting down.
ATCTATCCCTCCAGCATGTCCTGTCTATTGTGGTGACAAAGTTTAGGTCTCTAGAGCATCTAGCTTGAAGGGATTGGGATTTCTTTAGGTGTAGCATGTCCAACAGCTCTGGGTTTTGCATAGCTTTATATGTTAGGCAGAGATCACCTCGAAGTAGATGATATGCTACAGAGTAAAGCTGGAGATTTTTGAGACAGTCAGTGTAGGGCATCTGTTTGAGGCCAGTAATCCTCTTTGTGAGGTACTTCTGTGGCCTTTCCAGCTGCTGCAGATGTCTTGTGAGATACATTCCAAAACGGGCATTGTACTCTTATAATGGGTCTAATGAGTGGCAAGTAGAGGGATGAGAACCCTTTTGTGATGAGGTGTGCCGTGTAGAAGGATTTCCTAACTACTGTGGTGATGTGATTATCAAAGGAGAGACTGCTGTCCACCTGGGTCCCAAGGTCTCTTATCACACATTCGGCGTTAGGTAGACTGCCGCCTATGTGGTAGTTTATGGGAACAGAGTTTTTACCAAAGGGGATGACAATGCACTTTTTGGCATTGAGCTTGAGGCCATGGCTCTAACACCAGGCATCTGTCTCAGTAAGGTCCTTCTGTAGGATGTCCACATCATTTCGGGACTCAACTATGGGTCCTAGTTTGCAGTCATCTGCGAACTTCATTAGTCAAAGGCCTTTGGTGTTAATCTGTACTTCAGAGAAGTAGATACCAAACAGGAAAGGTCCTAGGAATGAACCCTGTGGTACTCCACTTGTCACTGGTTTGAAGTCAGATTTGCAGTCTGTAACTTTTACAGTGTGGGTTCTGTCAGTGAGCCAGTTGGCAACCCATCTTGTGACGTAGGGATTTATACCTAGTTTAGTGAGTTTAGCTATAATTCCAGAATGGGGAATGGTGTTGAAAGCCTTGGCGAGGACAAGATTGGTAGTGTGAACCACCTTACCCTCGTCTACGGCTTTGGTGACTGCCTCAAAGAAGTGATCAGGTTCAGGAGGCATGATCTGCCTTTCACAAACCTGAAATGGGTAGGGTCCAGAGTTTGGAGGTTACCAATGTTTTTGTTTAGGAGTTCAATGATGATATGTTCCATGGCCTTACAGATCAGGCTCGTCAGGCTAATAGAGCAATAGTTCCCAGGATCAGGTGGTGGCTCCCCCTTTGTGAATTGGGATAACTGTTGCTGTGCGCCATTCAGTGGGCACAAAGCCTGATTGTGAGGCTATGAGTGAACATGGTGCTTAGGTGGAGAAACAGTTCATTCTGAAATGCAGCCTGGGATGTTGTCCGGTCCCATGGATGCTGTGTTTTTGTGTTTAGAGAGTGCAGCTTTTACCTGTGTAGTTGTGATTACAGGGACTCTGCATTCTTCCTGTATAGATATGGGTCGTTTAGAGGATGAGAGGGGGGTAAAGTTTGCACTGAACCTATCTGCCAGGATGTTGGCAATATCAGTTGGTTCTGTAATTTTCATGCTGTTGTGCTATAACTCAGAGCAAATCTGGGTGTTGCCATTGAGATTCTTGACATAGCTAAAAAATGCTTTGTGGTTATCCCTAGAATCAGTGGCAATTTTGTTTTCATAGCTAGCTTTGTAGAATCTTATAAGGGATCTCATCTTCTTACTGAGGCTGACCAGGGAGCTCCTCTACTCATGGGATTTTGCTCTCTTTTGCAACAGTTTCTTCCTTCTGTTGTAGAGTTTGTTTATGGCAGGGGACCACCAGATTGGCTTCCTTTTTTTTGGAGGATAGCAATTGCTTATAGAATGTATTTGTGTAGGATTCAGCAGTCGTAACTGTATTGCCCATCTGCATGGGTGTCATGAAGTTCACCACTTATTTCTTAAGAAGCATGAAGTTGGCTTTGGAGAAATGTTTTATTGTGGTTTCCTCAATGGGGTGGGGTGTAGGTGGGATGTGGATATCTAGAGTGATTAGCTTATGGTCGGATCTGAACAACGAGGAGTTGACTTCAGGTTTGGAACACTGGTCACTCATTTTGGTAATGACTAGTCTAGGATATTGTTGCCCCTGGTGGGGGTGTAGATAAGTTGATCCAGGGCATTGGAATTTATGAATTACAGAAAGCATTGAGTGAAGGAGTTGGTACATGAGTAGTTTTCCCAGTTAATGGAGGGGTAGTTGAAATAGCTCATTATTAGGGTGTTTGGTTAAACTCTAATATTTTCCAGTATATCAAGAAAAGAGGAGTGGGAATCCTGGGGCATGGTGGGCGATCTCTAGCAAGCTACAATTTAGATTGCAATTTTGCCCAGAGTTAGTTGCACTTGGATAACCTCGGATGTATTATGCTGAGCAACTAGCCTGGAGGTGTGGACATCCTTAATGAATATGGACACACCTCCGCCTTTGGTGTTCCGGTCCAGGTTAGGTGGCCGAAAAGTGAGGTATGAGCTATAGCCTGGTAATGCAGGGGTGCTCTCTGGAGCGTTGAACCAGATCTCAGTCACTACACAGATATCAATGTTCTCCATTTTAAGGAGTGCCAAAAGGGAGTGCATTTTGAGGTTTAAACTTCTAGCATTGAGTAGCATTACCCTCAGTTTTTGCTTGCCTGTTCCTGTTACGGTGGTGAATTTGTCATTTAAACCGTGCCTAAAAAATACACTATAGGGTTGGCAAGAGCCTTAGCCAGTATCCAGAATCTCAGGGGTGACAGGTGCAGGCCATCTCTGGCAAAGCATCATGGTCTGTCGACCATGTCGTCCCAGGCAGACAGATACTGGATACCCTTAGAATGACACCAGAAGCTTAGCCAATTGTTGAAGTCAATCATTTTGTTCTTGTACTGCGGTATCATTCTGGGTGATGGCAGGATGCAACTCAGGGCTAGGGTCATACCTGACTGGGCTACAAGATCAGAGAGTTCTTCCATGTCTCTTTTCATGTAGTCCAATGAGGTATGTCTCAGGTCATTCACACCAACATTCACAATGACAGAGTCATATTTCTACTTGTTGTGGAGTGACCTGAGTGCGTGAGTTATGTGGTGGATCCTGGCACCCGACAGACAGCTGACAGTAACCTTCTCCTTGTTTAGCCTGGTGAGTGGGACATCAGTGTGCCTGACTATAGAGCTACCTATGACGTGTTGGGTACATTGTTTTGCCTTATGGTCTGTGGTTGAGTGGCACACTGAGCCTGTGGGCTATATGTCATTTGGGTTGTGTTGGGGGTGGAGGTTGCTTGCATTTCTACTTTGGAGGTCTCTGTTGCTTGAGTATATCATTATTGAGAGCCTCCGCAAATGTTTTTGTGTTTCTGTGTGTGGATTTTGGTGGTGTAGGTTTAGTGGGACTATGTGATGAGTGTGGTGTGGTGTAAGTGTTTACCTTCTCCTCTTGACTGTCAAGTTCAGTCTTGGTTGGAGAGAGCTTTAGCTCCAGTTTGGCTAGATACGTGCATCTCTCACAGGTTGTAGTGTTGGGTGCTAGAAGGAAAGGGTTGTCTGTGTACATGAGGCAATTGCTACATTGCCCCAAGATGCCCAGATTCATCAGATAGACAGGAAAGAACACTGGGTGCTGACCCTTGGACATGCCTGAATAAAAAACTATTTTCCTCTAGACAAGTGAGGAAAGTGAGTACAGGCACTGTTTTTCTCTAAGCAAGTGTGGAAAGTAAGTGCAAAAGCTGTTTTCCTCTAGGTAATGAGGAAGGTTGAGTGCTGTAGTAATTTGTAGCTTATTTAGTGCTTACAAGTTCTGAACAAGTGCTGAGCACAAATAAGCAAATTCAAGTGCTAAAACTAGGAATCTGTATCTGAACTAGACAAGTTACAGGAAAGAAACAAGTGCAAATGTGGGCTTTTAAATCAGAAGGTTTAGAGAGATGCAAAATTGCTCAAATGGCCAATAACTACAATTTCTGGACCAGAACCACTCCTTATGTGGTAGATAAGTTACCTAGTGCTTAACACCAACTGATAAGCTAGAAGGCTTCCCTCCAACACAGAAAGCTTGGAGGGCTCAGGAGCTTACAAACAGTCCTGGATACAGCAAATCTGTATCTGGACTAGACTAGTTACAGGAATGGGGGGGGGGGGACAACTGCAAATGTGAGCTTTTAAATCAGGAAGTTGTGAAAGATGTAAAAACTGCCCAAATGGCCAATAACTACAATTTCCGGGCCAGAAATCACTCCTTCTGTGTTAGATAGGTTACCTAGTGCTTACCACCCCCACTGATAAGCTAGCAGGCTTCGCTCCAACGCAGAAAAGCTTGGGGGGGGGAGCTCAGAAGCTTACAAACAGTCCTGGATATAGCAAATCTGTATCTGGACTAGACTAGTAACAGGAAAGGCAGGAAACAAGCATAACTTTTTTTTTGTTACAGTTAAGCAGAACCATCTTATGGTGAATTAGTTCTCTTGCACAAAATATCAAATTCCATGAAAATCCTGTTTTTTTTTTTCAATTTTCTATCAGTCTAAATTTGGAATTTACTAATATTCTTTCTGGAAAAAATAAAATTCAGTGTCCCTGACTATTGTAAGGAAGTTTTTTTTTTTTTTTTCATTGCATAGCTTATATGTAAAAGTATAGTGCACTTCTCCTACTCTATAGAAAACTACTTTGGACAAATTGATGGGTAACCATAAATTCAACCCCAGTTTTGCAACTTTATGCCTCATGGATAAGTAAAGGTCTCAACCTGTTCTTGTTCTACCTGTCTCTGAGTTATTTGTACACAAAATATAAGGACTAAAAACTACCATGGGAAGGTAATGTTAGGCTATTTTAGCAGCTATTTCTTGTCATTTACTATTTAATTTAAGAGTAGCCATCCTTGTCAGTTTTAAAAGATTTTAAACAGGATTTAGGGAAGCTCAGCATGTGCTTCTGCACAAGTAATGTATTTTATATGTAGAGTTTTCTCTCTTCATTTTAACTCTTTTTTTTTTTCCCAGGAACACTACTCCCATTTTAAGACTGTCTTGTCTGAAGGGCTGCATTGCCAATAACAACTGATTCGTCACCCTATAATCTGAATGTCATCTGCTCTGTTATAGCAGCAGCTTTTCTTCTTAGTTCTGACACTGGTTATAGTGGGGAGTGTGCCATATTCCACTGATAATTACTTTGTAATAAAGCATGTAGTTTGGTTTTGTTTTGGAAATTCAGCACCAAATCTCAAGCAGTCAGTTCAGATTTTTGTGTAAGTAAGTGGATGCAACATATGTGCTCATAATGCTCTACACATACTAATTCATTGAGCAGCAGTCAGCAGGTGATACAGCAAAGCATACTGCTTGACTTTTTCAACCAACAAAAACAAAAGAAAACCATTAAAAAGCACTTTTGTAAGGAGGCAACCCCCCATCCTCTGTATCTCAATCACTCTAAATATGCTAATTGTAGGACTGCTGAAGTTCAAATGTAAAGGGAAAATTTTTAATTGCTAAAGCTCTATTACTCAAATTCGATGACTTAACCTCTATTACTTAACCTTTATGACTACTTAACCATTATTAGTTAACCTATATGACTACTTAATCTCTATGACTACTTATCCTCATAACTACATACCTTCTATGACTACATAACCTCTATTACTTAACATTTTTGAATATGTAACTACTATTACTTAACCTCTATGACAATTGGACCTCTATTACATAAAGTCTGTGACTACATAACCTCTATGACTATTTAACCTCTATTACTTACCCTCCATGACTACTTAACCTCTGTGACTACTTACTCTCTATTACTTATCCTGTATGACTACTTAATCTCTTTTACTTAACCTCTATGACTACTTAACCTCTGTTACTTAATCTCCATTATGTAAATTTTAATGAATATTTAACCTCTATGTCTTCTTAACCTCTATTACTTAATCTGTATGACTACTTAACTTCTATGACTGCTTAACCTCTATTACCTAACCTCTATAACTACTTAACCTCTATGTGTTTTAAGACAACGAGAAACTAATCAAGTAATAACAGTTTTTATTAATTTTTTTTATTAATTTGTAATGGGTTTTCTCGAAGTGGTCAGCATATGTTTTGTTAAGGACTAACGATTCGATCCAGTTTGCATGATAAGCATTTTCCTTAACCATATTTTATAATAATATTTAGATTATGGAACTGCAATTCATAGTTAGCACCCTTCCAGGGTATTTCTCCTTTCTGCATGGTCATGTGATTATGGATCTGCTACATTTAAGTTAGGTGAGGTATGTGAAAAGTCCGATGTGATGGTTGTGCAGGGTATTTGCCCTTTGACCCCCCCCCCAAAAAAAAAAATATTTGTGTTTTGTAAGCCTTGCTGGTTTAGGGAGATGCTTTTCAAACATGAAGGATTATGGAATTTGTGTTTAGTGATTTGGGATTTAGTCATTCCTACCCATTGTAAGTTGAAATTTAACTTAGACTACCTCCCGATTTAAAATCTCCTATAATCTACCAACTGAGCCATCCCAATATTTTAGCTACAACCCTCTTGTTCTCCAATTCCTGCATCCTACAGACTCCATTCTACCTTGTCTGGACCCTTCAACAGGAAGAAGATCACATTTCCACTCTTTTAAAACTTTGTTGGAACCTAGACAGCTCTGCTTTTAATGTCTAGAGTAATGGATGATTTTGCAACTCACTAGTGGTACTCCAGGCACTCTTCCAACAGATTGGTATCTCCCATAAAGGGGAACCTCTGCAGTAGCACCTTTCATTTAAAATACAAGCTTTTGTGACACTTCATACAGGTACATGCATATATAGCCTTCATGTAGTGTCAGGACATCAACCCCTTTAAATCTTGGATAATATTATCTTTTTCCATTCTACTCTTGCTCATATTCCATTCCAAAGGAACTCAGTTTTGCAACCCTTTTATCCATCCAAACATTTCTAGTCTGTGGGTAACCAAAAAGCATAACCTAAACACAATAATTGAAGAAGAATACATCACTGCAGTACTTGTACCCCCTGAAGATCTAACTCTATATTTAACACTTTTCCATTTTGTCCCATATATTGCTTGATGGTATTTGTGGACTATAAACGCCTGAGCAACAATATTTTCTTATTCATGCTATGACCCAAGGCGCAGATTTAGTTTGTCCCTCAGATTACGGCTGATTCAAAGTTTGGTAATCAGGTTAACCAACAAACTCTTCAGCAAATATTGTACTGGTAGGACCATCACATTCAGACTGAGGCAAATGCTTGGAGCTTTCACAAAATTTAATGGCGATGAACCACTAAGGATTTGCACATGCCTTACATGATCATCACATTTGCATATGCTAAACCCTAGAAGTTAATCGCTATTACTATTTACAGAAAAACCTTCAAACATTTAAGTATGTTTCTGTTAAAGCTACCAGTACTGAATTTGCTGTGAAATTTTTGGGATTATCATTTCATTTTTGTGCCAGAGATAAAGGAAAAGAAAGACAAAAAAGAAGCATTTTTGCATGTTTATCATCCTTGCTATATTGTCATGTCATGTTCTTAGTTTTGTTTGCCTTCTCTTACTAATGAAAAACTGACCATGTGATCAGCATAGAGGAATATTCTGTATAGGTGATGCAACATTTTTAAGGAAGGTTTGGAGAGAAATGGCTTTAAGGCCAAGTACTGTAGTAAGCATTCTAATGCAAATAGTTACATTACAGTTAATTAATACACACTGGGTTATATTGGGTTATGACATTATAAGACAGGTCATGTTGCAAATTTAGGTAGAATATTTTTCAAGAGTTTTAACTCATGGAGCAGGAGATTTTGAACATGGAAACTGGTTCACATCTTTTATAAGCAGAAGTGGCAATGAATGCTTTCTTGAGAGAGAGAGCAAGATGAAATCTGTGAGTGACTGAAGTATATGTTGAATAAATGTACCTGGGCAATGAAACCAACATTAAGGGTGATGAAGAGGTTTAATAAAACTAAATATCTAAATGACACTAAAGAAAAATGTGATTGCAATGTGGTAGCCATAATTATGACTGAACCACTATTATAACTGATTCTTCAAAAAAAGAAAATATTTTTCTAGTTGATATTCATAGGGCAGGGTTTTGCCTCAGTGCAAGAAAAGCAACAATAAACTTTTATCCCCACTTGTGCCTTTTCTTACCATTATTAAACATTTGATTTATTTATTAATTGACTAGCTGCACCAAAAAAAATGCAGTCAGACTTTAGATACTAAATTTTAGCAGTTTGGCAGTGCAATTTGTCCACACCTATTAAAACAATACGAAACACGGCTGTCCCTTGCAATTCTCTATAATTCACCTTATAATATATACTCTTTTATGAGGAATTCAAAAACTAGATGAGAATGTAATTATTCAACAAGAAGAAAAAAAAAATATTCCACTTGTTTGTTAGGTTACACTGTGTACCTTTAAAATTACAGATGGTGTAACTTTCAAGTATTTTGATGTGTTATATTGCCTGGCTGCCTTTACTGGACATGAAAGAACAGGTCAGTAGTCATATACATCATTTCAACTGCCATCAAACTCAGATTTGTATTGTTCTTTAAGCTTTTGTATTAAACATATTGTCAAGTAATGAGTGACACACAAAAAAGATAAATACATTTGTGCCAGTAGATAAAGGCTATGTGGTATACCATGTTACCCTATTGTGAAAGTCTGTGCAAAATATAATATTTACAGCCTTTTAGTAATTCCCTAAAAAACATAAAAATACTTTTAGACTTGGACAGTACATTATATGTTGATGACACAGTAAATGCAAAAGCAAGTTAGTTCTGTTCTGTTGCTTTGCACATACTGTAGCAGGTCATGTTTAAAATAACTATTTCAGTAATAAAAAGAAAAAAGCTTTTTAAATGTTTGCCAGTAAACAAATCACACACACAGACACACACACACACACTACACACACATGTGCGCACGCACGTACACACACACACACACACACACACACACACACACACACACACACACACACACACACACACACACAAGTCTATTACTTCCCTCCTGTGAGATACTAGACTGCACTATTCACACAACTAATTACTGATACTCAAAACAACTACATCCGTGTGTCACAAAGTAAAAAAAAAAATGTGTCTGCTTCTGATCAAAGAAGGAATTCATGTACCTGCAATCTGCATTTAGGCCTCAGTGAGAAGGTCATCTATATCAAACTATATAACTGCTGTACCATGGATTAAAACTTTTAAGTCCTGATGCTGCACTTATAAAGTTAGTATAAAGGCAAAAATAATTTTATTTTTTTAAAATAATACTACAAAAAACATATTATTAGATTTGTACATATTGGTCTCAATCAAAAATACACTAGGTTTGATTGCTGTTTGTGCAGGCCAAGTTACGATGGTCATTTGGTCCAAGAAAATCAGAAAATTTACTTGTAAAAAAGGATGAATCTTTCTTGAGTTATTCTGTGTGAAGGTAAATGAATAGCTTGTATTAGTCAAGAAAATAAACTGCATTTTGCAGATGAACCGAAATTTCACTAAGCCAAATATGTTATGAAGTTAACACGTGCCGAGACTGCTGCTGTTCCTGTCACATTTAATGCTAAGGCAGACAACAGCAGCATGGTTCAACTAATGCTAAGGCAGATAGCAGCAGCACGGTACAACTAATGGTAAGGCAGATAGCAGCAGCATGGTACAACTAATGGTAAGGCAGATAGCAGCAGCATGGTACAACTAATGCTAAGGCAGATAATAGCAGCACCATACAACTAATGGTAAGGCAGATAGCAGCAGCATGGTACAACTAATGGTAAGGCAGATAACAGCAGCATGGTACAACTAATGGTAAGGCAGATAATAGCAGCACCATACAACTAATGCTAAGGCAGATAGCAGCATGGTACAACTAATGCTAAGGCAGATAGTAGCAGCACGGAAATACTAATGGTAAGGCAGATAACAGCAGCATGGTACAACTAATACTAAGGCAGATAGCAGCACAGTACAAGTAATGCTAGGACAGATAGCAGCACGGTACACTAATGCTAAGGCAGGTAACAGCAGCACTGTACAACTAATGTTAAGGCAGATAACAGCAGCACCGTACAACTAATGCTAAGGCAGATAATAGCAGCACCATACAACTAATGTTAAGGCAGATAACACCAGCACCATACAACAAATGCTAAGGCAGTTAACACCAGCACCATACAACTAATACTAAGGCAGATAACAACAGCACTGTACAACTAATGCTAAGGCAGATAACAGCAGCACAGTACAAGTAATGCTAAGGCAGATAACAGCAGCATGGTACAACTGATGCTAAGGCAGATAACAGCAGCATGGTACAACTAATGCTAAGGCAGATAACAGCAGCATGGTACAACTGATGCTAAGGCAGATAGCAGCAAGGTACAACTAATGCTAGGACAGATAGCAGCATGGTACAATTAATGCTAAGGGAGACAGTAGCAGCATGGTACACTAATGCTAAGGCAGGTAACAGCAGCACTGTACAACTAATGTTAAGGCAGATAGCAGCACCATACAACTAATGCTAAGGCAGATAACACCAGCACCATACAACTAATGCTAAGGCAGTTAACACCAGCACCATACAACTAATAATAAGGCAGATAACAACAGCACTATACAACTAATGCTAAGGCAGATAACAGCAGCTTGGTACAACTAATGCTAAGGCAGATACAGCAGCATGGTACAAGTGATGCTAAGGCAGATAGCAGCATGGTACAACTAATGCTAAGGCAAAAAGCAGCATGGTACAACTAATGCTAAGGCAGATAGCAGCATGTTACAACTAATGCTAAGGTAGAAACAACTGCATGGTCCAGCTAATGCTGTTGCAGATAACAGCAGCACAGTACAACTAATGCTAAGGTACATAACAGCAGTACCATACAACTAATGCTAAGGCAGTTAACACCAGCACCATGCAACTAATACTAAGGCAGATAATAACAGCACTGTACAACTAATGCTAAGGCAGATAACAGCAGCACAGTACAACTAATGCTAAGGCAGATAACAGCAGCATGGTACAACTGATGCTAAGGCAGATAGCAGCATAGTACAACTAATGCTAAGGCAAATAGCAGCACGGTACAACTAATACTAAGGCAGATAATAGCAGCACTGTACAACTAATGGTAACGCAGATAACAGCTGCACCATACAATTAATGCTAAGGCAGATAACAGGAGCACTGTACATCTAATGCTAATGCAGATAGCAGCAGCACCATACAACTAATGCTAACGCAGATAACAGCAGCACGGTACAACTAATGTTAAGGCAGATAATAGCAGCACTATACAACTAATGTTAAGACAGAAGATAGCAGCATGATACAACTAATGCTAAAGCAGATAGCAGCATGGTACAATTTATGCTAAGGCAAACAACAGCAGCACCGTACAACTAATGCTAAGGCAGATAATGGCAGCACTGTACAACTAATGCTAAGGCAGATAACAGCAGCACCATACAACTAATGCTAAGGCAGATAACTGGAGCACTGTACAACTGATGCTAATGCAGATAACAGCAGCACGGTACAACTAATGTTAAGACAAATAACTGCAGCACCATACAACTAATGCTAAGACAGATAATAGCAGCACTGTACAACTAATGCTAAGGCAGATAACAGCAGCACCGTACAACTAATGTGAAGGCAGATAATAGCAGCACTATACAACTAAAGCTAAGGCAGATAGCAGCATGGTACAACTAATGCTAAAGCAGATTACAGCAGCATGGTATGACTTATGCTAAGGCAGACAACAGCAGCACCGTAAAACTAATGCTAAGGCAGATAACAGCAGCACTGTACAACTAATGCTAAGGCAGAAAACAGCAGCACCATACAACTAATGCTAAGGCAGATAACAGCAGCACCGTACAAGTAATGCTAAGGCAGATAACCGGAGCACTGTGCAACTAATGCTAACGCAGATAATAGCAGCACTGTACAACTAATCCTAAGGGAGAAAACAGCAACACTGTACAACTAATGGTAATGCAGATACCAGCTGCACTGAACAACTAATGATAATGATAAGGCAGCTAACACCAGCACATTACAACTAATACTAAGGCAGCATTTTTCAAGGCATAGCTGATTCCAGTGTGACTCAGTGTCATTTATCTTAACTGTAATAAATGCTAGACAATATGAAATGACCCTGTCTTCATTAGTAATTGTTTAGGAAATCATAAAATCAACATATAAAATAAGGAAACACAAAGTAATGTAATTAATGAAGTTCTCTGGGATTATGATAAAATAACAGAGCAATACTGGAAGGGGAGAAGAGAAGAACTTGTACAGATGGGACCACATTGGAGAAGTACAAAAGAGAAATGCAGAATTAGGAAGAGTAAAGCCAGTAATGAAATGAGTGAGTTACCAAATATTTTTGAATGATCTATTGATGCATTCAGTGTAGGCAACTGAATAGCTCAAAGGTACCTTACATATACCTAAGTGAAATCTGAACAGAATCTGTATGGTTTTATCCCCCTTAAATTTCAGAAAATGGAATAGACTCCGAAGTCTTTTCATCTAGTGTAAAATCAAACATCTTCTCAAAGTTGTGCACATTTTGGTGATGGTACAGCTGAAGTTTCCATCATTATCTTCTACAATTATTCCATTTTAATGTTAAAACTGGAATTGACGATGCTACTCACTGCACTGTTATGAATATGGCTTTGCAAACGAATGCTTTATACACCACACATACTCTTGCTCACATCTGTTTTGTTGTGAACTTCAGTTAAAACTGCATCCCTTCAAAGCTGTAAAATGTATATGTTCTTCAAGTTTACTAAAGCAGATCCACAAAAACAAGTAGTCTCAGGGATAAAGCCAGCAACTTATAAAACATAACTCATAATACATAAAATGTGACATTAGACAAATCGCTTCTTTTATTGACCTATATGAAAATGAACACACACTTTCACTCACTAGGCACTTTCTTAAGTTGAAATCAATACAATTCAATAATATTACATAATAAAATCAAATGATTAGCACCCTATCACAATACATAACCAATTAGTGTTTAAGTACTCTCCTTTTAAGTGCTGACTTTATACTCAAAATTTAATTTAACCATTTCAGTCCTGTTGCACATAACACTGTAATCCATTTATACCCTGCATCTTTGATTTTATTTATAATATTACCAACTCAAACATTTATATTCAGCAGGTGTATTACCATAAAAGTAAACAGACTCAGCTACAAAGTGTACTTAGCTTGTGTTTTTTTTTTTTTACTCTGTTAATCGGGCAAGCTGATTGGACAATCTGTTTGTTTTTAGGTGTGACCTGGGAGCACTGGTTAAGTGACTTGTTCAAAGTTGCACTGTAGGCAAATGGAAACAATATAAGTCAAACCCTAAACCCTTGACTAAGGAAGCCTTAAATCTCTGCACAAACTGCTGGACTGATATCAGTTATAATGAGTCAAACATTCTCTTTTACTAGACTGTCCAACAAACCATTCAGAAAGTGAAACTCAACTTTTCTTGATCTAATTCTATGCATACAACCTTCATTCTTATTCATTACAACTCTTAAACCCTTTCATATCTACCTACTCCTTGGTATTCATAGTAAATCCCTCCCTTTCCACCTCCAGCAACAGACAAAGGCAAACTAACTGGAGCTGTTTTTGTTTACATAAAAACATCTCTAACACTAAATCACTTTTCATAAATTAACTACACTTATTTGGCAACTTCATTGCAGCATCTCATAAAACAACAAATTATCTTAACAACAGAACCTTTATACTTTCAGAATTTAAGGCAACCTCTACCCTTTATACTCTAAATTTATAAAGAAACCTGTAAAAAATACTACCAAAAGGAATTCCTGAAACCTAGGGCCTTGGACTCTTACTGTTCATACAATTTATTAACTTCCTATCTCCAATGTAAAACAATTATATTATAACTAGATTACCTGGCCTTCTTTACAAATGGTCCTCTCACTCTTGAGCATGTATTTTTACGCAGATGTTTAATAAGGCTTGTACATCTATAGGCCTTAACCATCAATAAGCTACTCAAGCAAAATACACTAGGAAGCTTGGGGAGGTAAAATAGTCACCAGGATTCAGAAAGAATCCCTACGAGTGTGAACTGTAGCTGATATCAGGTATACTTTAAGCAGTTGAGCAAAATGTAATTCAGAATACAAGTTTAGTTGCAATGAGGTAGATTTCATTATCAGCTAATATGCATTTTTATGAAACATCGGTAATTATTGCCAGTGCTAAACAGCACTCTTTTTATTTTAGATAGTTCACAGTTTTATGGTAACTGTGCATGGCCCAAAAGCTAATTAAAATGCATATTCTGCATTTAGTGAACATACCATTTGACCCATCCACATAACAAATTAATTTTTTTTCAATTTGCTAGTGAGGCAAAGTGTCAAATGTGTAATGGTAATTTATTCCACAAGTGCACCATACAAACTGACGTGAGCCTAGATCTTAAAGTAGTCCTGCACTTATTGATCGTAAATGTGTAGTTGCCTTTGCTAGTATAAAATTTAGGCTCCAGCAAATGAACATCCATTAGTATACAAAACTCTTTATCATAAAGTTCCCAAAAAGTCACACGTATAATCCCTCTCAGGTGCTCATAACCGACAGAATTTAATCCAATGCTCTGTAATCTTGAACTGTAAGAGAGATGTTTAATAGATGAAATTCTCTTTGAGTACTTTTGCTGTATGTTTTCCAGCTTTGGTTTGCAAATGTGGACCTATCCTTTTGGAAGCCATGTTATGAAATATTTATTAAATGCCCACTTTCTGGTCATAACTACTACTGCCAGCCTATTGGCATGATGTAAGCAAATATACCTCACCTCTTTCATTCTCCATCATCCATGTAGATATTCAAAAATTCTGTCACACACGCATCCATGCACACACACACACACACACACACACACACACACACACACACACACACACACACACACACACACACACACAGTCATCTGAGACCTCTCATATCTGTAGGCACGTACCACCACCACTATATCTCCTGTACCTCTTAATGCAATTTCCCCATTGACTATAATGGAGGAATACAGCATTTTGGCCGTGTTCATTAACACAGCTGTCTGTGCTAATTCATGCAGCTGAATGATCCTCTGAATTACTTGGATGCATAACTGCTTTTGCACAAGCATTTCTGGGGAGAAAACATGACTAATTAGCATTTATCACTATCGTAATGCATGACTAACAATTTAACAATTAGCACGACCGTGGAGATGGGTCATCATGGTGATTATACTGACCATGTAGAATCACAGTGGTGGGCCTATCTTTGAATCAGAAAGGGTATCTGCCTGTGGTTGGCCACCAACATTAGGGCTTTATGCTGGCAGCAGCCCTTTCTGAATCCCAAGAAGAGGAGTTCTTGGATGAAATAACATTAAGAGGAAACAAAAATAATGCAGTTAATACAGACTCAAATGCTACAATTTACAGTGGCAATGCATAAAAGGAATTGTTTATGGGGTACAGGATTTACATTTGAGAGATGCATACTGGTATTTATACCACTATCAGGAAACATATGCATTTCCTTCTCATGGGACATTGCCTTGACCTGATTTATTTTATTTAAACCTCACAGCAAGAGGTTCTCCCATTCGATTCTCGGCTGGGCTTGGGAGTGCCTTCTGTGTGGAGTCTACATGTCCTCCCCGCGGTTGGGTAGCATTCAAAAGACATGAGTGTGTAAATGGGTGTGCCTTCATTGAAGGTTGGGCGTCGAGCTGGCACCTCGGCGTTTCGTAAAAATCTACTGCCAATCATTAGCGGACCGGAGTTCCGCTGTGGTGACCCCTTACCAGGAAAGCCAAAAGACAAACAACAACAACTTCCTTATTGTTTGTTAGTATTACAAGTAGACAATTCCAAACCAATCCTTTTAAGCTATGACTTGGGACACAAAGCAAATAGAGCAGCAGACAACCAGTTAAGGCAATAATGCACGCAAAAAACATTGTTATACCAGGAACAACTAATGTACAGAGCACACAATGAACAGACAAAGATTATTATTTTATGCAATGCAGAGTAGTTCAGTGAGAGCACTGCTAAATCTCTAATGCCAACCAATGAAATGCAGAAAGGCCAAAGATAAAAGGTCAAATGTTAAAAACCTGGCAGTATACATGGTTGAAGCATAAAATATTGAATATGTCAGTATGTAAAAATCGGGGCTGGTATTTAGAAAGTCACTGGCCATAGTCACAGCCAGCCCACTACTGTTTAACTCAAAGCTTACAATAAATATATTGTGAAAACAGTGCAAGGACTACAGCTCATTAAATATCCCACACAAACTGCAGCAGAGACTGAGGAAAGAGCAAGTAATACTACATTGTAATCATCGGAAACTTTAAACAATAGCAGTGGTCATTAGTTGGTCTGCATGACCCTGCATGCAATGTAGTGGCAAGATGGAGAAGATATGTGGAACGTTTACAGGGCCATGACGCATGAGTGCTGATCAATTTTTTGACCAGAATAAATGGTGGAAATGGGAATAGAGGAAACTGATGCAAAGGGGGAGGCAAGTAGAGAGCAGAGCATTAGGAAAAAAATAGGGAATGAGTAGGATGGAGGTGGGGAAAGAGGAAAAAAAACATTGTTTTTGTAGATCAGGTACCCATTTTGTATACATGAGGAGAAGTTAAGTTTGGGAAGATAAAAAGGGAAGTAAAAGGAAGATAATAGGGTAAGAGTAGGAGGCAGGGGGCACACAAAGACAGACAAGACTGACAAGGGGAGTGTTGAGACAATGAGGGAGGGTGAAGACTATGGAGAAGGAGACATCAGCCACACAGAGTAAAGACAATGGTGATGGGAAGAACTGGACAATAAACAGGGATTGGCATAGACACAAAAGTGAGGGAGAAACACCTGGATTGGAGACAGGAATGGGTGTGCAATTGCAATCCCTGCCAGTCACTTCACAGTGGGAGCTTAGGCACCACCATGGACTCCATCGCCACTGGTCTTGGATGGTAGAGCCAGAGCAGGGCTTGAATGAAATTCAACAGTTTGCCTGAGGATGATCTATAAGTGACTGACACAGGCATACAGCTGCCTTTCTATAATCCCCCCCATTATTTTATCCAGTTTTCTTTGGGTGACAGAGGTGTCACCTCTGCTGTTACTATCACTCTCAAGCTGTATAACAGTGCCTTCCACAACAGATCTTGTGGCAGTGGCTGCTGCAGTCTCTGCCGAAGGTGTGAAAGTAACAAATGCAGCTGGGGACACTAGTGATTTATTTTTATTTATTTTACATTTGTTGACCGGGATAGTCCAACAGGATATATGTCCATTTTCAGCGGAGGCCCAGGGAGAAAAGCTCCAAGGTGCAAACAAATACATAATTTACTATATAAAACATAGACTAGGCACACAAAAATAAGCCACAAAAACAATATTTACAAAGTATTTCAGAATAGGAAAAGATACATTAGAAATCAACATAAATTGAGGTCTATAAGTCTCAAAGGTGCTTGAGAAACACTGGAGTAATTCCTTTACAATAATAAAATGTATTAGTCAGGTTTATAACACGAGCAAATCCAATTTAATTTGAGGTATAGTTTTAGACTATGCTTGAATTGTCTTATGGAGGGTTCTAGGGTAATATTTGCTGGAAGGGAGTTCCAACTTTTACCTACATAGCTAGTAAACAGAGAGGCACTGGCTGTGTTATTAGCTTTGTTAGTCTGGACAAGTAGTTTATTTGAAGATTCTTAGTGTATTCAGATTGCTGTAGGGGTAGATTATGGATTTCAGTGCTGTTTATTTTCAACTGGTTAAGCTGGATTAGGGAAGGTAATTCCAGCCTCCCAAGATATCTTAGGTTGGTAGAGTGATGTGTCTTATAAGGCATGCCAGTGGCAAATCTGGCAATGGGATTGTAGTAAACTGATAATTTATTGAGTTCTGTTTTCCCTAGGTTAGTCAGTACAGGGGAAGCATATAGTAAGGTTGAAAGTAAATGAGAGTGGGCAATGGCAGTTTGAGCGGCTGATGTAAGGAAAGGCTTGATTTTGTAAAGTGATCCTAGTTTTTTATTAATGATTTTAATAGTTTTGTTAATGTGTATGTCCCATTTAAGTTTATGGTCGATATTAACCCCTAATAGTTTTGTACAGGTGTCAGGAGAGATTGTGGTGCCATTGTTAGAGTATATAGAAAATGATAGGTGGTTAGACCTATGGGTGGGAGTAAAAAGTAGCAGCTTAGTTTTCTTAGGGTTTAAGATCAGACGATGGTCAGAAAGCCATTTTTCAACTGTGTTAAAAGTTAACTGAGATTCTGAGCACAGATCTGAGAGGATGCTGAACATATCAGAGTAGAGTCATCTGCATACCATATGCAAGTTGCATTTGGTATGAAAATATGGAGATCGTTAATGAATATAGAAAACAAAAGGGGTCCCAGTATGGATTCCTGGGGAACTCCCAGAGAATTAGGTAAGAGGGCAGATAGTTCATTCTGCCATAGTACTGCCTGCTGCCTGCCATTCAAAAAAGATTGGAACCAATGGAGAGCAGTCATGTCTAAGTAGGTAGTTTTTAGGGTCTGGATTAGTAAGTGGTGATCAGCCATATCAAATGGCTTGGATAGGTCTAAGAAGAGGGCTGAGGATAGTTTATTATTATTACAGTTATGATTTATAGTATTAGAGAAAGCAAGCAGAGCTGTAATGGTGGAGTGATGAGGCCTAAAACCATGCTGGGAGTTGGACAGTAAATTATTTTGGATAAAATGACACATTAACTGTTTATGGATACATTTTTTGCTATACCACAGTACAGGTGCCACGACACAAAAGAAGCACTGCCATTGACTGCTAGGAATTATAAACCTATCAGCCTAATCAGTCTCATCTGCAAAGCCATGGAGCATATTTTAACTAACCTTTTAAACTATCTCATTAGCCTTAAGATGCAGCAGTTTGGATTTGTCAATAAAGATCCTGCCTAATGAATTTGGTTAACTTTTTCAAGAGGGCTATACAGGCTGTCAACAATGGGTCATACTGCTCACATGGCCTAGTCAAGGCATTTGATACCATTCCTCATACTGGTGTTGTAAGTAAACTTGATGTCTTAAAGATAAATCACTATGTGGTAAGATGGACAGCAAGCTCTCTGAAAGACAGAACAAACACTGTATGAGTAGCAAATGCCTGATCAGAATATATGAAAGTAACCAGTGGTATCCCCCAAGACTAACTGTTGGGACACCTTCTTTTGGGCATCTGCTTTTCTGATCTCCAGACTGGAAACAAAGACCTCTGGCTAACTAAGTCTGCAGATGACTGCAAACTAGGAATTATTGTCAAGTCTCCCCTCTGATACCCTAACCCTTCAGCAAGAACTTAAATATGTTAATACGTGAGTAGTGAAATGGGCTCAAATTAAGTGCAAAAAAGTGCAATCTTGTCAAATTTGTAGATACACCCTCTCCTCAGTATGTAACATAGACAATATCCCACTTCAAAATAAAAATGTTGGTAGGAACCTGTGATCATGGGTTGATAATTCCCTGTCTTTTGATACTCACACAACAACAGTAGTCAGAAGGTTTTTCTACTTAGTGCTGCTAATTGCAAAGGGAACATCATCCACATCTGAAGAGGTCACAGTTCCTTACAGTCAGCATTGCTTAGTCCTTTTATACCTCATTTGTAATCGAACTCACTAAACATATCAAATAACTAGAACTAAGAAGATCACAGGCTTAAAGACCTAGGGTTACAAAGAGATGCAGGAAGCACTGTCTCTTTAGTCAGTATTCTATAGACTCCTGAGGAGATATCTCTGCCTTGTTGTATGCCCATTAGAGACCCAGTTGTCTTGAATATCTTATTTCTCTACAAGTCTAATAGTTGTACACATACCATGAACAGGGATCTAAATACTCACCAGCGAATAAAAAAAATGCAACAGAGAGGCAGATGCATCACACATCACCTCCTCCACCTCTGGAAGAGACTGCTACTGCAAATTAAGCAGTGTGATTCACTACAATCTTTCAAATGGGACCTAGATAATTTGTTGGAAACCCACAAATTGACCCCAACCTTGACTGGCCTAGCACTGCTACAGAAAGACAAAATGGCCTAAGGCAGGTGCTGGCAAGTTGTAAATATGGCCATAAGACTCTTTGGCCTTGAAATTCCTATGAATCCTATGAATTATAGAAGATATACTGTATGCGAGTTTTGAAAGTTACCCTAACACTGCTGTATAAGAAGGAAACTCAGAACATGGAAGAAATAGAACATTGTTACAAAGATGGAAGAATGCTCCTTTGTGTATGAATACCTCCAGTTGAAAAATGGAAACTCCAGCCTGAAAATGTGCATATAAATGTCATCACAGCAGTAAATGCAACAGCAGCTACTGATGGAACATTCAGTGGTGGATTATAATGAAGGCAATTCAGGTAGCCACCCAGAGCCCACAGCTCTTGAGAGGGGGGCACATGACTGCCTTGAAAATTACCTGAATTCCACTAGCCCATGAGATGGTGACTTCTGTCTGGAATAGCACCATCAGCAAATCAGCACTCAAACAATTAACAGTACAGGACATACAGGAATAGTGTACTGCTAAGTGTCTGAACATTGATTTTATTTTAACCATGGATAGGCAGGCACTGCTTCCAGTGCTTCAGTTGGCAAGTGTACCACGCTATTCTTTTCTTCTTTTGTCATACGGCTTCCTACTGTTGCCTTTGTCCTCTTCCATACCTGTTATATATATAAGATAAAATATATAAATTTCATCTAAACATTACCTGTGCACAGTGTAACTCTGAACTGTCTGGCATTTACTGGAAAACATTGCATTTCTGTTTAAAATAACAGCATGCCAAGAAATGCTGAGTGGCCCTTTAAATCACGACTTATTTCCCCTTGCAGTTGCCGTGACAGCAGCCCACTGCCACGGCTCCAACTTCAGATGTGACGATACTATTAGAGCCACCACTGTGACTGATTTCTGACTGTGGAGTAAGGAGACAAAAAGTACTTTGAATGGTACGTCTGTAATCTCCAAACCCAAAACCAGTGTGGGTTCTAAAGAGACAGACAGTGTATAGAAGTGTACGTGTACTTTTATGGTGGATGATTCCTATTTTACTTTATAACTTTTTGGAATTGACTCCCAGTAACTGACTTTTCGAAATGCACTAAATTATAAATAAATACTTTTAAAAAATCAGTATGGCTTACTTTCTAATCAGTTTCTTGCACATGTTTTTTATTTTTTTACATGTTGTTATGTTTGCATGTAATTCAGAAAGAACATGCAGTTGGCTACACTATCATCAGTGATAATGTGGTTATCACTATCATGTGATAAATGAACTATGTATAATTTTAAAGACTGGTGTATTGTGATTTTAAAAACTTGATGTACTGTAATTTGTTATTAACACTGTACATGGAGCTTTTCTCCCCGGGCCTCCATTGCAAATGGGCTCATTTTTCGGCCCAATGGACTTTCCCGGTAAACAAATGGCAAATAAATAAAAATAAATAAATAAATCAGTATTTTATCACAGAAAACAAAATGCAAATAAATAAATTTATGAATTTCATTCCCGTTTCTCTGTTACTAAAATTCTCAATAGTCACAAACCCATAGTGACATTAGAAATACAATATAAATGCAGTCGTGTACCAAAATAAATCTATGAGTGTTGGAGACTTTGCGTCAGTGATGTGGTTAGCAACGTGCTTAGAAATGGCTGAGATAATTGAGGCTGGGGTGCAACAATGATCACGAGTCAACTCTTACCTGTTTTGTGTAGCTGACTAACAGGGCTTTCTGCAAACACAGCTCTCAGTGTCAGACAATAGACACAATTCACATTTCCAGTGCTAAGCCCACCTCGTTGCTACTATTAGATACCCTGTGTAAATGAGGGAGTTTACTATTTCTCCAAAGTACTATGATGTGTATGGCAGTGCAGCAAACTAATTTGCTGGCAGCACTAAGGCATAACAGTACACAATTACATTTGTTTCATAATAAGCTACAACATTACCTTTAACTATGATATTACACAGAAAATATTTTATTTTACTGAAAATGTCTAGTACAGTAGTTCTTGATAGAATGAGATCTTAATCCAGTGCATTGCCTGTACTTAAAAGAAAGCTGAGGTATTCAGGAATTGTGATTTCTTTAGAGTCAGTATTTTGAGCAATCAGGGATATTGGGGATATTGCCTTTCTGGGCAAAGTTATTAAACACATTTTCTACACTTTTGATAGCACTAACCTTAAATGTGGTTAAAACTCCTCTGAAATATTGGCTGCACCCTTACCCTTTTGCTGTGGCACTACATTACCTTCTTGCTAGAATGCCACATTGATACCTTTTTATTGCATATAGTGATTCAATATAGTGGTCAAAAAACCTGTAAATCAATTTTGACATCCTACAACATCTTCTCCAGTACCTTATGATTACTAAATATCCACTGATTGTTTGTGTAAATAGTCCATAATGGTAATGCGACCATTAACTTATGACGTCAATAAGTGATCAAAACATTAATTTAAACAGCTTTACACAAAATACCAAATGACAAATAAACAAAAATGAATGCCATTCTTTATATCATATAAATGTGAACGGGCGATCAAAATATAACAATGAAAAGAACAACCGTTGAAAAATAGATAATGTCATGAAGCCATAAACAGAATGATGTGGTGTGCCTACTTTATGTACAATATCAATATGGTTCCACATAATAAGAGTATCTGAAAATTCTAAGTAAATGCAGTCTGTTCATAAATATTCCCTAAGTCCTGCAGAGAAAAGCAATACAGTAATGCACATTTTTCTTTGGTAATAAATATATCCTGCCATGGATTTCTGTGATGTAACAATTGATTTATTCGTATTATTAAATGTATATTTGGCACCTGGAAGTTTAATAGCATGTTTAAGTAAAGCACTAGATTCTTTATAAGATCTGATGTCACTAAGATGTTCAGACATATGACTTTTAAACAAACATGAGGTTTTGCCAACGTAAAATGCAGAGTAGGAACAGTTAAATAGATAACGCATTATCAGTACTGTGTGGTATTAGTTGTCTTATATCAAACAACGACTAACTACTGACTGAAGTAAATTGTTTTCTTATAACATGTACACAACTAAGAACTAACAGGTTTCAAGGAAAATATCATGTGGGTATTGTTCTATCAATACTTTGTGCAGAGCCTTTTGCATTGCCCTTTTTTGTAGTCACCAAAAAGTTGTGACAAAGTTTTACTCATTCTGCAGGTAAACTTACACGAGTGGGTAACATATCATTAATCTCTGTCAGATCGAACAATGACTTATATATTTATGAACTGTTGAAAGAAGTGACTGTTGTAGTCCTTGAGAATAACATCTTTATGTATGGAGATACCTTTTGTCTGCAAACCTGGGGTGTGGCCATGGGAACTCCATGTGCCAACAGTTATTCAAACTTGGTCTTAGCTGAGTGGGAATTTAAAACAATCTTTAGTGATGGAAATATCTGGAAGAATGAACTTGTCTATTATGGGCGATTTGTGGATGATGTTTGTTGTTTATGGAAAGGAGGTATTGACCAATTGGACCTTTTTGTCAGCTTTATTGACAATAGCACTGACTTCCTTGATTTCAAAATGAAACACTCATCCTCAGCTATAGATTTCTTGGATGTCAAGATATGCTTACATCCAATCCAAGGTCTCTCTACTGGGGTGCATAGGAATGAGACCTGCAAAATCATTTCTTACATAAGCAGAGCATGCATCCAAGATATATTTTTGATAACATCTTTGACAATCAAATCTTAAGAGTCTCATGACCATGTACTGATGAGTAGGAATTCTTGGAAGAGCAATCCAATCTACGTAGATATCTGAAGGATAGGGCTTACCAGGAAAATAATTTTCCACCAATTTCACAGGTGCAAACCTATAGAAAGCAAAGAGGTCAACCTTATTACTCAGAGAGGTCTGAACAAGCAACACGAAGATAGTCTATTGACACAACACCTAAACAACTTAGATGTATGCTTACTTACAGTTCGGACAATCGACGGGTCTGTGAAGTGATCAGGAAATTTTGGCCGATTCCGACACCAGATGACAAAATCAAGAATATCGTTGGAGAGAGACCAAGGTTTCTTTATAAGAATAAAAAGAATATCAAGAGATTACTATGCCATAAAGATGGCTTTAAACATGGTGGTCTACTATCAGACCGCAAAGGTACTTTTAAATGCTGCAGGTGCAAAGCTTGTTCTTACCTAGATACTAGTAATACTTTCCTTCATTCAGTATCTGGCCGTAACTTTCATTTCGATGTTTATGCTGATTGTACTACTAGCCACATAATCTATTTGGCTACCTGTCATAAATGCCAAGCTTTTTACCTTGGTAAAACTGACCAACGACTAAAGGATCGCATTCTACGACATGTCAGAGACATTGATCAGAATGTTCCACACAATGCCTTAGCAGCACACATATTGGTCCATCCTACGCATAATTTCCTGTTTAAAGCTGTGGAAGTGGTCACCCAAAACATCAGGGAAGGAGATGTCCATAACAGGACAGAATTGAGAGAGATCTTTTGGATCAATAATTTTAGAGCCAATCGACCCCCAGGTCTTAATACAATAGTACCTCTCAGACCTGTTCTAAAATCTAGAAGGAACTTACCAAACATTAACACATGGTTCTAGTATTTTTATCATTGAACTACATATAGGGGACAAACCTCCACTTTAAACATTCATTTTTGTCCTGTGCCTTTAAGAACACCAAAGACAATCAACTACCAGCTCTTGATTGTGTTTCCTTTATAAACAGGAAGAGCTAACCATACTTTTATACGATCTGAAGAAGGCATCTGCCAAAAGCGCTTATCGTTTGGACAATTTCATCAGCTTTTACACTCCAGTGAAGTATATGTTTTTGTCAGCTTTGCTTACAAAGCATCTATTAACTGTGCTTTGACAACTTGAAGCCTGAAGTTGTGGATGTTAATTGCTAGGCTAATTATTTCAGCACCTCAGTGAAGTTTGCATTCCTGTCAGCTTCACTTTTTAAGCTTTCAATAAATTGAGTTTTAACAGCCTGAAGTCTGAAGTTGTGGATGACAATTGCTTGGATATTTAACTATTTTCAGTTCACCATATTCCAGTGAAGTTTACATTTTGTCAACTTCACTTTTTAAGCAATTAATAAATAGTGTTTTAACAGACTGAAGCCTGAAGCTGTGGACGACACCTAAGGTCTTTTTTCCTTGTTTATTTGTCTACCCTCGGTGTCTTTAGTAGTGGTGAGGAGAATTTATTTCCTGTTGTTCCCATAAGTTGTAATAAAATTAAAATCACAAACTGTCCTTGGCTTATGTGGCCTGTAAGTTAAAGTTCAGTATTTGATCTGGAATCTGTAAATTATGCTCCCTTTCATTTGTCTACAGTGCCATAACCTTTAATAGAGAATCTCTGGGCAAGTTCCTTAGGACAAATCTAATACTCAGTTGGTTGAGAACATATAGGTTTAATTCTCAGAAACTGAGATTTGGATGTACTTTGTAGCACATGGGAAGGAAGACAATTGGTAATCAGTATTAGTGATATTTTTATGAAAGGCTATGTAGTACATGAAAGTGTCAAGCCTACCATTTGGTTATGTTATTGACCAAGGATGTCATTTCATGAAGTGCTGGGCTAACATTGAATTGTAGCCCACACTTGTTTTGCTTTAAATATAATACACAATTCTACAAATCTATAAGGTCAGAGGTCCAGATCAGCCAACAATCATTGGATATCTGTGTTACATGTCAATGGTATTGACAAATAGATTATGGCTTGAATCGTATTTCATTATATATTCCAAGTATCTCACAAAAAAACAACAACATATAAATAGGGAAAAAAGTGTCTGTTGCAGGACTTCATGCTTGCAGAAAACACATCACTCAAAATACAAAACATTTTTAGTGAGGACCTGCTAAGAGTGGTACAAAAAAATGTGTTGAATGCAAGACTGTGCAATTATTTAATTGAACGAGTATTCTAATGCTTCAATTCCTGCCCAGTGCAGAATATTTGCATGTACTGACATTACATCTGTTAGAACAGGTTCAGCTGATTAAATATTAGCTGATCTAAATAAACTGTCCTTGCCAATACAAGATCACAGTACAATTTGGGATAGGGAATATTTCCCTTTCCCCACTGTAGTGCATTTTTGTAGTTGTAGATAATCAGCAGGGGGGTGTAGGGGGTGCAGGGGGACTTACCCCCTGCAAACAACATTGTTTATAGGTTATTTTCAATCCTTTGTGGATTGATGTTTTAGTATTCAATAATTAGGTGTTGATCGTTGTAGGATTAATAAGTTACCATTTTGATGGAAAGTTATGCTTCCCTAATGGACACAGCTACCAGTTTGTTTCCCTCTAAATGATGTCAGATAATTTTAAAAATTATGTAGAGTTTTTCAGTCTGGATCTTACAAATTACAAGAAAAGGGCCAGAAAGAAAGAAAAGGAAAGAAAGAAAGAAAGAAAAAAAGAAAGAAAGAAAGAAAGAAAGAAAGAAAGAAAGAAAGAAAGAAAGAAAGAAAGAAAGAAAGAAAGAAAGAAAAAGAAATTCAGATAAAGGTTCAGGTTGGGATCCATGATCTGGATCTCTAGGTTTACTGGGGATTCACATGATTTTTGTGTATTTTGGGAAATAAATATGAATATTAAGATTTTATATCCTTGACTACTAATTCATTAGATAAATGGGAAGTAATAATACCACCCTATTGTTGCAAAATTAAAATGTGACAATTTCTTGTTTAAAATTAGGTATGGGATCGAGTGCAATTTTTAGGTAAAATCTACCATTTTGTAACTGCAAAAGTGTCTCTGTTTTTACTCAGAATAGTTTAAAATCACTAAGCTTCCACCCTTGTCAGTCTGACTGATTATAATATTTTAAATATTTTTAATGACTGAAGACTCTGTCTTTGAGATATGTGCCAAGCTGGAATCGTAATGAAGCACAATGTCTGTAATAAGGAGGTGCAGCCAAACTGGATACCTAATGAAGCCCCGTTCCCATGATAACTAGATCCACAATGGTGTTTTTAATAAGTTCTGGCAGCAGTGCATCTGACATACAGTCATATGTAGAACACAGTGCTGAGTACCACTCTCCATTTCAGTACTAACTACCCTGAATCCATTGCAGATGATGTTGACATAAGCCTTTAAAGTGCCAAAATGGACTCATGAATCTCACATTGTGTATTTTAAAGATATGAGAATTACTACTTAAGGAAAGAGTATACTCTGACAAGGCTTTATTGTCTGGTATGACCTAAGAGGCTAGACAGTATAATAATGTACAATTAGAATACAATACGCAAAAACATATTTAAAGTAATACGTAGCTCATTGATGACAAGGCCTGTAATAAACATAACAACATCTCAAATAATATCATTAAGACTAAGAGTGAAATGTGGTCTGAGACTTTCAATAACATTCTAAATATTTAATAACATGAAGATCAGAAAGACCTTCTATTGAAGTTAACCTATATGTAGAAGTTTAGCAGGAAACATTGCAAGGGCAATTAAGAAATACATTCTAAATGAAATGTCATGAAAACAGGCAATAAAGAGAACCAGAATAAATTTGGGAACTAAACAAGCTTACAAGTCTCTTGAATGAAAGGAACATACAGTTGAAAATACTTGGAGAACTCAAAAAATGTATATTCTGTTGTTGCATGATGCTGTTAGTTTTATCACTGCATACTACAGCCAGAATTGATTACTGATCTTTTGTTTGACAATAATACCTGCTTCTTACTTCTTTTGGCACAGATACAATTTGTTTCATCAGCAAAGAGCCAAATGTTCTCTACGCTTCTCTTCCTTTCTGTATTTATTTAATTGTTTAAAATCACTTAACTGTAAAGGTCAAACTGTACCTCAACATACACTATTTCCAGCTTTAGCTTTGACAAGAAGAGGTTTCACAGTGGCAAGAAAATGTATGTATGCATTAAACAGAAGGAAAGAAGACGGAAGGGAGAGTAAGACATAATAATGGGAAAGGGAAAGTCAGAAAACATTAAAAGTGAAAGGACAGAGAATATTAAATGTATATTCACATTCTGTGTTTCCAAGGGAAGGAAAATGTAGGTACCTATGCAAATGTTGCACTAGTGTTCTCATCATCGGTGATAAAGCTGTAAGAAAAGGATTAGCCAACAATTTCAGAATGGCAAATGAAATTGACACAATTACAATGAAGTTATTTTATTCCTGAAATACTCCTTGACAGAATGCAGGCTGTAGAAATAGTCACTTACAAGTATATTGTTATTTTGTCCTTATCATGTTAAAAGTCATGATATCTTCTTCCAATCATTCATCATTTAAAAAGAAAAGTACTTACTAATAATAAACTAAGAAAGAACAATCTGAAACGTTAAGAAAATAATGTAGGCATTTTACCTATAAACAGTATAATCTATTATCAATATTAATTTTACCTCATATCTTCTTTCATCTATATACCAACCTCAAGATAGCACAAACTCAGAGAAGAGAAAGACGGTGAGGAAATGCAACACTCACCTTCTTGGTCTTCTCTGGCTCTGGCTACCATGACAAATTGCTGTCAATATTTCTGATCCAACGTTCTGAGTGTTAATCACCAATTTGATGATAAACATTAGTGCTTCTAATTTACTACATTTTCCAGGAGCAAAGTGAGCCTTTAATGATTCAGTGTTAGGGGAAATAGCCTTTCCTGAATTAATTATATATTATAAAATGAGCAAACTTCATTTATGGGATTGGTGCCAGAAAGTGTAGCATTGCAGAAGATGCACTGTAATTCATTTAGGGGGTTACTTTCTCCTGATTCTGAGGAAAATTATGAATGCATAACTGGATATATACCATAGATTGTAACTAGTATATAATGTATAAAATGGTATACATATATCATATATATATATATATATATATATATATATATATATATATATATAGATATTGATATTGATATTGATATATATAGATAGATACATTTAAAAATGATATATATATATATATATATATATATATATATATATATATATATATATATATATATACATATAGAGAGAGACAGTGATAATAAAATTCACAATTCAGACAACATGATTTTTAGGAAGTAGTAGGAAACCAGAATGCCCATCAGAAGCCTGCTCAGACTGACTATTCAATTCTTCTAGACAGAGTCCTTTGATTAAGTAACCTCCAACCCTGTACAGTCCCTTGATTAAGATTGAACCTCCAACCCTGGAACTCAGATTTCAAATGTAAGCAATGTCTTACTCAACACATGACCTAACAGTATTTTCCTGCATCACTAGGTTATAGGGAAGGCACAGTATGTTATAAGTAACAGCCTTAATTCTCAGCCAGGTAAGTTACATAATGAAAACATGAGACCAGATAACTAATTGTAGCGATTCATAGTTTTATTATGCAGTCTGGCAAGAAGTAATTATCAACAAGGCCCTTATCATCATCATGTATTAATATAAGATTACTATATTTTTGGTATTCTCGTGACACAATGTTTTCTTCCATTTGACAGCATCTCTAAAGCCTTGAATCTTGACCAAGATAGGTTTTGATCAAGGTTCATCTATACAGATATATGATGTTTTCTCCCATTTCTGGTTACTGAGTAATATGTCACAAATACAACTTTCATCCGCTGACTACAGTTCAGTCTTGTAATAAAATGCCTCTTGTGTACTACACTAAACTCATATATCATCCACTTAAACTCACCCTAACAGTCCCACCCAGCCCTAAATTGCACATCCACACCATTTCTGTATTAGTGCTATTATTATTTACTGACATACATTTACATATAAATGGCCACTTACTTGCTAGACTCATTTGGTAAGAATATGTTTCACTCTTTGACCAGTTTAACTCCTTATCTACTCATTAAAATTTACAACTATGCTTAATTAAGTTGTTAACTATTATGCATGGAATTTTGGTCATTCGACTTGCCATCATTGCAGTAACCACCTTTGACATTTTTATCTCAGTTTCTTTATGTACATGGAGCATGTCACCATAAATTGCAAATATATCTGACCCTTTAACTAGTAGTTTTATGCTTATAGAAATGTGTACCTATGCTGCATTTGTTTTGTGATACTTTATTGTTTGTCCTCCACTGAAAAGGGGCTTTTTCAGCCCACTGGACAATCTCGGTAAATAAATGTAAAAGAAATGCAATAAATAAATAAACAAACAAATAAATAAATGTCAGTGGGAAACAGAAGGGAAAGACTGTGGAATGTCATGTTAACCTAACTGTTTGTGGAACCTAACACACCTTCAGATTGTTCTCTTTCTTTTCTGTAACTCTCATACCTCTTGGACAGAATTGAGTGGCAATAGCATGAGGATGCATGTGTGTGCCTTCTTCAGAAGATTGGGCGCTAGGCTGGCAACTCGACACCGTAAAAGCTCCACTGCCAATCATGAGCGGACAAGGTGATCCACTGTGGTGACCCCTAATTGCGAAAAGCCAAAAGAGAGAGAGCATGAGGATGCGTGATTGTTATTCTACAACAAGACTAGGTAATACTGGTATTTAGATTTCCTGTTACATTAGTTCTGTGAAATCATTATACAGTTGGGACTTGTGTGGAATTTTAGATGGGATGGATGGTCATCTTTAGATAACCTGGCGTGCAGTTTTTATTTGATTGGTTTAATTTTTGTTTTGGTGTGGATAGTAAGATGAGTAGGCCTGTTCTGTTAATATGCACAATACATAAAGTATTACAAAGGCATAATTAGCATGACTAACAAGCAAGAGGTAGCAGGTTCTGGCAGTTAGCATAGAGGATTAAAGCTATGAGCACTTAATGATATACTTCCTGTGGTACAGAGTTTGACTCCCTCAGACTTCATTTGCCTGCTGCATGACCTTTTGCTGTTCACTTTCCTAGACAGTGCTTTATGGCAATTGGGAATTTGGGCTGGAGGTTCCTTAATGACCTACTGAACTGCATGCCCAGTAACTGCCTATGAACTCTGACAAGGACAAATAAGTATGATGGACTTTAACTGCCTATGGTACAGCCACTGTACAGTAAGTGAATGTCAGAAGTGTTGGGAAAATAGCTACACAAGAGAGCTGTAGTAGTGAAAGAGAAGGTAACATTGGTATTGTATACTGTACAAATAGAACAGAAATATACTAGAAGCATCCCTTAAAAAGTGTGTATGTATGAGTGGTGAAAAGCACATTATAAAAGTATATGCAGAGCAATGCACTTACAAATGTCTATGGAAAATGATTTGTGGAACGGTTGAAGCTTGGAGAATCTGATATATCACCAGCATAGTAATAAGCCATGGTATAAAATAATGTGGGAAGTGGGGGTGTGAATGGAGAGCACATGGAATGCACATACATCCCAAGGAGCAGGTGAGATATGAAAGAAGAAGAGGGTAACAGGAAAGATGGATAACGTGGAGAAAGAAAAACAGTTGTCAGAGGGGCATGGAAATTTTAAAATTGAATTAATTAATAACTTTATTTATTTAATTGTTTGCTTGTTTATTGGTGAGAGGAGAGGTGAAGTTGTGGTAAATGAGAGAGAATAAGTGACATATGCAACATAGGACACAAGGACAGAGAGGTAGAATACAAAGGTATGTGGTGACACACAAACATACAATACAAGGTAGATAGCAGACAGAAGAGTAGGTGACCAAAACACACAATGCAAACAAAGGAGAGGTGCAACCCATTTAAATGTCACAATGCTACAAAAGGTTACTGAATGCATCGATGCAAACATTTGGGCGCCCAGTGGTGCAGCGGTTAATGCTGTCGCCTCACAGCAAGAGGTTCTCCGGTTCGATTCTCGGCTGGGGTGTCTTCTGTGTGGAGTTTGCATGTTCTCCCTGCATTCGCGTGGGTTTCCTCCGGGTACTCCGGTTTCCTCCCACATTCTAAAGACATGCTTCTGGAGCATTTCTCCCCGGGCCTCTGCTGAAAACAGGATCTGTGGAACCTAGTCGGACTTTCCCGGTCAACAAATGATAAATAAATAAAAATAAAATAAAATAACAGCTGCAGTATTGTGAACTGTGCAAGCATGCTCATTCATAGTGGAACAGGAATGGCTGCTGGCATGATATGTGAAGTCACTCCTTACCATGAAGGATATTACAGCACAGTAAATTACATGGTGAACTACAGACATGGCAAATGCATGCATCCATGGATGTTCCATACCACCCTTGGTTGTAGTGACTGACAGTTTGGGGGGCAGAGGTAGAGCAACCCACTATAGCACAGCAGTTGTCATCATTTCCAGCTCTGAAACTGCAATAGCAAAGCACAGTGTTGTGTATTCATCATAACCAAGCCACCTGGTACAAAGCATATGCATGTGTGCATTACCACATAAAAGTATCGCAAATTGCAAGTAAAATAAACCAAGAGCATTTTTCTTAGGTTTATACATTCATCGTTAATTATTAGGCTATTGATCTGTGAGGCTGTTTAGTAGCCCACTCATGCATTTCACAAGGTTTCTAGCCTTAGTAGTTCATTACCAAGGCCTCTATAACTTATGGAAGTCTTGTATAAACCCTGGGTGATATAATCCTTTAGTTCTGCCCAAGAACCCTTTGTATAGTAAGTATGAATAATGAGGGTGCCAAGCCAGGGGTGAACTTCTGTTTTCCCATCCATGCAGTCAGGTTGTACCTGAATAAAGTAAAAGTTGCAGAGAGGTGTTATTCTTTAGGAGACATATCTATCTCTCCATATTGTTTTTAAGTTGCAATAGGAATTGAGGTCTCTAGAATGGGTACTTCTGCTACTATTGGCCTTACAGATGTGTAGAAGGTCTGAAAGAATGGGGTTGGTAGAGGCTCTGTATGCAAGCCTGTAGGATACTGAGAAGAGGGGTAGGGCTTTGAGGTGGTCTGAGTAGCTTTTGTGATTTAGGCCCTTGGTTTTCTTGGTGGGATAACACTGTGGTCACTCAGGTTGAGTCAGGTGCTTGCACAAGTGCATGCTGAATGGGGCATCATATTCAATGACTAGTTTAATGAGTGCAGTGCACAGTGGAATGATCACCTCCCTAGATTTGGATGCCATACCCTTGCTAATAAGCTGTACTATAAAAAAGACTTCCTAACAATAGTTGATATGCGCTGGTCGAACATCATTTCATTGTCTACAATTCCTACTACTGGGTCAGTTTTCAGGGAAGGGTTGCCAATATGATAGTTACAGAGGACATCTTGCTTGTTGAAGGATACAGTTTTACACTTTCTTGCATTTAGTTTTAGGTCATGGTTTTGACACTTGCTATTGTTTGTGACAGGCCTTACTGAAGGATCTTGATGCCTTCTGGAGAGTTTATGATGACACTGAGTTTATAGTCATCAAAAAAACTTTGTCTGCCATAAGCTCTCAACATTTGCCTTGCCTTTTGAGAATTAGATGCCAAAAAGAAGTGTCTTGAGGACCAAGCCCTGGGGTACTCCACTAGTGACAAATCTCTTGGTGGAGGTAGATCCACCCACTATAATTATTTGGAATTTATTTGTGAGCTAGTATACTATCCAACACTGGGATTTATATTTAGCTGGATGAGTTTATTAATTGTGCCTGAATGGGGAATTATGTTGAATGTCTTTGTGATATCCAGATATGTGAGTAAACAGCTTTATCCTCATCCATTGCTTCAGTGACTTTCTCAAAGAAGTCAACTAGGGTGAGTATATAGGATCTGCCTTTGATAAAACTGAACTGGCTCAGGTCAATAGTATGTAGGTTGCCTATGCCTTCTTTCATTAAATCTATATTGATCCGTTCCATAGCCCTAGAGATGAGGCTGGTCAGACTTATAGGTCTGTAGTGTCCTGGACTGCCTGACACCCCACCTTTGTGAAAGAATGATTGTTGCAGTTTTCCATTCATTTGGTGCAAACCCTGTTTGGAGGTTAATACTGAAAAGCCTCTGTAAAGGTTAACCAATAGGCATCCTTGTTTGTTACCTGCCCCCATAGAAGCAGTGTTCTTGACCTTGTATACTGTTTTGAGGATTTGTTCCTAGGTGATTTTTGAGGGAGGTGTGGATGCTGATAAGACATCTAGGCAAGATGGTGGAGAGAAGGGGGCTGAAGTTAGAGCTAAATGTCTCAGCTAGTGGACTGACTGTGTTTTCAGGATTAGAGAATGTAATATTGTTTACTATTAGCTCAGTACAAATTTGAACATTATTTCTGTGGATTCTGACATAGTTAAAAAAAGGTTTTGTGATTGTATTTTGCTTGGGTGGCTATTTCTACCTCATATCTAGCTTTGGTCTATTTAATCAGTTGTGTGTTAGACTTAGAAAGAGCCTTTTTGGCATTTGTAGAACTGGATTTGTTTTTACATGCAGTGAGCTTTTCCCTTTGTTGTAGAGCCTGTTTATATTAGATTCCACCATAATGGTTTATTCTAAACTTGGTGCTTAATTTATTTTCAAGGGGGATAGTTGCTTCTATGCAGTTATTTACATATTCATAGAATATTTGTTGTGGGGTCCTCAGGGTGGAAGAAAAAGTTGACTTTTGCCAGGTCATCATTCAGCTTTAGTAGATTTGCTTTGGCAAAATCTCTATTCAAAGAATTATTGAAGGGTGCTTCTGGTTTCAGTCTTATGGGATAGGAAGGGATAGATTCCTGTCCCAGAGACTTCCCATACTCTGGAACAGGCTACCAATCTATGTCAAGCAAAGTTCTTCATTAGCACTCTTCAAGAAAAATCTTGATGAGTGGATGGGAAATAGGAAATACACCCCGGTGATCACTTCTGTGTCTCTGCTCGACAGTGGCACAGGAAAATAACTTTCTTGGGTGGTGTAAGCCAGGGAACCTTGTTGGCTAGGCTTACATAGGCCCTTGGGCTGATAGCCTAGTACCTACCTATGAACCTATGGTGAATATGATTGATTTATGCTCTGATTTGTTTAGGGAGAGTGTTACAACAGAAGGGGAGCAATCCCATATTATTAAGAACAAATTCTGGGATTTTTTTGCCCTCATTGGGTTACAGACTAGTTGGTCCATAGTTGGTCCAGTGAGTTTGTATTTATGAAATCCAGAAATCTCTGGACATATATGTCTGAGGATGTATAAGTGGCTGAATACTCAGAGTTTCCATATTAGACAGGAGTTATGGTCCAAGGGGTCATAGAGGAGGTCCTGTAGTTGGCTAGAATGTGATATAGAGTTTTGTTAATGGTAAGCTGGATATGGAGGAGTTCCAGGTTGTTATTCTGCTTAATGAGTATGGAGATGCAATTCTGTTGTGTGAATAAAAAGATACTGCTGCCTTTAGTGCCTTCAGGTAGTGCAGTGGTCTGAACACATGGTAGAAGTTGAAACCTTTCACTGATGGGGCGTTATCTATATATGTGAACCAAGCCTCTGATATGTGCTGATATTAATGCATTCTATGGTAAAAAGTGCCTGTAGAGAGTGTAGATTTATGTTTAAGTTCCTAGCCTTGAGTCTCAATGTAATGATACTGTAATGCTGCTGTGTCACATTTGCATGTTATTATCACATACAGTGCACATGTGCAACTGACACTCACTGACATCAGAACAGCAGGCAATGCCGATGTGTCACTACAGTTAGCATGCACTAATATGACAATAATACACAGTCATTCATTTTGCATTTATGGAAACACATAATTTCATGTGGGACAGTATGCACAATTAATGCCGTGTCTCTATGGAGAATGACTGTCTGTGTACAATACATGTAGAAACCACTGCCATTAGGATATAAGAGTACAATGTTGATGGGGTGCACATAGTGTCATACTAGGATGTGCAGAACAGGTCCATAAATAGGTATGTGACCAAACACATACTCAAAGTCATGGCTAATGGCTTGAGTGCATATATGGATATTTGGCCACCTGTGTCACACATTAACAATGTTATGGTTGGGTTGGTACTTAAATATGTGGCCATGGATGCATTGAGCATGTATGTGCATTACTATGATGAACAACTGCAGCACATCAGCCATATTCAATGGGATGCCTGTATTTTTTCCATCATAACTGCCATACCTATATGTATAGTCATGTAAAACACATTGCAGCAGTTGTCCGGTGCTATTATGTATGGCATTACA
Organism: Protopterus annectens; assembly: GCF_019279795.1. Lineage (NCBI taxonomy): Eukaryota > Metazoa > Chordata > Ceratodontiformes > Protopteridae > Protopterus > Protopterus annectens. The sequence continues at coordinate 539,621,625 of NC_056751.1, read as the reverse complement.
TTCTTGCAAATGTGGTGTTAAAGGTCATAAGGAGAGTGATGTTCACAAATGAAGAGTTCTAGCCATATGTGACCAGGGTGACATGCAGCACACAAGTGCACATTGCTGATACAGGACATCTGTGAATATCTGATGCAAACACCATCGATCATGTCAGGTTTCATTTTTGTTGGAGAGGTGGAAATAAAATGAAGAAACATGTGCAAGTGGCACACACCCAGAGGCATAGGACTGAATGGCAACAGAGTAACATAGCATTACATGGAATGTGTTAGTAAACACTAGTCAGAAGGTTTCTGCACATGCACACATGCGCTATACAATTGTGTCTCATGAATGGCCACCACAGACAAAAACAAACATACTTGTGTGTGGAACACATGCATTATGTACATGTCACAATGTCTATAACACATGATTTCCTTATTTCTAGAATATGTGCAGAATAGGCAGAAACACAATGCACAGATAGCATCCACTTGAGTAAAAACTTTTAATGACAAAACAGGTAGTTCAAAACAGGTTAGCGCTTTCAACACCACACTGGTGGCTTCCTCAGACCATAACAAATAGCACAGAGTTTAAGAACAGACTTTAAATGCCAAAAGCAAGTATATATAAACCAATGAAAACATCACTCACATTTCAAACTCTCTTCACCAAAGCTAACTTTCAGAATGAACGCGAAACATGATGACATCATCAAAGACCAAACTCCTTAAAGGAGCATGCGCCATACTTCATAAAAATAAAATGGAGACTAGTACTGTGTATGTATGTATATATATATCTATATATCTATATATATATATATATATATATATATATATATATATATATATATATATATACACACACACACAAACATATGGAAATCACATAAAAACATATAAAAACATACCTAACAACTGTCTATCTTTTTACTCAAGTGGATGCGATCCGTGCATTGTGTTTCTGCCTATTCTGCACTCATTTTACTTGTTTTCTTTGTCGGCGGTTTCGCATTTGCCCGTGGAGTAATTTATTCTGTTTGTTTTTATTTCTAGAATATATCAAACTGCAGTAATGCACAACATACATGGAAAGCAGATTTCAGAAGATGTTCATGCATGGGCCTCTACACAGGGATGCATGACAGTGTGATGCCATTTGGCACACTGTCACAATTAGCCAGGAAACACCTACTCAGCACAACAGCACTATGTTATCCTGATGCATGTGGGTTCCACTGTACACATAAACTCGAAGTACAGACAGTCATATTGTCATTATAACCATCTACATTACCATGCATGGACAGGCTTGTATGAAATCTCAGAAAGATAATGGATAGCCTATGCAACATGAGGTACTACATTGGTGGATCACATAGGTATATAATTTCAAACCAAAGCCACCCACTGCATTGATGATATTCCATATGCAGTATATGTTACCCTCTTTCATGCCACAAGGTATGTTAGAACAAATGTAACATACCATACAATGTGTGAAAGTAATATATATTGATGTGCTACTTATGTGCTATGGTGAAGAGACTCAAAAACTCTTAACTATTCTCTGTCTCATATTGCCTACTTAGAGGTGATCTCTGCTTGACTTACAAAGCCATGTCTGACCCAGCTCTGTTAGAAATGCTACATCTAAAGAAATCCTACTCCCTCCATACCACACACTCCAGAGATCTCAACCTCATTACCATAATTAACAGAACATGCTGGAGGGACAGATTCTTAACCCAGAGACAGCCTATACTATGGAACAGACTTCCCATACATGTCAAGTAGAGCACCTCGCTGACCCTCTTCAAGAGAAATCTTGAATGGATGGGAAACAGAAAATTCACCCTGGGGATAAAACCAGTGGCTCTACTCGACAGAGGCACTGGGAACTAAAGTAGGGTGGCACTATGCCAGGGTAATCCTATGGCTAGGCTTGTAAAGGCCTCAGGGCCATTAGCCTAGTACATACCTAGGAACCTATGAACCTATATGTGGGACATGTGTGCAACTGGGAACATAGTAGCGCAGTGCACAGAAATGTACAATTATTAGACTGTCACAAAGTGATATTGTTGCACAAAATGTTGCAGATTGCTTAATGACAGTGTGCTGCACTGCTTACAGGTGTTGTGCAACACAATAAATAATAATGTGTGCTCTGTATCAACAGGACAGGTACATTACAAATGCTATGCAACATAAAACAAGCCAATAGGTCACTTTGCAAATGCTGGTACTACATGCAATAATATTGCAATTTTGCACCAGTGTTATAGTGTAAGCATGCATACACATGCCAGTATACATATGTGAACAATGTAAAAACAAATCTTCTTTTACATACACTATACAGATATGTGGCAAGCATATACTGTGCATAAGGAACATTTAATCAGGATCCAGAACATACTTACATTCCTAAGGGATGTTCTACATAGGGCCAACCTTCCCTGGTAAGGTCAGCAACAACACCCCACAATGCCTGTCACACTATGATGGCCATCTCACCAAAGAAGACTTGCATTATGGCCTGCATCTGCTCATGGGAGATATCTGATATGATGTCCCACATCTGATTGCAAAAGCAATCACTTAGGGAGATGGGTTGCTCCAATACTCTGGCTGGGACAAAAGCAGGGGGTCCTTCCTTCTCCTCCTCCATCTCATTCTCCACATTTGTAGGTGGGGCCACTTAACATTGGTAGTGCTACATAGGTGACCAGTGGTGATCTGAATGGAGAAATGATAAAATAAACAAGCAAAGGAGAGTAGTATTTCTGGAACTGAGTTCATGTAGTATTTCTGGAACTCTTGTTGAGTACCTTCATGAGTGTGGGCCCTGTTTTTACAAAATCTCATGAAGATGACACCAGTGTAGAGACTATTTTATATAATATACACCATAGACAGAAATAGGTTAAAAATAAAAAAGGCAGTTGGGTGCACAAGTCCTAGTATAAAAAAAGTGCCCAATGCTGGTAGGCACACTGGTGCCAGGACTGAAAAAAACTAACAGTGTAGAATTCCAAAGACATGGAAACATTCCAACAATGGGGTTAGCCCACCCCTCACCCCACCCCATTGTAGAAGGAAGTAGTAATCCGCAAAACACATAAAAACTGACAGGCCAAAGAAGAGCCATAAAGACGACAGAGTAGTCTAGTAATCCGCAAAACACATAAAAACTGACAGGCCAAAGAAGAGCCATAAAGACGACAGAGTAGTCTAGTGAGGATAAGAAAAAAATATGTATTGTTACTATATTGAAAATGATTAAGAGAGAAATTAGAGGAAAGAAAATACTTGAACAAGAAAATATGTCAAAAACTTCAAATGCAAAGTTATACTCATTAATATAACAGATCCATGAAAAGCATTATATACACCAAGAAACTTTAGGCCATTTGGAAAAAGAAGTTACTGAGGAAGTAAGAAAATATAAAGAACAAAATTGAAAGATATAAAAAAGAAGCATATAAGAGAGATCTGATATGGTGCAATATTTATGCAAAGGAGAAAGCCAAACTAATCAATAGAAAAAGCAGTTCCAAAGATATTTGAAGAAAAATACAGGCAAAGACAAACATATGGAAAATGTCTCAATACAAAAATAAGATCACAAAGAGAGAAAGTAGAATAGAAGATTAGTACAGTAGAAGTTAAACAAATAGAAGATGAAGTATGTAATACCTGCAAAGTGAAGGGGTTCAGTGTTGAAAATCCAACTCTGGTATTGTCACAGCATGATGGAACAATGCGTCACCAAAGTAAGGAGAAACAGGTGGTGTGGGAGGGGTCTATATCATATAGTCGAACTGTGATAAGTTTGAATATTAAAATATCAAACTCCAAACTCCGAAATGTAAATAGTTCAAAAACTCAAAACTTCGAAGATCGGAACTCTGAATAGCAACGGTCGGCCAGCTTTACACCCGTACTACCTCAAATAATAAAGGTAACATGCAGCCACTACACCTGTGAAATATTGCATAACACAACCCACATGAAGCTACACTACCCGGATGTTCGAAATGTAAGAACTTCCAACGCTCAGAACAGCGATTTTTTTTCCCAGGGGAAAAAAATCACTGTTCTGATACACAACGTAAAAACACACAAACATTTCAGACTATTACTAATGTGGGAGACATCGCCTCCCCACACCGCCCAACATGGGGGACTGTGCCCCCCACATACCCCTAATTAAATATACGAACTCCGAGATCGCACCACAGTGGCTACTTCATGCATATGCATGCTTTTACAGTGACGCTAAGCATCAGTGAGTACGGAAGGGCCAACTATAACCATTCAGAGTTCCGATCTTTGAAGTTTTGAGTTTTTGAACTATTTACATTTCAGAGTTTGGAGTTCGAAATTTTCATATTTGAACTTATCACAGTTCAACTGTATGATATAGACCTATGTGGGAGGCATCTGGAGAAGAAATATAGAGATAGAAAAGAAAGACACATTTAATATGGTGTAATATTTATGCAAAAGAGAATGTAAAATTAATCAATGCAAAAAAAGCAGCACCAAAGATATTTGAAGATTGCACAAGCAAAGGCATCTAGATATGAAAAATTTCACAATACAAAAAATAAGAAAACAAAGAGGGAAAGTAGAAGAGAGGATTAATAATGGAAACATTAAAGACATGGAGCCTGAAGTTATAGATTACTTGTGAATTGAAGGATTTAGTGTTGAAAATCCAACTCAATGTCACAGCAAGCTGGAACAATGATTCCCCAAGTTAAGGAGAAATAGGTAGAATGGGAAGCATATGATCACTTTGCCATATGAAGATACTCTGGAGGCTTCATTGGGAAACTAGCACAAAAGATTAGTTGGAGTTTCACAGCAATGGAAGTAACAGGAGTGATAGGCCAGTGAGTTCCCATATAAAAGAGCAATGGATGATGCAGGATGCAGCTGAAGAGAATATGTCATAGGAAGATGTTCAGGAAATTTCTGTAGAATTCCCACTGGAAATGGAGAAAAATGAATGTGCCCTTAGTTTAGAAGGCAGCGATTTAAGGGAAGAGCTGCTTGGATAGACATTAAGATCAATGAAAGAAATAGATTACAGAAATTCAATAAGACCAAAAATGTTAGAAGTTTGATAAAACGAACACAGTAATTCAGACTATTAACAGAGATTCATGTGCTATAACAGAAGTAAACAGGCTATATTACAGTTAAGCTAAATTAATAGGTAAAATCTTACCACAAAATCACAGGACAATAAGGGAAAGGAAGGGAATAAATCAAATGCCATCAAGGAACCACTGAATATAGTAAAATATAAAGCAAATAAGACAAGACGTGTCACTGTTAGAAGAGTATAGAAAAGGGAACAGATCAACAAAAATACTTAGAAAGACAGATATGATAAAAGGAACATGCAGTATCAGGGCAGACCAGAATCTATCGTACACTATTGCAAATCATAAACTAAAGATATCAGCAGAGGCAGAAAAAATTAGAAAATATGCATATAAATATAAAGGAAAAGTACAAAATAAGCAACTCACTCATAACCCAAAAAAGTTTTACGGAGAATTGGGAAACAAGGCAAATTAATAGAAATACTACCAAAAAAAGAAGAAATAGAGACATATCTATGAAGACCCAGTGGAACATAACAAAGATGCTGAACAGATAAAAGAAGAAAAGGAAACAGTAAGAAGCTCAAATGTCCAGGATATGAAATGGAATGAAGTAATTGAAACAAAATTAAGAAAAGGTCCTAACTGGAAAAGCCCAGGCCCAGATGCAGTATCTAACTTCTGGCTAAAAGTATTAACTAACATATTTATGTGAAGATTTAGACCTGAGTAAGAATTATTTTTTTGAGCATCATGAACAAATATCAACCTGGCTGACAACAGGAACAATTATATTTCTTAATAGTGAACCTGCAACCTATTGTAAAAGCTATAGACCAATAACTTGCCTTCCAACAATGTATAAACTACATACTGGAATTGTTTATAGTCATTTAGAAGAAAACTTAATCATGGCAATAGAACAAAAGGGTAATAAAAGAAAGTCATATGGAACAAAGGACCCTTTGTTGCTAAATAAAGTCATAATGGAGAATTGTTAAAAGGGGAAGAGTCTAGGTATGGCATGGATTAACTACAAAAAAGCATTTGACAGTATCCCACATTCCTTGATAGCGGAGGGCTTGCAGATGTGTAAGATACACCCTACATTGATCAGTTACATTACTGTGACCATGAAAAAGTGACAAACCACTTTACAGCTAGGCATGATAAAGAATAAATTATTATCCCATGGATAAATATTTAAAGGGGGATATTCCAGGGTGACTGTCTAGCACCGCTGTTCTTTTGCCTTGCCCTTACCCCATTAAACTGTCTACTTAACAGATGAGGTCATGGGTACAGTTTGGCTTCCAGAAAGCAACCAAGTGTAAAGACTTCTCATCTTCTTTTTGTGGATGATTTAAAACTGTATAGTTCATCAGATGAGGAACTGAAAGTACAACTGCAAGTAGTCAAAACTTTCTCAGATGATATAAGAATGCCATTTGATATTGATAAATGTGCAAAAGCAACATTTAAAGCAAGAAAGCTGCAGCACTAAGAAAATATCAGTCTGGGCCAGAAATGTGATATTTAGGAAACTGAGCGGGATGGAGTGCATAAATATTTAGGAACTGATGAAGGATTGACAATAAAACATGAACAAATACAAATAAAACATAGTAAGGAATATTTTATAAGGCTAAAATTAATAGTGAAAACAGCCCTGACATCTATGAACAAAGTCTAAGCTATAAATCAATTTGTTCTTCCTGTTTTAAGTTACAGTTTTGGGATGATTGACTGATCCCAAAAGGTATTGGATCAGTTGGACAGGAAAAAAAGAAAAATACTTCATGCTTATACAATGATTTAGAAAAATCAGTATATACAAAGATTAGATACTCCCTGTTCTGAAGGAGGTATAGTCCTCCTTGAAACTGATTGCATGTATAGATCTGCAATCGTGGGACTGCATACATATCTGCTGACCTCACAAGATCCAAACATAGTGAAAGTTTTAAAACATGAGAAGAACAAGTCTTAGATGACCTCCCTGCTTAGTTTAGCAGAAGCATGTTGGTGTCAAGTGGGAATAGAAATCTAACCAGAAGTAGATAAAAATCAGGCAGTTACTGTATATGCCAAAAACAGGAGAAAGAATATAAGGCAAAGGATCAGATGAGAAGGTAAAAAATGTTGAAAAGGCATAAATATGGTTGCAAATACAGAAAACTCCTGGAACAACCTGATATTGATCAGGAATGGTTAAGGAGAGGTGACTTTAAACCAAAAGATGAAAGGCTAATATTGGTGGCCCAGATGGACTACATTCATGCTGGTTTACAAAGTTCTTTGAACATGTGAGAGAAACAAACAAATACAGACTTTGTAAAACAGAACTGGAAACAGTCGCACATCTGCTTGGTGGGTGTGACACACCAATGAAAGAGGGCCTGTATACTGAAAAGCATAATAATGTGGCAAGACTGATGCATTGGGGATTGTGCAAACATTATAATACTGAAGTAGCTGAGAAACATTTGGAACATGAGCCACAAAGTATTATAAATAGAGAATTGTGAAGTTTATATCACATAGGATCACCCATTACCAGCAGTTCAAAAACAGATGCAAGAAAACCAGATATAGTAGTCCACGAAGAGAAGACAAAAGTAGCATTGATCATTGAAATTGCTACACCCAGTGATTACAGTATATTATGTACAGAGAGACGCAAAGTCATAAAACACCAGGATTTGCAGGCAGAAATGAGGGCAATGTGGAAGGATACCCAGACAGTTCCAATAGTAGTAAGAGCAATGGGGTTCATAAAAAAGAATTTACAGTTGTATTTAGATACACTTAATGCCATATGAATTGCAGAAGGAGACAATTCTGGGCACATTGCGGGCAAGGGTGCCAGAACCATAGGGCGAGGGGGGCCCCCCCTCTTTAAAAATAAAGTCATGAACTGTGTCCCCAACACCTGGCTCAGATTTTTTCTAAATAAACAATGCTGTACCAGAGAAAAGAGTAAAGGGACATCGGAAAAACAGAAAGTGTATGTGTTTGCGTATATGTGTGTTTGTGTGTCTGGTTGTCTGAGAGTGTCCGTGAGTGCATGTATCCCAGTATTTACAAGTGAGAGCATGTAAATGTATGAGAGTGCCTGTGTGCATGCAGATGTGCGTGAGTGCATGTCTATATGCGAGTGTGTATGAGTGCATGCATGTGAGTCTGTGCTAGTACGTACATGTGAGTGTATCTGTATATGACTGTATGTCATTACGTGTATATTTCAGTGTGTGCGAGTGTGTTTGTGTGCGAGTATGCGCTAGTGCGTACATGTGAGTGTGTGATTACCTGTATATGACTTTGCATGAGTGCTTGCATATATGTGAGTGTGTGCGAGTCCCTGTATGTCAGTATGTGTGAGTATGTGTGGCCATGCACGAGTGTGTACAGGGTTCAGAATCAGACTCCTACATAAAGAGGTAGTTCAACAAACATGATTTTTTAAATTGTAAAGCATGCATACCTCTCAACTGTACAGATTTTGCCTCATATTTTTTGGTCTGTTCTCCTCATAAAATGTGTGGTTTTCTTGCAAATCATTGAGGATTGAAATCCATAAACAATGACAAGCATTTGAGTTTCAGACTTCATTTCCTTCGGAAAATGCATGCTAACACAAATCCTGTTATCCTAGCAACTAAAGTTTATAGGAGCAGCATTTAAAATCTGTCTCTACCTTCGGCCCTTTGGCCCACCATTATTTTAGGCTTTAATCAGATTTCTTGTGCTAAGAGGTTGAGAGGTATTTGACCTATTTGTAAGTAATAAGAATTTGTTAGTAGAATAGAGGTCCCTTGCTGGACAGGCAGTAATACGTTTTGTAGTGCAGGACATTTTTCTGGATGATGAGTGAGTTTGTGTGCTGTAGTTAGTTGTGAGTATGTTTGGTAGTTGTGCAGTTCAAGCCAGTTTAATTGCTTTAAGCTATGACAATGTTGGTTCCTATGAGGTAGATTGGTGGCAAATTTAGCTATTTTATTGTAGCAGGAGGCATTTCTGTGCAAATTCATCCTATCAGGAAACCAGCTCTTTTTTTTTTTTTTTTTTTTTTTTTACTGTGAAACAGTAACTTCAAGTGATTGTTATATACCAGTGCATGGGAGGTGTGGTGGTTTTGACCAGAAAGAAACAATATTTTGGAGTGTTTAGCTCTGCTCAGAAAACACACTTTTATCTGAGTAATTGTCAATAAATATTTTGTTATATCTCAAAGATCATTACTCATAATTCTTTGCTAGTAGAAGTTACTTACATGATTTGTTTTCTTTTATATAAATGTATTGTTGCCTGTGTCTTCAGTGATAATTCAGTAAAGGTGTTTGTGAACACATCAGGCTGATAATTTGCCTCAGATGCAGGTGAGAGACTCTGCAGTGACCAAGCTGGTTCCTCAGACCAGTCTCCTTTTCCCCTAGATCCCTCTATGTGGCAAATACAGCCACTGTGGACTAAATGTTAACGATGTCATCTGCAGCTTTTGGGCTCCCCTTAGTAGGCAAGGAAGAACCACTTTTTTGGTGTTGCAAGAACGGGCAGGTAAAGTGCACCTGCTTAAACAGAATGTTGTGCCCAACCCTGAGAAAGCTATTGCTGCCATTAAAAAAAATGTTTGCCTTAATTTTCCTGTAAAAAAAAAAAACAGAAAACTAAACATATAGCTTTTTCTGCTCCAGTTTCACTGGACAGCAGTAGTTTATTAAGTCTGGCTCAGCTCAGGGCATTGTATAGGCTATTGAACATTTCTTATCAGGTGTTTTCTGGTAAAAGAAAAAGTGATTCTCTTTAACCTGAACAGATTCAAGAAATTAAATCCAGAGAGGAATGTGATTGAATAGATACATTTTCCCCTCAGAATTCTGAACCTCTAGAATGTGCAAGTGTATTCAGTGGGAGAGCACTGAAGTTTCTCAGTCCCCATAGAAAATACTATTGGGGGGGGTGTGGCCAAGATGTCAAGGAGATAACAGCACTTTTCTGATGCTCTACCTCAAAGGATTTTTTTCTGACAGGATTTAAACAAAATTTCTCAAAAAACAAAGAAGAATTTTCTCTCAAAGGACTATATTAATGTTCTGAACAACTTGTTCAGAAGAATTTCCACTTTTATTAATATATTACCAAGAATTTTTCTGTCAGAAGTTGTCACTGCCTTTTACTATATGAATCAGCTATGAGCCATTCAAAAGCTTCTTCACAGGAAAGCTCCATGAAAAAGAAACTGCAAACTATAATTACTAGCATACAAGACCTCTCCATGAGATGGATAATCTAGAGAAAATAATGGAAAATATGAAAAAAGAAAGTAAAAAGCAACAGATGACCTGAAAGAAATAATTACTAAACATACAGACCAAATAGCAGTGCTCGAAGAATCCATGAATGACATAGATGGAAGACAGATGGCGAATGATAATCAAATACACTTTTTATTAAAGCAAAATAACAAGTTACAAGAGAAAGTGGAAGATTTAGAATCCAGATCAAGAAGAAATAACATTAGAATTTATGGTGTTCTGGAAAAAATGGAAGGAAGTAACATGACTTGTTTTTTAAATGAATGGTTACCAAAAGTATTCAATCTTCCTGAATCTTTATCATATAGGATAGAGAGAGCCCATAGGTCTCTATCAAATATATCATCATTAAACAACCCCACAGCAGCAAGATCTATCATTGTGAAGTTCTGTCAACTCAAGATAAAGACTTGCTATTATGATCTGCATGGTCAGGAAATCCATTTCAAGTAGAAGGAAAAAACATCAAGTTTGACAACAACTACACATCTTCTGTGATAGCAAAAAGAAATTAATCTGCTCCCTTAATTAAACATCTGAAGAAAATGAGCATCAAAGCTCAGATTATGTTCCCAGCTCAAATTAAAATTATTCTTCCTGAAGGTCAGAAGATTTTCAGTAACCTTGAAGAAGCAACAGATTTTGTGAAGAAAAGAAATCTAGTGGATAAAGCTGAGGAAATGGACATTTCATTACCCAGTCTGAAAAGACATTCAACTAATGGTAAACTATCCTCAAATGATAAAGTAACTAAAAAACTCAAAGGTAAATAGCTAAATAATCTATATATTCAGGTTGTTCCCATAATATAATTTCCACAACTCTCAGGACGCATGGCAACTTTAAGGTATTTAATTTTATGTTTTTTCCTTAATATATATATATATATATATATATATATATATATATATATATATATATATATATATATATACACCAATATAGCTTAATCTGAAGTAAACTTGCTTGGCTCAAACCCTTCTTTCCTTTCCTCTCCTCTTCTTCTTATATAATTTTGTTAAATGCACATTTCTACATCTTAACATTTAATAACTTGATTATAATATTTAGAAAATAAGTACCATATTATAGTACAGTAAATACTGCAGTCTGTTTAACTTCATTTAGTTTTTTTTCTCCATATCTTACAGAGTAATAAAAGTAAACTTTTTCTATGTTCTTCTTGCAGTCTTTCAATGTTTAGATTAACATTTTAAGATTTCTACACTACTAACTTCTACACCTCTCTCAGTCTCTTTAAATTTCCTAAACAAAATGGGAACCTTGTTTATACCTAATTTATTTATTTAAATGTCTGAGATATTTATATTAATATATTGCTTATCGTTCAGTATACAAAGATGAAAGGACGCGGTAACAAACTTTTTTCTATGTTTAAATGTTATCAGATGTTGAAATGCATTTGCAAGCTGATTTTACGTCTTTGTTTTCTTTACATAAACCTTGAGTGGATAACTAACACATACAATTGAATTGCACACACTTTGTACCTTCATAATAATTTCCCACTGGAATCTGCAAAGCTTCATAAAGAATTTATTCTCGAGCAGAAAACGTTGAACCACATCAATAATTCTTCACGTAGCAGCGATAGCAATGCCAACAGATGCTCAGTCTAACCTTTGAAATCTGGTCGCGCTTCTATGAAACTGTGCGACATACGCATAGAGAAACCCATTTGGAAACTATTCAATGAACAAAAAATGTACTGTTGAAGTTTTTATAATGTAAGTACTATGCATTTTAAAAGGATTTGTTCAGCGGACATTTTTGCATCGCATTTATATATTCCACCATGCTGTTTTTACTTATGCACTGGTAATTCTCTTAACTTCGCTTCACCTGTTCTTCAGTAGTAAAAGCTGTGATTCCAGTTACCAGAAAGGACTTTCATTACAGCAGGAAAATAGATCTGTGTTTTAACTTTTGGCATTTACACCCCCTAATTGCTTTAATAGATTGCAGTTGTTGCAATGTAATCTCTAAATAGTCTGATTCCATATAAATGGCTCAACCAACTGCCGAAAATCTCTTTCTTGCTTGCCAGATCTGCTATAAAGCTTGCTCCTTTTCATTCTATGTTATAAACTAGGTTAAGGTTATTTCAGCTTCCAGTGCAGCTGAATCACTTTCGTAAAACCTAGAACACTTGTTGTGGAACCAGAAAACAATACCACCTTACTTCTAACATAGTCCAGATATTTTTCACACATATAGATAGATTAATGCAGAGAATATGTTTTCTGTACAATATATAAAAAGCATATAGAATTTTCTTTTGGATACTTTAATTGTGCAAATACTATTTTTTGAAATGGAGGTACATTTTAGAGTTGTTGTTGAGCTCTGTTGATAGAGGAGTGGTCCCTTTGCCACAGTGTGTTGTTGGTGGTGCTCGAGAAGTCTTGAGTGTTGAGTGCATCTCTGGCGATGTTTTTGACATAGTTGACCTTCCCACATTGTTTGGCCTTGGTTCTCTAATGTTTTTGCCTCTGCCAGTTATTTGGGATGGTCTGTCTCTACTTTCATCATTGAGTGTTTTGATGGAAGGTGCCCAGGTGTTCACCGTTCACTCCAGTAGTCCTGTTCCTGGTTTGCTGGACCTCTGTTGCCATTGTGCCTATGGAGGTGTGAAGAGTATTGCACTTGGGGTCCTGAACTGTTGTTCCCCCTCTGATTTTTCTTCTTGGAGCTGCTGCCAGTCTTTTCGTGACTGCATGCTCTGTTCAGGACTTTGTCATTTTCTGTTGAAAATTCTTTAGTGGATCGTCTGGTTTCTTCGGAAATCTGGTTTCTTTCTGTTTGAGATTTTGTCTTGAGGCCGTAGGGAGAGAGATATGGTGTGTGTGTACGTGTGTGTGTGTGTGTGTGTGTGTGTGTGTGTGTGTGTGTGTGTGTGTGTGTGTGTGTGTGTGTGTGTGTGTGTGTGTGTGTATATTGATATCTATGTATATACAGCGATCTATAGTTATTTCTTTTTTATATGTATATATGGATAAATGATGTGCTCGCTCGCGGATGCGTGTGCGTATGCGAATGCGCACACACAGATAGTCAAGTATGTGGATCTATTTGTAGTTCAGAGTGCTTATTATTTTATTAAAAACATTACATGAAGGGGTGGAGTTTCTTGTGCACATGTATCTGTTAACTCAGTAGTTGTTTATCAATACATTATTTTATATATATATATATATATATATATATATATATATATATATATATATGACAGAGTGAGGGGGACAAACTGGACTTTGCATGTTGGGTACTTGGGAGTGGTGATTGCTAGATGGCTGTAACCCTTAATTTGATAAAAACTACCATGTGGAGCCTATACCTGAGTTGTGAAATGATAATACTAAGAATATTTCATGTTTGTTTTACTGTTTTTTGTTGACTGAGTTGAATGCTTAACTGAAGTTCTGACATGGATTCATTACTGTGATGCTAGTGTATCTGGAGTTGATGCTATCAAAGTTCATGCTTTAGAATGATGGAATGATGTCTTGGAATCACTTCTGATTAAAGCTTCCATGGAGTGACATTTGTCTGTTTCTGTATTCATATGCCTTAAGTCTTAACCTGATGTGCTAACTATTGACATTTTGTTCTAGTATTTAAAACTGTGTACAAAGCCAGATATATTTATCTAATAGTTATTATTTTTGCTAGCACTAGCATTATTTATTTATAATAATGGATTCGACATTAGCTGTTTATGTAAATAGTTTGGGTAGGGCAGACACTTTTCTACATATACCTGTAGGATAGTTATGATCTAATTAGAATAGCTACCTGCAGATTAACTATGCAAAAATATAACTGTACTATGCACATTATCCTTGGTTAAATAAACACCAGTAAAGAATAGGAAGCTTTCCATTCTAATAAATATTAGAAATTTATAGAAATTGTTTATGATTAGTTAACACTATATGTTCATGTCTAAAGATTAAGTTAGTTATATTTTCCATAGTTAAAATGTATATATTTTTTTTCTGAAGAGTGGTTTTCAATAGTAGTATATATGCTCTAATTTGAGGCGGAGCACTGGAGAGTGGTTGGCTGACAATTTTTAGGATAGTTGAAGGTGGATTAGATGACGTGTTCATCAAACCAGGAATACCACATTCCATGGTTAGAGTTGTATATAGTTTCAAATTATTTACAGTTAGGTTTGCTTCATATCTTATGCCCATAACAAAAAATTGGATATTCATTTGTATCAAAGTAAATGATTATAAATGTATGTCTCTAAATGTTAATGATCTCAATAACCCTATAAAAAGAGGATGTCTAGTCAAATAATTAAAAACAAACAAGTTTGATGTTGTCTTTTTACAGGAAACTTATATAATTGGAAAAGATTTGGATAAAATATCTTTTAATGACTATACAATACTTCTGGAATCACATTACGTGAGCAAAAAAGGAGGTACTATGATATTATGGAGAAAATCATTACCAATTCCAAAACTACTAGATTCTTATTCAGATAAAAATGGCATGTTATCCATGATTTCTCTGGAAATTAATAAGAAACAGATTACTTTGATTAACTTTTATTGGATGCCAGGTATCAGTGTGCAAACAGCTGATAAATATCTTGAAGCAACTTTAATTAGATCTAAAGGTGATATAATATATGCAGGAGATTTCAATTGTATTTTAACTAAAAATGATAACACCAAAAGTGGTAGCTTCAAAATCTCCTGCCCAGCTAAAAAACATAATAATTACATAAATTCTTCGAATCTGAGATACATTTATAATTTAAAAGAACCAAATTCATTAAAATATGCACATTACTCCTACAGATTTGGTACACAAATAAACTTTGATAAAGTTGTTGTTACAAGCAACATATATTCCAAATTACAAGAAGTTCTAATAAGCTCCTGCCCTATGTCTGACCATAATGTCATCTTTTTCAGAATTAATATTAAATCCAACAGCTTGATATTTTGGCAAAGAATCCCAGCTTATAGTATTAATTTAAAAGGCTTTAAAGAATGGTTCCTATCAGAAATAAAACAATTCCTGGACATAAATATCAATAGCATATCTTCTAAAGCTATAGTCTGGGACTCTTTAAAATTGTATCTATTTGGTAGAATTAAAAACTGGTACCTAAATAAAAGGAGGGAATGGGAGAAGTAAATTAACTAAAATCCAATTAAAAATTGATACCATAAAAAATAGCATAAACACCACAAACATTAACTTGAAAGCTGAATTAAAGCAACTTAACTCAGCATACATGGGAATTATGAATTCTAAAGTTGCAATAAATTTAGAAATAATCAAACTACAATCTTATTCAATGAATCGTAAAAATATGCATAGATTAGCAGTAAAATAAAAAAATGTATCTATATCTAAACATATAATAGAGATTATAGATGAAACTCTAAATAAACCTAAGCAGGTAACAAACTTAAAAGACATATTGGAAGTTTTCAGAAAACACCACAAAAACATAAACAAAGAAAATTTAGTCACCTGTAATAAGGACTTAGGATAATTTCGGATAATGGAGGAATATCATTCCAAAATTTAGAGCTTTATGCAGATTCAGTAATCTATAGAGTTATATGCCAGTGGCTAAATCGTAATTACATTTCAAATTGGAAAAAGCTGCATATGAACATTTTATTTGCTAACATCGACTTTAATATAGAAAATAGTTTATTTCCAGAAAACATAAAAACTTTTCTAGTGATAAA
This sequence comes from Protopterus annectens, assembly GCF_019279795.1. Lineage (NCBI taxonomy): Eukaryota > Metazoa > Chordata > Ceratodontiformes > Protopteridae > Protopterus > Protopterus annectens. The sequence continues at coordinate 539,605,450 of NC_056751.1, read as the reverse complement.
AGATTTTATCTACAATACAGGTAAAACTGGTAAGTGCTCGCCATTTGTTAGACTTATATTAAGTAATTAAAAAAAATTAATAAATAAAACATACAGGATAAAAAGTTTTAATTTTTTATTGTTCCCTGTAGCTTAATCGAAGTCTTGCCTTGATTCCTTTAATATAGCTAAAATAAGTGACATGAAGGAAAATATTCTAATTTTCTGGCATCAATTTTTGTCTAAGAAAAACATACAGAAACCAAATTTACTTTTGGCAAGATACAATAAAAACCACAATAACTGGTTAAACATACAGATTTTTAGAGAATATATAGTTAATGAATTTAAAATACATCAAATGACTAATATAACATCCTTACCCCAAATATTTATACTCTTAAGTGAACTGTACAACAGCTTTTCAATATCAAAAATATATGAAACCCTAAGATTAGATTTACCAGTAGCAGAAGACTCTCTATGGAACTATACAGAAAATATAATTAATAAATCTAGTTTTTCAGAAGATGAAAAAAAGCTAATACTTCAATCAATCACACTACCTCAGCCCCTATTTGGAAAATTTTCACTTGGAAATTTATACATAGAAGTTTTATCACCCCCCCCATAAAATTTCAATAATTTCAAAAAATGGTATTACTAAATGTTGGAGGTGTGAGGAGACATTATGTGTAGATTGGGAACACATGTTTATCAAATGAAAAAACCCTTTTGGTTAGAGTTTAAAAACTTTTTAAAGGCATTGTGGTCAGACAGATGTGAAGTTTCAGAATTGTTGTTGCTGTTTAATGCCCCAATACCTAGATGTATTCCTAAAATACAAATACATCTTCTTTGGTCTTTGCTTGCAATTGCAAGAAAAGTAATCACGGTAAACTGGAAATACAAAGACATCCTCTTATTCACTGAATTTATTTCAGTAGCCAAAATGGTATGTGATAGGGAATTACAAACTGTAATGTTCAAATCTACTAAAATGACACATAAAAAAATTTCTTGGTTGAAACTTAAAAGATTATTAGACAAAATGTAATTATAAGAAAGACAATATTACTGTTATGGGCATTGTATATAGTTTTCTGTTTGTTTGATCTTTTGATGTTTAACTTGGTTATGTATAATATATGTCAACATTTATATCTGAAAATTTAATAAAAATTTACAAAAAAAAAAAAAAATACTATCAGCTGTTATAGAAGGGATTTCCAGAACATTTACCCATTTCTCCAGTTCTGTCAACTCTGGAGGGTGTGTGTGTGTGTGTGTGTGTGTGTGTGTGTGTGTGTGTGTGTGTGTGTGTGTGTGTGTGTGTGTGTGTGTGTGCGTGTGTGTGCGTGTGTGTGTGTGTGTCACTGCCTGCAATTTTCCTGATACTCAGCCTACTGCCCCTAAAAGGTCAAACAAAATGTATAAACTTCCTCAGTCTTTTAAGTTTTTATACACTCTTTCCAAACATGACCCAGCAGCTATAGCTTTAGTTAACCCAGTTGCCAAACATTTAACTCTAATCCTTCTTCTTTTGATAAACATGGTAAAGAAATATTTAAGTTTGGGGAAAAGTGTTTGCTTCTGCAACTTTAATTTTTATAATTTTTGTTGCCAGGTTCATGGGTTAAAGTTTATTGTGACTAACTGTGAAAATATGAGTAATGTTTTATCTGCAGTTCCTCCCTGTGAGGTAAAATCTTCTTTGTGTGGCTTGGTTTCTTTTATTTTTCAGGTAATTTAATGTGTGTTTATAACTGTAGATACTACATCCAGTGAGGTTGCCACTGGTACTGTGTTTAGGAAGTTTGCCTAGCATCATCCTGAGTTTGAACCCCATAGAGGATGTAAAATGTGATTTTAAATTCATCTTTGGATAGAGATTTTGGATAGCACTGCTGCAAAGATTATCAAAAATGTGATGAGAGGGTTAAGCTGATATACAGGGAATCTCTTAGATTTTTTTATCCCTCCCAGTCTAAATTTTCCAAATGTTAGTTTGCTTTCTTGTCCAGCTGCAGCAAGCGACAAAACAAAACAGTCTTAGCAATATGCTGGTAAGCAGACATTAAAACAATGGTGGGGAGATTCTCTAAAAGAAAGCAGGAACCCTCCTGAACAAAGGACATGGTTCAGTTGTGTAAATAAATTTACTATGGCAGTAGATGTTCGAATAATCACTGCTGCAGTAGCCAGTCCCTCCATCCACCCCGTCCCCCTTGTTCTTTGGTGTGTATTTTATTCCAGTGTTTGAGCATTTGCTTTGTTTTTTTTTGTTTTTTGTTTTTTTTTTGTTATTCCTAGAAATGTCTTCTCAGGGCTCAGCCTCCCTCTCTCAGCTGTCATGAAAGTTCAGAAGGTCTTGACACCCAAACCTGACTTTTTAGCCAGCTCAGCTCAAGCTAATGGTATGGGTAAGTGGAAGGTGCCTTAAAGCTTTGTAAGATATAAAACATATAGCTTAGGCTACTGCAGCAGGGATCATTTGAACATCTACTGCTATAGTAAATTTACCTGCACAAATATACTTTTCTATGACCCAGAATTATTACATGCAAATTTTCATTTTATTTTAATATTATTTTCTACAGTTGATGTACTAGTTGGACTGAAAACTCATAATACAAATTTAAATAGCAAAGTCTGTGGCCATGCCCATGTGCATGTGTTCTTTTAATCAAACTCAGGAACCAGCATTTATTGTCCCCAACACTCTAGGACATACCAGAGGAAACAGAAGCATGGACTCTGGTTTTAGTCTATTTCTGACTATAGTGCTAACAGCTCAGTGTATAATTTTTATTCTGAATTTTGAAATTGCCAACCTGTCTTTACTATATCCACTTTCACAATATAAAGTGTATGTTAGGTTCTCTGAACTATGACCATAAACAGACTGAAACCAAACAGTCCATGCCATATAGCAGTTGCAATTGTTGTTCACCACTATGTAGTTTAAGTCTTGCAATGCCCAAATAACACACAGACTCCAGAGTTTCATGTTGCCTGTTAAAATGTCTGTCCCTCTTTCATTTACTTATTCAGGGTTTTAGCAGACAGACAGTCTTTTTGAATGGTATACTCAAAGGCTAGGCAGTTAGGTCAAAGTACATGTCCCATTCACACTTGGAATGGGGTGATGAGAGACAGTAGTTTCATTTATAATTTTATTATGAAATGTATGTATTCTTAATGCAATGGCATTTGACTGTATGTGCAACTATTCAACACATATCATATGTGTAAATCTTTTATCACAGGTAACAGCAGAAGAAAAAAGTAAAAAATACCCTTTTTCAAGTCACTACATGCTCCTCTGGACCCCCCCCCCAGTCTTCAACATCTTCTGGCACCTCTGATTGTGGGTGCTACGAAGAGCACTTTTAACTAACATCAAAGATTGAAACAATAATTATTTCATGAACTTTGATGATACTTTGACTTAGAAATGGGGTCCATTTCCACCATGGTATTAGAAACCCAAAAGATTTGGTGAAATTATACCAGTGGCCTGTTATCCTGGGGTTCCTGTATAATACTACAAGGCAAAGAATTACAATATAGGAGACTTGCATAGAACAATCCGCAGAGCTGTGCAATGCTCTGTAGATATGATGCTTCTGTGTTGTGATGATTTTTTTTCCTGTCCATGCCAATGTATGTATATTGATAACATGTGAAACATAAATACCTGCATAGTGCATATATGTTGCATTGTAATACATGAAGACCATATGGGAGCATATTCATTAGGTTATGTGTTTGGCCCATGCAGGAACCATTATAAATACCTGCTGCGCAAACAAGGAGAAGGACTCACACACATTGACATTTATACTGAAGTACAGCTCACAGTAACAACTGCTCAGTCACCAGTCTCTAGCAATGTTGTGAAAGTTAAACGACATATACTTAATGAATTATAATGTTACATGACATATTTGCTCGTGAGGTGAATTTCTTGGCATCCGTGTCTTGAACACATAATAAGCAGGTTATGGTCAGCGACCCACTCATAATTCTGTGTACGGAATCTGATTACATAAGCGCTGATTTAAAACAAATATCATTGCTGTAGACCCACAACAAACTGGCTTTGTCAAAGGAAATTAATGTCTTTTTCATTTACTAAGCTTCTTTGAGAAAGTCACTGAGGCTGTAGGTAGTGGCCATACAGTTCATACAGCATATCTGGATCTGATCAAGACCTTTAACATTCATTATTCCCCATGCTGGAATTGTAAGCAAGCTTTAAGGCTTAAATGTAGACACTTATTTTATAAGATGGCTAGCAAGCTGGCTGACAGCTTGAACCCAAGTAGTTAAAGTAGCGAGTGGTACCACAGAAAACAATAGGGTAAGTAGTGGTGCTTCTCAGGGTTCACTACTGGGACCCCTTCTGTTTGGTATCTATACATTTACCAGTGACTACAAGCCAGCTGTCATCATTCATTTAGCATCTGAAACCATGTTACTACAGTAGTAACTAGTCCATACAAAACAACGGTGAATTAGAAATGATTTTAAATTAAATGCAAAAAAAGTGTAATGTCTTCTTTGGCAAGCAAACCCTAACAACAGCTTACATTGCAGACATCTCTCAGTCATGGGCTGATACAATCACCAGAGATTTCAGTACCTTTATAGTGACCTTTGATGACCACATACTAACAGTAAGGAGGAGATTCTTCTGTCCATCCCAATTAATAATTATAGCTATCTCACCCAGGTCAAAAGAAATTATTATTCCTTTATAGTCAGGCCTGTACAAACCATTATAGAGTGCAAGTCCCCTTTTATTATGAGTCTATGAGCACATCACACAGCTAGAAAGACCACCAAAGTTCGTAAATGAAAATATCACTGAACTAAACACCCTCAGGTATCCAGACAGGCTTAAAGCTCTGTTTGTATATACTATATTCTCTAACAGATTTGTTGTTTGTCTTTTCAGCTTTTCCTGGTTAGGGGTCGCCACAGCGGAACTCCGGTCCACTAATGATTGGCAGTAGATTTTTATGGTGCCAAGTTGCCAGCCTGACACCCAACCTTCAGTGAAGGCATGCCCATTCACGCATGTCTTTTGGAGGCCACTCGACCACGGGGAGGACATGCAGACTCCACATAGAAGGCACTCTAGCCAAGAATCAAACAGGAGAACCTCTTGCTGTGAGGCAACAACGCTACCACTGTACCACTGCGGCTTCATATTCTCTAACAGATTCCTGCACTGTAATCTGTGTCTAGTATTCATGTTGTTAAGGATGCAACCCTCCTTGATCTGCTACACTTCAAAAAAACAAATGGTTCTACAAACAGTCAAATGAAAGTCTTGAATCTCCACCAATAAACAAATAAATAAGTCATGCCAGAGGGATAGAGTTATTACTCAATCATTCCCCATATCTGGATTATTTTATTTCACTTAAAACAGAGCACTGCTTTCACTTTGTTTAAGGAAGATATTGACAAATGAATGGAAGCCTACAAATTTGTCCCAGAATTGACTAGTTTTGTTTTCCTGGAAACAAGAGGTGTCCAATGAGGATGGGTATTTCTAAGATGATTATGGCCCATGGACTGACTCTGCCTTCTAAACTATCTGAATGTACAAAAAACTTACTTCCTACATTTTACAGCATGTATTGTGTAATGGTCATTCAACAAGATTTTCTTTCTATACACACACACACACACACACACACACACACACACACACACACACACACACACACACACACACACACACACACACACACACACACACACACACACACACACACACACACACACACACACACACACACACACACACACACACACACACACACACACACACACACACACACACACACACACACACACACACACACACAGACACACACACACACACACACACACACACACACACACACACACACACACACACACACACACACACACACTCAGAGGTCATTTACAATATACTTGCACTGTAAATCTCTCCCTTAATGTCAAATTTTAATACATGCTGATTTGGCTACTGAGTGTCCAGGAGCCTTGGACTGCTATATTAGATTCTTTAACCACCTCTGGTCTCAAGAAATAGTAAGACATTTTTTATGTTCAATGCTATTGGGTGTCAAAAATCAATTACTAGCAAATGGAGTTTAAAATCTAAAACCAGCTGTAATTGAAGTACTGTGTATTGTAAAGGAGGTAGGAGAAACAGAGGTGGGATCTTTAGAAAGGAAAAGGGGCAAAAACAACTGGAATTTGTGAGAACAATACTTGCAGAATAACGTTCAGAGGTTTAAAGGGAAGACAGAAATTTAACAATTTTATGTAGGGTTGGATTGAATAATTGTTAAAAAGAAAAACATATTTGTAACATATAATGTATGAATATGACAAATGTTAATATGGTTTATTTTCTTTCCTATTAAAATATGTGTCAATGTCTTCTGATGGTTTAATAAAGGTGTTTAAAAACAACCCCCAAAAAATGTTCTCTGGCAGCATCTCAGAAGGCCAATGCAGTGCCAATGCTCCACCTGCATTCAACGACTATTGAAGGGTATTAGGTGAGATATTTTACCAGAACTTTTCCTACGCGTTGCTTTTCAGATGGGCTTCATACTACTCATGTAGGAGATGGGAGTTACTACAGAAGGTTAGTGATATGAAGATTATAGAAATAACCTTCTAGGGGATGCAAGTTGCTCGCATGCATGGAGAAAATAATGCCTAATTTGGTCCTAAAGGGTTAGACTGAGGAAGATAGTGACACAGAGGTAACCATTTCCTTTTGTTCTTTTTTTAGCTGTTGACTCCTTTTCCAATTGTTTAACTCAGAAAAGGTAATGCTGATTTCAGTGGTCACACCTTGTCAGATTACTCCTCTAGATATTTATTAGGCTTGTTCCATTTAAGATGTTTGATTTAAGGCTTAACAAAAGATATGGGCATTTAGGTTTATTCCCTATTGCTTTAGAGAAAATATGTTTCTTTACTGTTTAAATTTAAAATATGAACCATGCCAATGTTTCTCTGTTTTCTAGTTTATAACTTATGCAGCTCCCACTGCTTTTCATTGTAGAAGTAATAGACTGCTATTTTTCTTTACACCACAAGGCGGGGCACTTTTCAGGAATATAAAAGACAATTTTGAATGTGAAAAAGGGGACTGAGAGACTAGCTGAAGGAGGAAAGACTGAAACAGGGAGCTGAAGGGGGAAAAAGGCTTTGCAGCATGACTGGATTTTCTTTTCTAGTGCTTTGGGATAGGGAAGTAAAATAGCAGATTGTGTTGGTCTTTTTGCTCAAATCCTGGATGATGGTATTTTGTGGAATCAGGAGAGGAGTCTGAAACCGGTAGTTCCACACCTACATATGATTCAGCAAGAAAAGGAGTTTATTTGGGACTAGTGTAGAGAAGCCATAGGTGATTATCAGAGTTCTGACAGGTGATTTTTCTACTTTTCTCATCAGAGGAACCACGGTGCCTGGTCACTAGGATATTCTCGATGGAGTGGTGAGAGGCTCTGGCCATCATTTTACATTTTTATAATATTGTGGATCCCCCAAAATGCTTTGTGGATTACAAATAACTGGGATCTATATGAGCTCCAACTTGGGCCCCATCATGCCGGCAGCAAGACTGTAAGTAGTCACTGACCAGTGAACAGGGTATAATAGAGTGTTTCATAGTTGGTCTGTTTAGAATAGATCAAGGG